>NC_051062.1:8641887-8943554 GCF_904848185.1 Acanthopagrus latus
CTGAACTCAGCAATGGTAATCCTTTCCTCCCTTCAATTTCCTTTGCTTTAAAGCATCACAAAGGAGACCGGATTTGGGAATAAAAATAAGTAAAATGATATTGTTTTTCTCTCCAAGGCTTCAGATGATGTGTCTTCAAATTGCTTGTTCTGTCTGACCAGCAGTCTATAACTCCAAGATGTTCAGTGTCCAGACACAGAAAAGCAAAGTCATCACAACAGAGGAGCTGGAACTAATAAATGTTTGTGCTTGGAAGAAATTATGTAAAGGACAAATCGATTACCTGCAGCTGCTAGTGAAAATAGCTGCTAATCTATTTTCTGCCTATATCAATCAATTAATTGCGTCAGCTCTAATGTGAGTTTAAAATCAATTAATAACATTCTGTGTGTGAACAGTTGAACAAAACAAGATTAAAGATCAGTAACCACGCTCGCAGCTGTGGCAGGCTGCTGCTTGTACTTTGCACTTCAAGCTAAATGCTAACGCCAGCATGCTAAAATGCTCACAGCGACGTTTGAACACCTATCATGCCACCATTTCTAACAACTGGTCATATCATGTTCAGATTATATATACATCAGCAGACTTAACTGTTAGAAGTTGGACCGGATGGTGCTGCTTGACAGCTAGGCCTACGGCTACCAAGCTAGAGACCAGTGTTCAAGACTGTGTTTCAGCATTTGGTAAGCACGTTTCTGGATGGAGACGTAGCCTTTTCAATGGCAACAGAGTGCAGATGTTTGTGATTAGACTTCTGGGCAATTTGCAGCTAAAAGTTGGGTATTTCTAACGGGATGTAGGGACAATTTCAAGCTGTTTTTGTGGCGACAGAACCAGCCAAAACATTAACTTTTCCTATCCCTGACCTCAGTGGTTTTTGTGCCTAACATGAAACTGTACACCAAAGTTGCGTTTCAACATAACCAGGGTTTATGGGTATGGGCGATTGGGTTGGGTAATTGTTAACAATCAAAGTATTGGACAAATAAAACATTGGCGCCAGAGGCAAGGCTTCATTTTTTAAAAATTGTCGATGATGGAAAAACACGTCTGCACCAAATCCAATGGTAACCCATCCAACAATAGTTGAGATACTTCGATCTGGACCAAAGTGATGAACTGACCGAACCGACAGACAACCAACAATGTCTTCACTCTGACTGAGGCAACAGAACAGACTCTCTGTCTCTGACTAATAGTTATCACTCATCTCTCTTTCCATCTCTAAATCATCATACCTCCCACGTCCGAATGTGGCCACTAGGTGCGGCTGTGATCCAGATTATTTGGATTAGCCTCCTTGGTCTGCGTCCAATGAACACATGACAAACTGAGGACAATTAAACGTCTGACCATAGAATGACATTTTGATTGGTCCGACCAATCCTCATGATGACGCAATGAAAATATCCCTCCATATCTCTCAGCCCTTTGGATGTAAACGATCATCTGATAAGCGCAAAATCGTCGGTCCCAGTTTCCAACTGGATAACTGCCATTCAGACGGAAGATAACGTTATGCAGCTGTGAACTGTGACTCGTCAGTAATTACCTCACAGGAATACACTGTATATACATACAAGAAAGATGTGGATCAAGTTCAACTTAAAGCCTTATGTAGATGTTATTCTGCCCTATGAGGTCAGTTTGCTAATACTCTTACCCAACTAGTGACTACTACGATTTATAATCCATATAATCCAAAAATTGGGAAATTTTGCAGTAAAATGAAAGTCAGGCATTTAGAGAAACAGACCTACAGTGACCAGTTCTTTGGTCTCAAACTACAGAACCATTTACATCTTTACGTAAACTTTCTTTTTAATGATTTCTACCAAAAAGTACAGTACATGCAGATTCCTTAACAAACCAGCGAGTCTCACTGCACAAACTTTGCAGCCAACTTGGCAAACTCCCCTGACTCTGATGCTCAGGAACGGTTAATGAACAAAGGGAGCCACAAGTGCTCCATTTCCTAAAAAAAGATCAACATCCAACCCCCTGGAGAGGTGTACCCTGAAGCTGCCATTTCCCGTTTCCGTCTTACTGTTCTTTTAAATTATCTTCAAAGCTGCTCTTGAAAGAAAACCTAAGCGATAAAGAACTTGGTTAAACAGTCAGATCAGATGAGTTCCTTTTGGCGAGCAACTCCCAGAACAACACAAGATCTCACAAAGCCTCTAAATGCAGAAGATGGCCCAGTACTGCACACTTACCGCTGCCACCTGTGACCCAGCCTCCACCTCTGCCTCAATCTCAGCCAGGCTCTTGTACTGCTGTGGAGACTCTATCACCATCTCCCTTTTGGGGGCTTTGCCGGCCCGGCCCTGCATGGTGTGATCAATCCTACGGCCTTCAACCAGGTGTGAGACTCACTGCACACACACCGCCATGGCACAAAGCTGCCCACAGTGCGTGAAGTGAGAGAGCTCTGTCGACCGTCCGGTGAGATTCCCTCTGTGCTCAATCACAATAGCCCAGCCTCCCCTCTCCCTCTCTCTCTACTCCCGCTCTGTCTCTCATCAGAAGGGTAGGGCCCCTCCCACCCTCACAGCTGTGCAGCTGTGAGGATGTGTGTGGATCTGTGTGTGTGTGTGTGTGTGTTTGTGTTTGTACGTACAGTATGTGATTTGTGCGAGGAGAAGGGGAGGAGAAATCAACCACTCCCCCATTAAAATACTTAGAAGAGGCCCAGAGATCATGTCGTCATGTGCCGGCTCCACCTGCCTGGTGTGTATGTGCGTGTGTGTGTGTGTGCGTGTGTGAAGTTCAATTGAAAAAGTTTTAATCTTTTGAAAAAGAATAAACTGTAACTTGCCAACTACAGTGTGTATATTTCCCTACATTCAGTATGTTTTACCGCTGATACACTGAGAATTACTGGGTAAATACCAGTAGGTATAACAGAAGTCGTGCAGGGAATAAGGGGCTATTAATCTGTGACTGGATGGCAAGCACATTTACACAATTACGAGCTTTTAATTAATCAATCGTGATTAATTGCTATCTATACTTTAAAATGAGGTGCTATTTTAAGCCCGTAATTCCCAGAGATTCTTTGCTGCATGAATTTCACAAAACAGTGCCATTCAACAGTTCCATCTACTGTAGGTGCTTTCTGAAGCCCCACTCCAGTGTGTCTCGGTATTTTTATGATCTTTCCTGACATTGTTTTATAAGTTTTGATGTCTCGGACTTTACTTCATTAGAAACTGGCCTGGCTTCTGCTGTTATAATAAAAACTGATTTATGGTCGGATGTAATCCCTACGCAGGCGGCCTACACCTGATATTAGCTTATCACCGCTTCTCTCTGGTCAGCCAATAAATGACATAAAGTACATACAGTACATATGTTTTGAAACAGGATCATTAGTTTTTTGTTCTTCCAACTATGAAACGTCCTGCCAGGCAAAAATGCTGATTTTTTTATACCATAATATATACATATTGCAGCCTGTATTCCTAATATTTACTTAAGAATTTGAGATTGAAAACTAATTTTACTGCCTGCAAACTATGTGACGAGACTATATTAAAAATGTGAAAGTGAGCAGCATAGAGATCCTTAATTGGCTTATAATCTAACACCAGTTTTAACTGTCAGACGGATCCTACACTGGATCCAACAACTGTCAAAATCACTAAAAATAACTCGCACCAGCCGGAGAAACAGTATTGAGACACTCAATCTGTGTTGATAAAGTTCTGCTCCCCATTGATATTGATTCGTTTGTCTTTGAACTGCTCGTGCACCGTATCCGCTGCAGCAGGCACCCACAGCAGGGTCAGTGAAAACACACTTCCCCTCTTATCCGGCTCTCAGACTTCAACACACACACTCTCCTGCTGCTTCGGGAACACTTTGAGTTGCCCCCTTGTTTCTCCATCCAGTCAGCGTTCTCTCCGAGGAGCATCACTCGCCTTTAATCTTTAAGCAACGGCGGCGCCTCGGCTCAGCTGTTTTCTATCGCCGAGCGTGTTTCAGAATGATGACATTTAAAGTTTTCAGCGAGGAATTACTGCGGGTAAATTCATGCAAATCCTGTGTTGTTGGTTTTTTTTTGACTTCTCTCTCTTTTGCTCTTATGCACACAACTCCCAAACCACACTGATGTTTACAAGCCACTGAATCTTTCTGACTCAACAAGCATGATTAATAACTCATCCAATTATTTCTGTGGGGAGAGAGGTCGGGGTGAAGCGAGAAGGGGGAGAGGCGAGGTGTCAGAGAGAGGGGATGACACGCCACGGGTCGGGGTGACTTCAAAGGCCGTCACGACTCCATTACAGTTTGAGCGCCACTGCTCCTAACACAGTATAGCACAAAGGCAGGCGAGGGTGTGTGCGTGTGTGTGTGTGTGCGCACGAGTTTGACTTTTTTGAGGGTCTCTCTGATGTGTGAGGCACTGTGCATAATTAGCATAACTTGTTTTAACTGTACGCGCTTCAAAGGGACTCGCTGAAAATGTACCATTCAGAGAAATTACTTCTTCTGAAAACACAGGAAACTGCACAGAGGCTGCAAAATAAGGTCGGGCCACTAAGCCCAGCAGGGCGTTGCAATGAGGTGAGGTGAGATGGAAAAAGCATTATGAGCCACAGGAATAACCATCATGAATGTAGTGGGAATGATTACTGTGATTATTAAAGGTGCAGTATGTACGAATGCTTGTTTAAAACCCTTTGATATTAACTAAAATAATCAATAGAGGGTGAAGAAACAACAGTTATGACATTATATTAAAGACTTGTATGTATTATGTTGCAGACATCCTCTGACATGCATGCAAACAAGCTTGCCTCTGCCCAACCTGTCTCATAATACTACTTTCAAGCTACAGAGGCTAGTAAAGTTCATAGGACTGCAAGCTACATGGTCAACTGAGCTAAGCAGCCGACGTTAGTGGTTACTCTAAGATATATGCCGCCCCTTGTTTGCTTGGAGTATAATTTCAACAAGTGGCCAAATTGGTCAAACGGCACCCAATTGCTTTGCAGCCATCACCATTTTGTTATTTTGGAGCCAGAGGGGGCGAGAGGAGCTTATTCTTATCCTGCTTTATCATCCATTTTACTCTGGGGCCATTATTTACATAATGAACATCATGCTTTGGTGAAGAAGTCTTGAAACTAGTGACTGAGACCATAAACTCATTACGGAAACGTTTACAGACGTAATAAATCAAGAGAGTAGGGTCATTTTCTCATAACATTACATACAATCAGACTTCTTTTCGAAACCAATACAGGTTTGAGGCACTTTGTCCACTATTTATACAATCTACAATAAGGACAAGACTAAGAGAAGGGCAAAGCAATATTTTTCTCCTCTTTCACATTTTTAACTGGAGGGATTTAACCCCGACTTTGTGTTTTCTATTCATGCTGTGGGAAATATTGCAGATTGTTTGTTGGTGGTTAATCTTGAAAAAATTCACGAGACACAATCCATTAGTTTTGCGCCGAAAAACTTGGATTCTCACGCTGACTCTGGTTGGAAGCATTTTATGTTTCCCCTTCTCGCAGCCTCATTAATTTCAATAGTGCTGGAAAAAGCTGAGAGATTCAACTAAATTAGAAAACCGAGCGTGTGTTCTCAAGGATACTCTGAGGTGAGGTATTTAAAGCAAATCTAACGCGGGCTCCTGACTTGATTTTCTGGCCTCGGTGTGTCACGGACTGCTGACTGTACAGTGTCCCTGGCGTCCTGCGGAGGCCAGTGACAGCGTCACCAGCTCAGCGTGATAATCAGCCTCTTGTCAAAGACCCTGGCTGCTCTGAGGTCATCCCGCTTCACTCACCCGCATCTCTGGAGCGCTCTCACACCATCACGCTTCCAGGAGCCATCGCTGGTAACATGCCAGCAATACCACGAGGATGTGTGAGTTTGTGTCTGAATATGTGTGCGTGTGTGTGTGTGTGTGTGATGGGGTGAATGGTGGTGCAAATGAGTTTACAAGGCCATCTGCGTAAGAGCTTGACATTAAAAAAAAAAAAAACTGTCAGAGAGAAAGCGAAGGAAGAAGCATGGCGTCCATTTGTTTTTCCACAGCTTGAACTCATTAGGACATGTGAGCCTTCCACACCCTTCCCAAGTGAACGCACACACACACACACGCACACACACTGTATGTAGACGTAAAGCGTCACACAAGTCCGTGGGGAATTGCATAAGAGCAGGTTGACGTAATGTTTGGGAGCCGGCGATCGCTGCGGGCGCCCTGGAGAGAGAAAGTGTGAGGGTGTTGCCTGAAAAACTTCCCCTTCAGACAGATCCCCCCTCCTCACACACACACACACACACACACACACACACACACACACACACACACACACACACACACACACATCATCACGTGCATGTTAGCGCCCCGACCTAAAACTCACTCATCTGTCACTTGTCTGTCACACAAAGGGGAAAATGTGAATTGTGCTTTAATCAGAGAATCAAAGAGCAGCTCGGTCGTCTGTCCTGTGGTCAAACTCATGAGGCTGTGGCTCCAGGTGAACCAGGGGAAAACATGTGGGACAAGTTAAATCTGATATGAGAGATGGGAGTTCCCCAAGTCTCCATGATGTCAGAGCTCTCCGGGGTGCTGAGAGCTTGATTCAACACTGCGCAGCAACAACTGAGGCGCAGAAAGTCCCTTCACGGGATTAGATCCGAAGAACAATAAGGAGATCCCTATAAAACACAGAGTTATTCAGTCTATTGTCTGTTTTAAAGGGATAATCCGTAACTTGAAACTGGAGCCTGCATATGTATAGCCTACATTCCAGTATGCTTTATTCGTAAATGGTAAATAAACAAAACATGATGGAAAAGTGCCTCAGGTGACTTGAATTCAACACTTGTGCTTTGCTATACTGATACTGACCACTGATCATTTAAAATGTTGTGCAAACCACCTTGATGGTCTGAGAGAGAGCTGTAGGAAGCTATTGTGGCTCATTAGCTGTGTTTCATCCTTACTGTCTATTCACTCACTGGGTATAAACTGCTCCACAAAAGAGGCATGGTCCTTCAACGGTCATGAGACAGGCGTCGATGGTACAAATAGGCTACGTCTTTGGAATAAACTGTGTGAACTATTGTCCTGTTAGCAAATGACTGCTCACTGTACAGGGGTGCTAACTGACATCAAGCAGGCGAGCTCAGACAGTTTTCAATTTCCCTTTTACTTACTGTATGAAAAAGATTACTTTTTCATAATTCAATTCAGTAGTTTTCCCAAAGAGGGTTCAAAAGGCTTGCTAACGTCTTGCTAGACGGTCGCCAAATAGAACGACAAATCACACATTCATCAATTTCTGCTCCACCATTGTCTGCAAACCAACTCCTAACATCATTAGAACAAGTTGAATAAAAGTAGATGATGCAACACATATAAGCTACACTTTTGGACGACATCTCTGTCATCCCTGAGAGGTTAGCACAGGTAGGAGTGCTTTCTTTTGGCCAGTGGTGAAACTTTGCATGTCAAAGGTCGCCGAAGTGGAACTCAGCGCTCCTTTATCTGCTGGTGTGACACCTCAGGGTGGTTTTCTTCACTTTTAACCTGAATTGTTGCTCCTCCGCGGAGCAATAAAGGCGTGTCTTATTTCATCTTACATGATCTGAAACCGGGTCTCAAGTGGCATTAAAACTCATGCACACGTGAAAACAGCATTGCAAAAAGATGCTTATAGCTCACAGTTTTCCAGTCGAACAGAAACAGTATGGACATTGGATTTTGTCCACTTACTGCAGTATTGACAGTATTTTTAATTCTTAAATAAGCACAAAATGTCAGAATCTGCATCTCAGTTGCAGGCCAAAGGCTCAGTCCTGGACGCTTCCTGTGTTTTCCAGCATAGCTATAATTTGGATAATAATAATAATAATATGAGGCTATATTCCGCTGCAACTGCACATGGAACTGTTGTTTTTATGGAAAAGGTTACAGGAGGCCAACCACAGCTTAATGGCTGTAAAGGAAACACTACATCCCAAAGTGATAATGGTTTATAGTGAATGTCCTTGACTCAGTGTGCACTAGCAATCCCACTTAAACCCTTCGCTATTGATTGTCCATTAAATCTCTTTGACTTAACACAGGGGCAGGCTGCTGGCTAATGGAGCCAACTTGAGGGGAAGTAGCTTAATGTAGCAGTGCATAAATCCAAAGGGAGGACAACGTGGCTGAAGGCCGAGGAAAGAGAAGTTCAACACCTGGATGTTTTCCTTTCCCAACTGAGTGAATCCTGAGACGTATCTCGAACTTCCTCGCAGCCAAAACATTAAGCTTTTGATGTGCTGCGCCAGTAATTGTGTGATTGGTGGAGGGGGACTGAAAGATATACTCAACTTCTGAATCTAGTTTCTCAAGGGAGTCTATTAGGAAGATTATTAGCCCAAATTCTGCTGATCTGTGCAGTAACTCATGTTTAATCCGACAAGTCTCCGCACTGACTGTAAATTATTCATCTTTCATCGAGTTTTCATTCTCAGTGACAGCACAATATTGCATGTACATGTGTTATATGTATGGAAAATACATCGCTGTAACTCTTGCTGATCAAATACAGATAGAAAACCGAAGGGATTCTTCAATTTGGAGGAGAATTCAGTCTAATAAATGCTAATTCTTGTCGCTACCTGTTTATAAATTAAAGCATTTGTAGGTCTTGTTTTCCTTGAGATAAATCCTGCTCGTCATATGGAGTCTAAAAATCAACTTAAATGGGCAGTGTGTAATTTTGGAGAAGAAATTAAAACTCAGAATTTCAAATTTGATGATATTAATGAGGTAATACTACAAACTTTTTTCCTTGACTGAATAAACAAGCTGCTCTCAGAGTTTGTTTCTTTAGTTAAGCCATAAAAAAATAGATTTTAACTTGCATGATGAAAGTGCTGCATGAAAATGAAGCTGGAAAATAAGAAAAGGCTTCTCTAATTAAAAGCACAAATGATAACGAAACAGCGAAACATGAAGAGAGGTAACGTTTACGAAATGAGTTTACCAGAGCCGTGGTGGGGATCCAGAGTTGTGATCCCCTCAGACTCAGTGTTTCCTCCTCCTCCTCCAGAGCCCCGAGCTCCACCGCCCCCTTGATGTAGCCACAGTTCCTCTCAAGGATGGAGCGCAGCCCCTCCAGCAGAACCACGCTGGTGGTGCATCCCATGGTGCCACCAGAGACTCGCCACCACCATGCAGGAAAAAGGAATTATCTCAAAACTCTTTGCCGGGTGGATGCAGCAGCAGCAGCAGTCGTCCCAACTTGACCTCCTCCACATCTAGGAGTCCTCCTCTTACACAGGTTGTTTTTTTTCTGTTTTTTTTAATTCACTCAGGTGTCAGCTTTATCTCCCATCGCTGAGGAGGATTTCCCGCGTGAAACCACAACCACGATCTTCGAGAGCGATATCTCAGCCCGAGCGCCGGGCCGCTGGGTCGTATCCTCCTGTGAGCAGCTCAGCGTGGATGGAGGGATGAGCGTGCGGAGGAGGGAAGCTGCTCATTCAGTCGGAGCAGGGCGTCGACTCTTCCTTCTGCTGGGAGATGCTCAGGCGCTCCGCTCTCTCTCTCCCTCTCTCTCTCTCTTCTCCTCTCTCTGACTCTTCTCCACCCTCCGCCGGTTTGCGCGTTCTCTCACTCTCTTTCTCTCAACCTCCCCGTCCCTCTCCATCACTCACTCATGCCCGTCACTTTCACTTCTTCTCTCCTCCCTCCCCTCCCTCCCCCTCGCAGCTTAGTCATTTCTCTGACTCTGCATGCTTTGTCAACAATAAAAAGCAGACTGTTACCAACAAAGACACACACACACACACACGCCCACACACACAAAAACCCGACTGCTGCAGACAATGTTTGCCTCTTTCTCTCTCTGCTTTCTTCGCCTCCTTCCTCTTTCTCCCACTCACGGCGAAATTACAAGAGATGCAGTCATCCTGCTGATGTCATTTACACGCCGCTCTCAGACATGAAAAGGAATGATTTAACTCCCCCTACTCCTCTTGACCCGCATTGCCGGGCCCACAGCCATTAACACTCGGCCGGACTGGTCCGTCAAATGCGCGATGCGTCATAGGGCAACAAGGACAAACCTAGCAATCCTCTCCACAAATCATCACATTATTAACATCACAGCAGCCTCGCAACCCCTCCCTCCATCCAGAAGGAACGACGTGAGCCGAAGCATGCGGTGCTTGTTTATGGACGGCTAATTTACATGCACATACAAAACTATTTTCTGAATTTTCCCCTCAGCTGCTCCCTGTAGGCTGGCGTAAATATTTCATCAGTGGTTGACACACTCACCTACTTTTAAGTGGATGATGCAGCGAAAAAACGGGTAAGAAGGAGAATCGCGTTAAAAAACGGGGGGGGATGGAGCACAAAGTAGGATCAGTGTTTGGAATCACGGGAATAGCTTTAGCGCTTAAATGGGTGGAATCAAATTAAAGTGAGTCTGTATCTTTTGAGCCAATAATGTAACTTTTACTGACAATATTTACTGTGGCAGTAAATGGAAAGAGATGAAGTCGCCAGAATAAACGTTGGCAGTGTGCATTCCAGTAAACCACAGATGTGTTGAAACTTTACGGCTCTTTGTGTTGCAATTTTCAGTTTTATGTTGGGAAAATGCAACGCTGAAGGTCTGGACTCAATGGTAGGTTTCAATGCAAAACCACACGGGCAGGAATAAGAAAAAGATGATGTTTTGGCCCTTGCAAAATGTCCCTGTTTTGTTAAATATACCTGATCTTGTCACCACGAAGGCAACTGGAAAATGTCCTGATGCTTCGCTAAAAACACCTGGTTTGTTGCCACAGTTAGGGCAGAAAAATGTCCCAATGTGTCATTAAAAATACCAGGTTCTGTCTTAACAAAGACGGTAGGAAAATATCCTGATATTCCAAAAAAACCAAACAAACCTGGTTTTGTTGCCACATAGTAATCTGGAGAACGTCATGACATCTCATTAGAAAAAGACCTGGGGTTATTACTGTAAAGATGGCAGGAAAGTGTCCCAACATCTCATTAAAAGTACCAAGTTTTCCTGGCACAAGCATGGATGGAAAATGTCCTGGCATTCGCAAAAATTGTAGTAGGAAAGTGGGAAGTAAACTGGCAGAAACAAGCTGCCTGTCCTAGCTATCATGCCGCCACCATCCTCTCCTCCTCTTAGGGGGTAAAAGGTGAAAGCAGTTGAAACGTCATTTGAAGGGCAAGTGACGAAAGCAGTTAAATCTTCAAGTTTGAAGCGCAGATAAAAGCTGTTCAAATGCCAGTTGACTCGCGAGCGTCTGTGGTTGAAATTTCACTTGCGGAATAAAAATCACCTCCAGTGAGAACTGGCGTTGCAAAGGTGAACGCAGCTGAAGCTTGCAGGTGATGAAAGCACTTGAAATTTTCATTTTAAGTGTAAAATAATGAGACAGTCTTGCATGAAGCTGAGGAGATGAAGCCTAAGAGGAGTGCCTCGGTTTTAAAAATAGTGATTATATCCGCTTTAAACTGAAGGAGTCACATTAAAAAGGAGTGATCAGAATCAAAGCTGACTTTGAAAGGCTCTCTTTAGAAGAGAGACGATATTAAACAGCTACTTTCATAAATTAGCTTCAAGTTTAAAATGGTGGAGTGGCCCTTTAAAGCCGAAAACAAGCCTCTTTCATTTCAGTGTTTTCAGGCTCATTCAAAAAGCCTCCGCAGCTTTTCTTTGAACGATGTCATTACATTAGGGCGACTCCTCCGAGGACGCATTAATCTGATGAAATCCAAACTGCACCCCGCCGTGCACCCGGTAACCTTTTTTTCACACAGACATCTGCAGGCCGGGCAGACGTTGCACCACCACTCAGGCCGCGTAATCGCTTTATCAGAATCCACAAAAAGACGTTTATCAGTTGTTTTTTTTCCCCGTGTGCTGTTTGGCGATGACGGGCTGGACGCGGGGCGGAAGTGGGAAAGACGAATTCCCCCTCAGTCAGCAAAGTGAACCCTAATGCTCTTCTCAGATGGTTCATCCCCCGCTCGATTGTAAAACTACTCCATAAAATTTATGGGGTTTGCACTGGCAGTTTTAGAGCAACATGTTTATCTGTTTTCATTAGATTTACAACACGGTGAACTCTTTAGAACACATTATTTATTCTGTGTTTCAAAAGCCAGATTGATAAATCAAATAAGAGAGCTAAATGTTGGTCTCGTGGCAACAAGGCAGTGCTGTTCTAAGTAAAGAAAAGTACAGAAGTGAACTGGCTGAATGCTAAACACACATGCAAGATCTCTAAGAAAGCACAACTCTTTGTTCTTACATGCTCAAATACTTGCAGCATGATCATTTCTCCACAGAGTTGGGAGACGTGCGTCGCTGCTGCCTCCCACAGGCCGCTCCTGACGCTGCAACAACACTGAGGCTTGATGACTCACTTCTTACCTCATCTTCTCAAATAGATTTTTTTTTTTTTTTGGATAACACTCCCTGCACATCCACATGAATCAAGGCAAACAAAGGGGATGCCATGCGAGCCTGTGCGAACGGCTGCAGTCGTGTGGTCGTGGAAGCTGTGCCCAGAACGTAATGTCACGCGGCCCCAGACAGCACGCACAGGCAGCACGGCAGCCAAGTTTCACTGCAGTAGTTTGGGGGCATGGAAAAACTATCAAGGGTTTTATTGGGCCAGTGACTTCATCTATTGTGACTTTTATTTTTTTGCACGAAAGGACAGGCGTACGAATGCAGACAGAGGGAACTATGCCCAGTGTGATTACACAGCATTAACACACTGACTCAAACAAGTATTAGAAAGAAACCACATGGAGAATAATCACATGGAGCCAGTTTCTCCTGTGACGTCATGCTCGGGGTCCGTTATGCTAGTGGCTCTATGAGGCTATAGTGGATGCTAACATCGGCACAATAACATGCACACAACTTTAGACAACATTCCATATTCAAATTTAGCACTACACAAAACCTGATTTGTAATGTCATAAGCTTTGCAGGTAAGTTTTTAATGTTTATTTAAAAGGGCACCAGGTAACAGTTCACAAGTGTTGATCACTAATTTGTAATTTGTAAGCACTCCCTGACTTTACACGGAAAATAAAAGTTAATGGATGCGGTTTAAATATTGTGTTTTGCTGGATCGTTAAGGGAACGGTAGATTAAATTCACATCGGTCAAAGGTAGGATCTGAATTTTGATGTATTTTGGATAATTTGGTGCACAGTCTTCAATCGCATGAGCCCATTTTTACTACAAAGAGACTAACTGTTCAAGGATTTCTTCCCAAACCTCATTCAAAAGTGGCCCAGATCATGTTCCCATTGAGCAAATTTCAGTATATAAAGTGCAAGTTCTCACTGTGGTCTTTCCATCTCAATTAGTTTCACCAGGGACCTAAATTCAGGCTAATAATAATGAACATTACAGCTGAATCTGGGTTACACTCATGTGATTTGGGTATTGAGCGTCTCATGAAAGGCCTGCAGGTAATGTGGCAGACTAGGACAGGATCCTTGTGTCTTCACGGCTAATAAAACCAGTTAAACAGCGTCAATATTATATTCGAAGTAGGCCGCCGGTTAATGTGCTCTAATTCTACCTATCTCACCCTGACTTTTGCATGGGTTAGGAATCCAAGGCGGCCAAAAGGACTGTGAATGTTTTTCCACACGAAAGTGAAATTTCTATTTTTACACATGCAACAGAGAACTGGATGTGCAATTGTGTCAACTGGGTCAGGGGAATTTTTTATGGTCACCACCCAATTTTTGCAGACACGGCTGGCTGCGCCGCTGATTGAATTAGCAACTGTTTCGTTAATCACAGTCATATTAAGCACACATTTCCACATTAAAGGGGCACTCCACCGCTTCTCAAAAGGGGTGCTTACTCCATGGCTCATGGGGGGCTTTGGCAAGTCTGAGTAAGTAACCTTGATGATGTCATCATGACAGGATGATGTCATCTGGGTTATTTCAGCACATTTGCAACACAGAGCCTGAATGTGAAAGATGTGGAAATGCACCGGGCACTAATGTAGCCTCCACTGTAAAGCACTGACACATTAAAGGATCTTGTACAATTGTATGCAAACACAGTTTTGAATTACTAATGCTATATCCCATCAAAAGCACAATGTTAGCATTGTCAGCTGCTAGCATGGCAAGTCCACACTACAAGCTAATCATCATACTAGAGGTAGTAAACAAATCATCAACATACTTTGGAATCTGATAGTAAAAGGGACTGACATAATATGTGTGACAACTTGGGGACTGCTCATTAAACTTCACAAAGAGACATCAAATGTGTTTTCCTACGACTAAATGTAAGATCTTCCCCGGGCTGTTTCACCACCACCCATGATTCATTTGAATGTTTTTCATTTGTGAGCAGCTCCTTCATCCCCGTTGTGCAATATTGCATCGTGGAATGGTTCTGTCCGTCAGTTGCGCAATCTTAAATCGACTGTTCAAGTCTGTATACTTCTTGTTTGGAGCATACTTTCTGTCATTCTGTCATTTTATTCCAGTGTGAACAAACTAAACTGAAGACAAAATGTGAGACGTGCTGTTAGTTTTGTTCCACTAATAATGACAATGAGAACAAAAAAATTGGTCCCATTTTTAATGTTGCATCTTGAGTTTTCTCTAAGTGCTTCCTGAATCTAATATTTTATATTTGGCAGCCTGGTTTCTCCCCCAAACACTGGATTCACTCAACCATTAAATGAACCGCATCTGAGGCTGTTTCCTCTTCGACACTGTTAATGGGCAGTTTTTCACAGTAATGAGACAAAGATCTGTTGGAATTGCGAGAGTTTGTGCAACTCTCTGCTGAATCTGAAATGTAATATTATTGTCTCCTGGCAATAATTCCTACAATAAACAACAAAAGTGACCCTCAAAGGATCGAAGATGTCGCAATGGGCTGAAATCTCCTCGCCTCCTTGGATCAGCGCTGCGGGGCCGTGACGGAGAAACAAAAACACGCAGCGACTATCCAATAAAAATGACGCGGCGCTCAAACAAGAACAGACGTTTCATTTGCGAGCCTGCAGGCGCTGCAGACTGATGACAGCGCTGTTTGATGAATATGCTGGAGACTGGCGAAAGATCAAAATCATGTCACTGTGGAGGAATTTCGCGTTATGGTGAACAGTTGAAACTTGTTGTTTTCTCTCCGTCTTAAAAGAAGTAATCAAGTTCGAAGCTCGCAGGCGGGCACAGTCCGCACATGCCAGACTGGCTGCTCGAGAGCTGGTGTTTACACCAACGAAAGGGTGGTAACGACACAGAGGATGAGGTAGCCTAAATAAAGAACGAGTGGAAACCGCATGGCCAGAAAAGCCCTCGCCTCAGCTATCAGCGGCGGCGACTCGGGACTAAACCACAAACCCAGCAGCCGACCAAACGCCAAGCTTCATCACAGCTCCTGTATCATGACACCGATATAGGTCAGCTGTGCTAAAGCATCTGCAAATCTGCAGATTATCTCTGCCAGGGTTTTTTTTTATGCTCTAATCAGACCAAATCCTCTAGAGTGGAGCTCATTCTTAAGTGGGATTGTGGAGCAGTGGAAAGAGTCTCGTGGCTGGATGGACGGAGAGGGGGAAAAAAAGAGAGAGTAGACGAACGGCCAAAAAGGGCAGAATTAGAGTATTTCTGTGTGTTTTTATAGCGTATGTGTGTGGATGGAGGAAGGAGTGGAGACACTCATTCAGGAAGGCAAGGAGAGGGCAGCGAGAGGTTTAAAAAACGTCTAAGCAAGCATTTCCCACAGTTGGAAGTGATTATTAAAACTGCAGGGGCTGTCTTTACCGCTCTACTGCTTGGCTCCCACTTTGTTTACTAAGGTATAGCAGAGAGAGAGCCCAACCACACCTGCAGTAACTATGGTGTGTGTGTGTGTGTGTGTGTGTGTGTGTGTGTGTGTGTGTGTGTGTGTGTGTGTGTGTGTGTGTGTGTGTGTGTGTGTGTGTGTGTGTGTGTGTGTGTGTGTGTGTGTGTGTGTGTGTGTGTGTGTGTGTGTGTGTGTGTGAGCAAGTGTCCGACTTGATCCGGCCTCAGTTTCGAATCCGGGTGATTTATCCCATATGCAAGTATTTATAATTGATGGTCCCCTGCCTAGTGTGACGCCGAGTTGCAGAGGAGAAAGAGGGCGCGTTTAAAAATAGCCAGAACACCTACCATCATCTCATCCATTATTTAACACGGCCCAGAGATCCGATCTGACATCCATTATGCCACTCCACAAGCCGAAGGGATGAGCGGAATTAATAGGCCACTATGACATAAGTGTGGGGATGAAGGTTGAGACTGAATAATGGATTGTTTACGAGTAAGAGGAGTATACTGATTTTCATACCATTTTACTTTGTCTACATGTGGCGGACCCTGCCACCTTTCTGGCTTTAAACAGTGCTCTGGGGACCGTACTTTCCTCTGACAACAGCTTGGTTATTGGGTGATGGAAAAATACTAATATAAGAACCATTGCAAACATGAAAACTCTTCCCAAACTACATACTGCCCCTTTAAAAAGTGGTTTTGTCAGATCAAAGGTGCCGGTCAAGCATCTCAACCGCAGTCCAAGGCCGGGTCGACCCGCCTCTCCCTGTGTGACATCTGAGTTGTCGAGGAAATTCTTTAATGTCCGGCTACTATATATATATATTTGCTTTTACCATACCGGCATGCCAGCGTCCGTGTCAAACGAGCAGGAGGGAAACAGCTGCAGCGTAAGCACACAGTCAAAAATAGAGGTTCAGGAGAAGTTATGCGAACTATAACAGGGGCATAATGGGAGCCAGATGCACACCTTGTGATCCACCGCGAAGGTACAAAGTGGTTTCTGATTCTGATTTCTGCTAGTTCAGCCTGAACGAGACGTAGCGCTCAGTTGCCAAGGTTAGTTTAAGAGGCATTTGTTTATTGGCCACATAGTACTACTCAGCCTGTGTGAGCGCGCTCTGCGAATGATGTCATCGGGTCTAATTAGGCCTGTCATGATAATTAGGTTATTGATTAATCCTGCATATCTTATTGTACACATTAGATCAAATTATCGATATACGCATGGGCATGACCTCAATCCCTTTTTGCTAATCACGATATATGTCTGTGCTGCTGGTGCTGACTATTTTTAGTCCCAAGTACACAGGAACTGAGGATATCTCAGCCTCTGCTGATTAGAATTTCATCATACATGTAATTGAGAAAAAATGGCCGGCACACCTATTTAAAGGTATAATAATAATATCTTTGAAAATGGGACTCAAAGACACACAGTGGCAACCAGGTACACAGCAAGGTAGCCCCTCGTCAACCACAACAACTTCTTACATGTGCAGAGACTCTTGGAAGGCACTGTATCATTTTTTGCACTTTGTTTTCTGGACATATTCAACAAGATATAACTTGCTGCTAGGTACTGTCTTAGCAGTCTTTGTGTGAAGTTAAACTAACCAGCTAATGGCTCTAACTATCCGCAATACAGCGAAGAAGCGGAGCTCCCAAAATGGTTAAGTATTCCTTTACGATGTCCTGTCAACAATGCCTCCAGAGTGTGTCCATATTGTACACAAATAGCACTGTGCTCCGGTGGGAAGCCAGTGAGGGATCGTGACCTTGACACAACGGTAGCTCCGATTAGTCGGCCTATCTACACTGCCTCCTGTCTGCATGCTTCCTCTTCAAGAGACGCAATACGGGGTGAGGGCAGGGTAAAGATTTCCAAGTACTTAAAAATATCAACATGGAGCCTTCCACAGTCCTAGTAAATTATTTTTTGGTATTACAAGTTTATTGAAGTGTTAAATTTGAATATACAAATGAGGCAGCTAGACTCGAATAAATGCTCATTAGCAAACATTTCCAGAACATAAATCTCAACTGAAATCACCTAATTTGGTCTTTTGGTTAGTTTCTTTCAACTGGTCTGAAAAAAGGACGCTGCAAAGATGCAAAATACCTCAAAATCTCATGTTTTAGTTGAGGCGTGTGGTGATCGGATTAAAAGACAAATGCTGAAAGCAAAAAAACTAGTTCAATTTGGTCAGATGGAGTGCTCAGCCTCACTGTACTGCAAAGGCAATGACAACAGAGTGTGCAAGTGTAACATGATGACCCGTGCCCAACCCAAATACAAACTCATTAGCACTGACAGGATCTCGTGGTCACCGGTTGGTGCCTGGACCCCTGAGCTCCACATTTATGCATTTGTGTGTTTGTTGCACACAAAAAAAACAAAAAAAAAATATCAACATCCTTAGCTTCTAATGCCTAATTAGAGCCCGGTCTAGAAAAGTCTGTCTTTATTCTAATGACATCATTATAAGATCAGCAGGCACACTGGGAGCACGGACACGGACATAATTGACGGCAGAGGCCATTAGTGGCAGAAAAATACTGTATTGATCACGATTATGCAACGAGGCACAGCCGTCGGGGGGCGAGTCCCTGAGGATGGTGACACTGCAATCAAACAATTATCAGTCAAGAAGTTCCATGGCAATTTTTTTTTTTTACCTCCATCATTACTCAGCTGTTTTCTCTCTAACCTATCCGGTTGCATGGTGCACCTGCGGGGGGTCGGATGACAAGAGTGGGCCAAAGAAGTGTGCATGTCTTAGTGTGTGTGTGTCATCTTTCTCATCCCTTCAGAGCTGGGCTGGAGGTGTACATTTCAGTTACCTGGCAACCCCCCTTTGAGAAAGTTGCAACAATGGGCACCCTGTAGAGTTAGACATGGGGGATGTGCAGCAGGAAGTGACAGGAAGAAGGGACAGAGATGTCATCCTTTACCAGAGGTTGCTGGGGTGCCCATGAGCAGGGCATTAAACCTCCTAATCCTGACCTATGACCCCTCAATGGAAGGAAGGAAAGCCTCTCTATTGCTGTAGGCTATACTGTATGATAATTCAGTGTTCTTGAGTGTGCAGAGGAGACGCTTCACTCACCATCAGCACTGACGTCCTGACAGCCTCGGACACGCTCTGCCTCAGCTCCGCCGCGGTGCCCGGTTTGTTGAGCCCCCGGGTGAACTTCCTCGCCTCGGCTGGAGCAGAAGCCATACCGTGTCCCGCCTCTCATCAGACAGCCAGGTGGTGAAGAAGAGTCGACTTGTCCCGAGTGTCGGCGCAGGAAAAAAAAGAGAGAGAGAGAGAGAGAGAGAGAGAGAGAGAGAGAGAGAGAGAGAGAGAGAGAGAGAGAGGCTGCGCTCCGGGCTGTCCGACGTGCGTAAAAATGCACCGTGGCGCTTTTTTCATCCAGGCATTACGCTTCTGTGTAACTTCGCATGAGCTCGGTTTTTACGTGCAGAGGGGATCCGGGACGGAGGGAGGATGACTTCCCTGGTGAGAGGCGGTCGGAGAGCAACATCCAGAGGCTGCTGCGTTCTGTCCCGTCAGGAGATCCCGTGCGCAAAACCGACACGCCCCCCTTCCTCGGTGTAATAATAATGCCCGGTGGGACAGCTCCGTGGACCGATTCATCCATCACATTTTGCAGTCTGTTTGCAGAAAAGCATTGGCACTACTATCCACAATATGATTATTATTTATAGTGTTGCTGTAGGATACTCAGCACTCAGCAGTTACTTTAGTGCTGATTTCCGTCTGCGTAATCACTATAATGTGTCCATTATATAAAAAAGTTATGGATATTAAACCCCCTACGAGACTTTTAAAGCAATTAATGCCTAAATTGTTACATCAATAGGCGCCTAAATACTGTTTTGTGGTTATATAACTGCATATCACACGCTGTTCAGCCGCAGGCACGGGATAACATTGCCACCTACTGGAATAATTATTGTTTTAAGCAGACAGTCTGAGTTTAAGGCTTTAAACTCTGTATAAAGTTATCTGACCACACAGAGGCAGTAAAGTTACACTGAAAGTTGAATTAATAGTGATGCCTTCAGTTGTAATCGGGAACGGCAGTTTCGGGAAGAGCGCAAACAGTGTGAAGCACAGCAAGTCTGTCCCATTATTAGGAATACTGTTAATACATATGTAATAATGAGATATTATCAATTGTATGAGCACACAATTAGAAATTCTTTATGTCTATATCTCAATTGAAGGATAAGTTCATCCAAAAATCAAAAAATATAGTCATTATTTACTCACCCTCATTCGGATGGAAAGTCGGGTGGAGTTTTTAGAACAAATTCATCCTTCTTCTGACGACTTGAAGTGGATGGGGGCTTGTTTTCGGACCAATGAATTAAATATCCTCATACAGCTCATCCTGTGCAATCCAAGTTTCCTAGAGCCCTGACACCTCAAACTGATTTTTAATGCTGATATCTTCACACCCCCATATGAAATAAGTGCCGCGCCACGTCTTTTAGTATCCATTTTGGTTTGCTGGTGCTTCTGGAGCCATTTTATGTTTATTCTTTGCTTGTTTCTGCACATTTTAAAACAAGTCCCCACTACTTCAGTTGTTTTGGAGAGCACCGCTGCAAGGCTGTTTGGCAGTGAAGCTCCAGAAAATGTTCAGCGGACAACACGACTTCCCCTGACCTTCCCTCGGTGTCGAGGCGACTACATAATGAGTGCATTTCAAATGTTGTGGGTGAACGTGTCCTTTAAGTGTGCCCTTTAGCCTTGTGAATTAAAAATGAAGGCACTGTGCAAGTCGCATCCAGATGGGCGACGATGTTTAAGCTTGAGGCGTTCAAGGCAATTAAATGAGTCGGACAATTGCGCCGAGAGCCTGAACGCAGCATATGTTTCCAGGGTGTTATGTCCACAGTCTGCGGCACAGCGGCGCTGCGCCACCCCTCCTCTCCGTGTAGGACTGTCCTCCACCCCCAACACCAACCCACAGCAACCTGATACCGGAGACGAGCGGTCCAGACAAGCCTGCAAACGAGGCGTTCCCAGCCGCCCTGTCTGTCTGTCTGCCCCAGCGGAGCTCCAGACCGTTAATGCCAAACGCTGCCGACCGCCTCGGGGAAGATCAGACCAAGAGATATCCATTCCGTCAGCCCCGTCGTCATCCAGCAGGGGAGTAATAACCTCCGTCTATCGCAGACCAGCGAGGCTCACTGTAGACGCCGTCGACTTGTGAATTATTTTCCACCCCCCCAACCTCAGCGGAGATCGTGAAACGAGACGGGACGCGGAGAACTAACTGGCTAGCTGTTCGGCTAACGTCGGTTAGCATCGATAGCAGCCAGCTTGTAACCAAACCGAGCTAGTTCGCTAACGTTTAGTATGCCAAATTCTCGCCCGCCGTATCGAAAGACTGGATGTTTCCGCGAAGTGTGCAACTGAGAGTAGTTGTTGTGTTCGCGAATTAGCTGCGTGCGGGGTTATCTTTGCGCTATTTACCCTCTTTGCCTAAGTTTTCTGGTCCCAGACAGTCGCCCTGGGCAGCTAGCATGTTAGCTAGCCGATATGGACGTTGTTTTCTGGCTGGCTGCAGATGGCAGGTCCGCCAAACAAGTTAGCCGCTCGGTTTATCTGCCCGGTCTTGCGCTGGAGTCGACAGCAGGACTAACTTAACTTTTTTTTTCTTTCTTTTTTTTTTTTTTTTTTTTAACTCGCGGCCAATGTTAGCTACCAAATCACGTCAGAGGACCCCGACTCTCCTCCTTTTCGTGTTATTCATCAATGTGCCCCATGCCTGAGAGATCGGTTCAAGTTATTGAGCTGACGTGAGGGGAAATAAAACAAACAACAACACTGGGGTCACAACAAAATCTGCGAAGAAGAACAGAGCGGAACAGGAGGAGAAGAAGAAGAAGTAGAGGGGGACTTGGAGGAGCTGTAATCCAGAGACCAAAGTCGATGCACACTGACATGGCTGTGAGCCGAATCACGATGAAATCACTCGCTAAATTTGGGTTTTGCCTGACGATTCTCCTGACTTCTGTGGCCGGTGAGTGGCTTATCAGTGCATTGATTTTATTTGGGGAATTAAGGGTGTTGGGTTGGGGGGGGGGGGGGGGATGTGCTCCTCATGAATATTTGATGCCTTTACATTTTCGGTGCTGTCTGTAATGCGTCCACATACCCAGTTTGGTGCAGATGTTGTCCTGCTTGAGTAACAATCCTGTGATCAATCTGCACCAGACATCATGTATCCTAAATCAACATGCCCTCCTTGTGTGTGTGTGTGTGTGTGTGTGTGTGTTTGTGCCTAACTGTCCCCCTTATCCACCTTCCCCATCTAGGCCCGCCTCATTTTTCTGGAGTGATCTTAGTGCAACCCAGTCAAACCCCCTTCCACAGATATCTCATCTTCAACACAGCACAGCACAGCGACTGCACCCCCTGGCTCCCTGTTATTTTTTATTTTATTTTATTTTTTTAAATCATTCTGTGTACAAAGGCCTGGAAAAACACTGCCAAACATACCGCAGTCCTTGTCTGCCAAGTTGTGCCCCCCGTTCAAGACTTTGGGCTCAAGCCAGGCTTCTGTGAGACCTTGAGCTTGATAAGATAGTAGCAGGGCTGCACAGAGATGGAGGAACAGTGCATGCACAGGGAGGAAGAGGAGGAGGGGGAGGAGGAGGGGGGTTGTTGGGTGGAATGTGTGGGAAGCCTGGAAAGGTATTTTACAAGATGGGTAATTTGGGGCGATGGAAGTTCAACATTGTGCAGGGCGGCTGAAAAAATTAGGTGGTCCCAGGAGCAGCTGAGTACGTGGGTGTGAATGTGTGTATAAACAGCCTTTTAATAGTGCATATTATCATTTCTGGAGTGTGTGTGTTGTTGTTGTTGTTAAGGCTCCTACACCCATCCACAGACAGGGTATTATCAGAAGGCCAGAGTAATGACTGCTGTTGCAGAGTGGAAATATGCGAGCGTGGAGCATAATTTGGACACACAGTTTGAAGCAGCGTTCGCCGCTTTAAGCTCAAACGGTGCCCCGGCTTTGCAGTTACATTTGTATTTAACAGACAAGTCGTAGTGTCAATGTTTTTTTTGTTTTTTTTAATTCCCCGCCTTCCATTTAAAAAAATGACAAGCAAGGCCTCTTCAATTGTCTTTGCCCGGGCTGTGTTTTCTGTCATCATCTGATTGTGAGGTCACACAGAAATAGAGAAGAAAAAAGCTTGCCGCTTAAATTTAGAAACACTGGAGTAAGTAGAAAAGCAAGGCGTGCTGTGGGAGAGGGGGTGAATCAGCGGAGAGAGCGGGACGTGAATTGCTCACCGAAGAGATGAGTTATCAGGTTGTGACGTAGGATAGGAAGAGGAGGGGGAGGTGGGGGTGGGGAAAAAAAAAGCAGAGTGCAATTTTTTAATATTCAGCAAAATGCAGTCCTGTAGTTCATCATCTCAGCATGTGCGGCTGGAAGATGTCCCATCATCGCGAAATAACACAACCCTGATATGCTCACCTTTATGAGACATGACATGTAAATTAGTATTCCCCGAGAGCGGTTTAACGACTACAGTGACTGGCAGAGGATTGACACATTCACTCAATAATCAGTACAAGGACGATTAATGGATACTTACAGGCACGCGTGCCATGTAAACAGCCGATAAATTCAAATCGTTGAACTGTGCAAAATTAATTAGGCCAGCAGTCAGACTTTGTTGGCATAATGACTGTAAAGAGACAGGAGACAAACCGCTCTATGTTCCTCTCTGGGCCGGTGTTTAGTTCATGAATGTGAGGCGGCGATACTCCCAGCGCCCATTTCTTTGGATGATGAGAGGAATCAAAGGGCCCTAATAGTCTGCAGGAGTGTGTTACTCATCTCTCTGACCCGACACCTTTCCCCACGGTTCCAGCAACGTTATTGGCTTTTTCCATCTCAGCTATTACCTCCTGTTAATTTCTCTCTCAGATCGTTATTCATTTCCTTCTACCTGCCATGCGTCGAGCCAGTTTGCAGCTGAGCCCGGGTCGTCCTTTCCGCTCCCTGTCCCCCTGTGACTAATCAGTGTGTGGGCGTGCGCCTGCTGCTCCGAAATCTGGAGTCGAAACAGTTCCAAACAAGCCTGCAGACGCTACCTGCGGCGCGTGGCCACAGGTGTTCTCGAGCAGTGGCATCAGGATGGGCTTTAGGCCATACTCTCATCGAGTTCAGCTTGTAGCACACGCAGGCCCATAATGTATGCCACAACCCACATTCAGGCAGACATTTCTACTGTTGTCCCAGGTAGGCTGGAGGTTGGAGGGCCCAAAGAGGATTAGAGCAGAAGTATTATACTATACTATAAAAAAGGACTGCTCATTTGCTCCGCTTGTCCAAGCTCTGTCGCTGTGTCCCTTGAGCCCCATACTGTGGCGTTGACAGGGCCCACTGTTCCTCAACCGGACCGCGTCCCTTCCAGCCTCTGCAGGGCCACGCGGGGACTCTTGAAGCTGTCGGCTCGGCGGTCACGTCGGCGGCTCACAGAAGTTATTGGCTCATGATTATGGCCGCGCGAGTGTGTTTGCCGCGCAGGCTAGTTCAGATCGGAGCCTCCAGGATTTGGCGGCTGCTGCCCGCCCTGGCATTTAATCGATGGTTTTAATGGCAAGGTTGGTGTGAGAGGACTAGGATGAATCAGAATGACTTAAATGCCAAGTAGAATACGTGCTCAGGAATTTGCCTCGGTGACATCCCCAGCAGAGAGATTTCAAAACACAGAAAATGGAAGGGCTGTTATGAGAGAGTGTGGGAAGTCGTCCTGATGTGTTACGGCCTGCAACTAAGTATTATTTTAGTTATTAATTACAGGTTGAGGCAGATGTTGTGGTTCTACTATATAAAGTGGTATAAGCTTGTTTTGTCTCAGGTGATGTCACTTCCATAGTGGCTTAATACTACAAGTCTGAAAATGAAAAAAATCTGAAAGGAGTTTACCAGACTTCTGCCGGCTCCTCATCTCCGCTTGAAGCTGCAGTAGCAGCTAATTGCATAACGCACCCGAATCTCAGACTGAGCTTGCTGTGGTTGAGTTGCATTTTGGGTAGTGTCAGGCTCCAGGTTCGGACAAGGAATAAGAGTGCGTGGAATCAAAAAAAGAGGATATCTCTGGTTCTGCCTCATCGATTTTTATCCTTTTCGATCATAAGTCTGGCAATGTTAAGAAGGCAGCTTCAAATATCTTCATCATCTATCTCTATTATAACAGTGAAAAGCAGCATTTTTCTATCCTCTCCTTATATTTTGGGTATATTATTAAAATGTAATTTGTTTTTGCCCTTTAGCTGAAAAATAATGTTGCTAGTATACATCTCTGGTTAAATAATAACATTGGATCATGGGAGTTGTTGTCTTCACTGACCACAGTTGTTGCCTACAGTGTCATCTGACTCCAACCAAAAATCCAGCAGAATCACAGTTTTATTTATGTTACATTTAGTCAGTTTTTCCCCATAGAACTTCTGAGCCGCAGGCGATCAAATCAAAAGCAGCATTACCTTGAATTATATTGTAGATTGTGCTGGTTTAAAGGTAATGTAAGCACACAACTCCACAAAACATATAACATAGGTTGAATTGGTTTAAGGCATTTTACTGTGGAAATCCGATTAATTATACATTCATATTTATAATAATTCCGGCAAATGTATGCATCTATTAGTTATATTGACTTCCAGAGGCTGTACGGAAGCAGTACACCAATTAAAACAAATCAATGCCTCGAAAAACTAATTCTGTATGTCAGTATTGTAGTAAATTTGTGTGTTTCAATTAGCGGCACCGATTCCTAGCCCAAAGCCCCGGGGCCTGCGCTGCCGAGCTGCATCACCCTGTGGCTCTCAAACCAGCCAGCTGAATGTGCATTACAGTCAGACAGATGCTTCTGGTGGTAAACACAAAGATAGTAAATGGGTCAAGGTGGCTCGTAAAATGTTAAAATCTCGAGGCGAGGCAACCAGTGTGTGTATGGAGGAAGCAAAAATAGGGGGGTAATATAATGGTGCGTGCACTCC
Organism: Acanthopagrus latus; assembly: GCF_904848185.1. Lineage (NCBI taxonomy): Eukaryota > Metazoa > Chordata > Actinopteri > Spariformes > Sparidae > Acanthopagrus > Acanthopagrus latus. Next base: position 8,667,790 of record NC_051062.1, read on the forward strand.
GAGGCAACAATTTGGCGTCCGCATTCGAAGAACTGGAGCGATGCAATTTAGACAGGAAGTAGTTGCATGTGCAGAAGGATATAACAGCACTGCGCCCACTTTGATTCCATAATATTTTGCACTCAGTCCACATCGTTATTTCATGAGAAGAGATGACACTGACTGCGGCTAGAAGCAGACCAATGAATGCTGGAATGGGATGGAGGGGGGGTGTTTGGTGTCTAAGCTAGCCTTGTGCTCTATTAGACGAAAAAAAAAATCAATGTGTTTCTCTCTCGGTATCCTCGGGTTTGAGTTCTGTGCAGAGGTAAAAGCAAAGCGAGGTACAATAGAACAGTGTTCAGCCGAAGCTTCTGGTTTGGCAAAAAGGAGAAATTAGTGGATGTTTCAGAAAACAAAAGGTGCAGCCTTGAGATGGTAACTCAGAGTGACAGCCTATGATTAACACGAAGCGTTCTCCTTGACCAGCAGAGACAATAAGTCTAGAGCGCGCAAAAAAAAATGTTGCCCATAGTATGGATGAACCAGTTCACGTTTTCCCTTATTTTTATGAAAAGAAGTTTGAAAGGGAGGGGGACATGTGAAGGTGATAGTGCTCCTGTGGCCTGTCTTTATATTTTGCCACCGTTATCTGAGCCTTTTATAATGTTTCCATCCACATCAGCTTTATAATCACAGCAGAAACAGCACGAGGTGCAGTTACTAGATCCCGGGATTTACAGGCGATCATTGGTGGAAGGTGCAGGTCTCGGACCAATGGTGCACTCACAGCACTCCTCTGAGAAATATCCCAGGAAGAAAAATAACTGCAGAGAAGAGCAGGAGACGGCTTTAAGGGCTGATGAGTATAGTCCCACTGATACAGGGTTCTTCAGGCTGATAGATTCACCAGTTACAAGTAATTATACTTAACAAATGATCTTACTAGGTATTTCATTGGGTTTTTTTGGTTGCAAACTGAGCATTTTACAGTGTGCACAAAAACTTCCCAGTGCTCTCTGGAGGACAATGGAGTCGCTGTAATGGAGACAGTGTTTCTAAATGACTTTAAACCTAGTTTGGTATTTCTGTGCTGCAACTTCTTATTGCCTTTCAGCCCACATGTACTCAACTAAAGCAGAACCAAGGACATATCTGCCTACATGTCAGCTTGGTATATATATTAGTGTATTGTAGTTGAAACTGTTTCAATACTCATTTTCAAGGTATTGAGTCGAAGTTGGAAATTCCAGGATCATGACAACACTAGTCTGGCGATACAGTTCAACTAAATGTTATTTTTCTGTATGAATCAGTCAGAAAATAATAGTGGAAAATGCCCCTTGCTATTTCGTAAAGCCAACATGATCCCATCAAATTGCTTGTTTGCGTGCTCCACGCTCCAAAACCGTAGTGAATTCGATTTACCATCACACGAGGCGAAGAAAAAGCAGAACATCCTCACTATTCAGAAGCTTTAACTCCGCATTTTTTAAAAATAATGACTTAAAGGTGCACTGTGTAGTTTTGGGGAAGCAACTTTAATCAGAAGAGAAAAGATCCTCATTGACTCATTTTTTTCCCTCTTTGGTATCATGAATAAACAGAGTGAACAAACTGACCTTAAAGGACAACACAATTTCATACCGTTTTACTGTTTATATGTGGCGGACCCTGCCACCTGTCTAGCTTCAAACAGCAGTCTGGGGACCTCCTCAGAGAACCACTTGTTTATTTAGTTATTGCTAAAAAATTATATATTGCTGCATTATTATCTTACTGATACTGTAAATAAAAAAAATTGACTTTCTTCCTCGAAGTTACATAGTGCCCCATTCATAGACTAATTGTCTCAGTTGTTTAAAAGGATGACGTCTGAGTTTGCAGTTGTTTGCAGAACAGGTGAAAACCCCCCTTCATACCAGACACAACCACAGGCCTCCTGAGGTGACAGCGAAGTGGGTGGAGGTGTCCTGGAGAGTATGTGGCACGTCAGGCCTGTAATGGCTGTTCATTTACTCGTCAAGGAGAAAGATGCTGTCATAAACAGAGACTGAATTCAGACGCGGCCTGAAAGCAAACTTTTGCTTGTTCATAAATAATCTGAGATTATCCCCCCCCGCTGTGCGACAGTAAACACCACTTCAGCCACTCTGTCATCTGTGTATCACATATTCGGGAAAGTTAAGGTATACAGGGAGGGAGGGGGGGCCGGCGAATTTCGGTATAAATGCATTGTGGTCAATAATGGAGGCCTCTAAGCTTTGAGGGTAGTATAAGCCCCAGGATTAGCATAACTGTACCAGACCCAGACAGACACAGACTGAGTGGTGGTGTTTTTGAGAGTGGGGGACTGGGCAGTCCCTAGGCAACAGATGGGACAGATTAAAGCCCACTCACCCCCCACGTCTTTAAACTCAACCAGGGGACTTGGAAAATTGGGGGTGTCAGCAAATACTCCCTTGAAAACCCATCCATCCTACCTCAGCAACAAGCATGCACCCAAACAGCAGCAGCAGGTACGATTAGCTGCGATGGTGACAGCACCTTGCAAACGTGCATACGTTGTTTTTGCATTTTTTACTTTTTTTCTGCAGCAGGGGGATGCACCCATCGTGCAAGATGGCACGATATCAGTTCTCGGGGTGTGTTCGTCTGCTTCACACACTAGAGCCGAGGCCTGTGTTTGAAAGCATACATTTTTGATACTGACGCAGAGTCAGCATGGATAAAAAGGCTCCACATGCCTGCTTTATGCCCGTTCTCCTCCAGCAAGCGAGCACAACTTCAGTGGCTGCGGACAGTGCACGCATGCCTGCAGAGGAGATGGTGCGTGCACGGGTGCATCGAGCACGTTTCAGCCTTCAGTCAAGAGAGTCTCCTCTGCTCTTTTTTTTCCCCCCGCTGCCCCTCCCACCTTCTGTTTGTGCCTCTAATCTTGGATCTGAACTCGGAACTAGTTGTGGAGAGAAAACAGAGACACATCAGCGCACTCAGTGACTTTTAATCAAGTCTCAGACTGCCATGTCTTGCAACGCTCCGACGGGCCTTGGCAGTAGGAAGGAGAGAGCCAGATTAGATCGCTGTTGTTTTTTAGCAGCGAGGCTGAGGGGATGGGGGTAGTCCGGGCAGGGAGGGTGCACCGAAGGCCAATTGGGGGAGGAGGGTAAGGGGGGGAGAGATTAGCAAATAACTGGGCCATGGGTAAACACTCAGCAGTGCCTGCCATCATCCAATGAACAGGCTTGGAGCAGAAAACTACTCCGAAGCCTTTTGATATGACTACCCTCTCTCTCCCTCTCTTTCTCTCCCTCTCTCTCTCATCTGCCTCGCTCCACTGGCCTTGCCTGCATACTCTGACCCACAATCCAATACTGCAGTGCAAGCCAAGATCACACAGCAAGCTCCACAGAAGCAGAACCAGGGACAGAGCTGTCCTCGGCCAATCGGAGATAAACACACGGATTGGCATCCAACCAGAAATGCTCCCAAAAACGATAGGATTGAGGGGAAAGAACCAACCACAGGCGAGCCGCGCTGCAGACAAACCAATGAAATGTGACTACAGGAGTGCTCCCATGGCTCAGACTGCAAATGAGCAAATGCTGAAATGTGACTGCTGGGGTTTGAGCACCATCCCGTGCTACACTGTCTGTCTCCTCTTTTTAAATAGAGCTGCCAGATTTGCAAGGAAAAAAAAAAGGTTCTATACTTCCAGACGGCTGCTGTGTGATTAGTGTGTGCTTTCCAATTAGCGAGGGCCAATTTCCTGTGTATTGAACATGTTATAGAATGTCGATGTTTTTCAAGATATTGTGAATCAATATTGTGTCGAATCAACACTCAAATAACCTTTTCCCCAGACAACAATGAAGTGCAAAGTTAATTAATATTTGTGAATCAACTCTAAGTTCAATTTCTAGGTTGAACTGCGTTTATCTGCCTTCTCAGTTGTTTCAAGCCCAAGAGCTCTCGTAGCTCGAGCTTCATTATGAGGTTTTTGATTTCACGGCCTTGGATTATAGTAAGAATGTTAATAATTAATGTCAGCTTTGGGAGAAAGACAGAAGATACTCTGCTCTATGGATTTCTGTTCTCCCAATCTCAGTACAAGGTCAGTCTGTTTGTCTAACTGTCTATGGGTGTTGTCCCCCGGCTAGGCCCTTCCTTCCATTGTTTCTCCTCTTTTTACTAGAGTTCCTTCTCCGAAACTCACACCCTCGCCTCCGATGCCCACTTCTTGGTTATTGTAAAGGAAGCCTACTCATGGCGGAATTTGTCACACTCAAGGAAGCCCTGTACATTTTTTTAAGTGTCACAAGAGATGGAGTTTAACAGTCCAAGTGCCCCTTCACGACATTGCACTAGCTACATTTAACAAAAACAGTTCTTGGGTCCAGGAATTCAGAACTTGGTGAACCGAAGCAGGTCTAGGTATCATGCTAAAAGCCTGAAGCTAAAGCTGACAGTTCCCAGGCATAAAAGTCAACATTGCTAACCAGTTGCTGATAAAATAATGTAGCGTGTAGACAGAAAGCCACTCATGTTAAGGTTTGTGTCGTATTTTGTTGACTGAAATGTCAGCCACTTCAAGCTGATTTCCTCACTTCTATCTAACCAGCAACTTAAGTTACCAGTATTTGAGTTGGCTGATGACGCTGTTTCAGTCTGACTTTTATCTCTTTCTAGCTGACTGGTTCTGAAATGAGAAATTTGCAAAAGGCCTCTTAAAAATAAGCACTAAATGGCTCCATATGATATCATGCAAACAGACTGAAGCTAAAGCTATGAGATCCCAGGCAATAAGTGGACATTACTCACCAGTTGATGATAAAATAATGTAGTTTGAAATGCCCCCTGCACTCGAAAGTAATGTAGATTGTTACTATTGTGGGAGGAAAGCTAGTCAGCCGTAAATGCCAACGTCTGAGTTTACAAAAGAGCAGGACAAACACACAGTTAAATCACTTCCTTACCTTTTCAAGTTTCTTTTTAATCAACAGAGAACATACAGCTTAGAACGTGAGTCTTTTTATTTCATTTAAATGGAAATGGAGAGTAAATAAACGTGCTTGTATTTTTCCTATAAAAATGCATCACCAGACTTTAATAGCTCAGAGCTGATCGTCCCTCTGTGGCAAACGAAAAGTGGTAAAATATGAGTGAGTGCCAGCCCGTGATGTCTCCCATTTAATGTTCTGGTTTAATGGCAGAGCTGGTGCTCATTTTGGGGAAAATCATTGTCCTCTGAAATCAGTTATTTCCATGACGTTCATGTAAAGTGCTCGTGTTGGCTTTGAGCTGAAACGGAAACACTGCCCGGTATTGATTTGCTTTATTTCATGTGTTTTCTCGCCTTATAGTTTTGATACAGTGAGAACATGTACAGTACAACATATGTATGATTAAAATTCAGTGCATGTACCTTTTGGTGTTCAATTGAACGCAGAGCATGTGAATTCGCATACCAGTGTAGAAACATCCGCCCCGTCGGGAATCTATCCGCTAACCCTGACGATGCCATCGTCATCTTTTTGAAATTCAGTTTCTTCATCGCAATAAAATCCCCCACATATTTAACCCTGAGTTTGAACTCCTTTCCCGTTCTGCTTGTACACAGCGTGCTTCCCCCTGCAGGCAAAGTCAGTCCCACTGAACAGTAGGCAGTAAAGGCCCACAGGTTGAGGGCAGCCGAGGCCCACAGTAGGCCTGGGTTGATAGCTTTATCTGCAGATGGGAGCAGAGGAGGAACGTTGGCGCCGTGCCCAGCAGTGCTACCACTCCATCGCGTCACCCTCTGCCCACACAGGCTAGCTCGACCTTGGGCAGGGCGCAGTCACCCTCCTCCCTCCACCCCCTTCGTAACATACCCCTCCAGCCCTCCCCCCTCTTCCCGGCAAGGAGGAAAGGGAGGAGCTGGGAGTAAAAGAAACAAACTGGCACATCATGTTTCCCTTATCTGAAATTATGCACAGCGCAGGCTACGTACACAAACACACGCTCTGACATTGACTCAAACTGAGCCTCCCTGGAATCACTTCCAGACATTCGCTGCACATGAGCAAGTAAGATGTCTATTTCATGGACACATTCTGCATAATCTGACAGCACCTGAAGTTTGTCCATATTTTTTCTGCAAACAAGTCAGAAAACAAGCTACAGGCCAAAGGCCATAAATCAGTTGAATTCATTAAGTATGCGGTGGTAGCTAAAGCCATTTTCACTCGGTGTTTCTTTATGTTTTTAATGAGGCTCCTTTCAAACCCAAATGTCCGCTTCTCCACTACGCCTCTGCATGCATTTGTGTTCTGTCCTTCAGGCTAGAGTTTGAATTGGTATTTCTATTGATCTTTGGCTTGTGAGAGGCAGCACTCTGTGCAGGCAGACAGCTATTTTTCATCTGTGGGTTCTTCCTGTATAGACGGACACAACGCCAGTATCAATCCGTCTCTGTGGCTGGTGTAGCAGACAGGAAGTGTCTGTACATGTATGTGGTTATATAGATGCGCTGCGAGCGAGTTGATGTGCATGACTTTTCATCCACATCAGGCTGAAAACTTTCATGTGAAATGTGCGTGTTTCTGTGCAATGAAGCAAAAGTCGATACAGAGACACGATGAAATAGCATAAATTAATGAAGCAGTTGAAGCTGTCGGTCTCTTGTCTCTCCTCAGCTCACACGCTCTGTTTTGCTTGAAATTTGATTCAGCTCTGCTCAATCTTTTCTGTGTCTTCACAGCGGCGCAGGGCGAGGAGAGGGAGTGTGCCTTCACGGACCAGCAGCAGCAGTGGGATGTGGAGCGAGTGGCCGGGGGCGAGGGCCGGGTCTCCCCAGAGAACACCACCATCAGATGTACCAAGGGCAGCCACTGCTTTGGCCTGTGGGAGAAAAGTCCTTCGAGAGAAGTGCGACTTGTCAAACAAGGTAGAACTTGAGAGACCTTTGACTGCTTAGTCCTGGATTAGACTGTATTCACTACCACCACAGGTGACAATTATGGGATAATGTTAAATGCTAGTCGCAAGTGGCAATGAGTGATAAAGTCAGTAATATCTCTCTTAGTATATTAACTTTCGCTATAGCAACCATAAGCTTTCGGAAATACCGGTGGAAATGCACCAAGTTCCTCCCAAAGTTAGATAAACAGTCTGCAGTAATTGGATCTTTTTGTTGGATTTTAATTTCATTAGCTCAACACACTCTTCTGTCTCCCCTCTATTTTAGGTTGCTGGACTCACCTGGGCGACCACCAGGGTTGCAGGGATGACCGCTGCGTGGTGACCAACCTCCCTCCACAGATCCAGAACGGGACGTACCACTTCTGCTGCTGCGGCAGCGACATGTGCAATGTTAACTTCACAGAGGACTTCCCAACTCCTAGCCCCACCACTGCACAGCCCCTCTGTAAGGACGCGTGCACGCTCACACCCCTCACATGTCGTCAGTCATACAATAGACGAACACATGCTTGCTTTGTAGTGAGTTTCCATTTCACTTCTTGCCAAAGGATTCCTCTCTAGTCGTAATGCATCTTCCTTTTGTATGAGCGGTGGTCAGCTCTCAAAGAAAACATGTGAACCAGATGGATTCAAAGCCAGATCTCAGCCTACGCTCGTCCTCTTATGGCTTTTATTATTGAATTCTGTGTTGACCGTTTTTATGAAGGTTGAGGCAGTGAAGGAAATCACTTAACTGGTGATCACGTGTGACATCAGGTTGCTTCACCAGCAAGAAAAAAAACTCCATGGAGTTGTGTTGAGAACGTAGCTGTGATTTAATTGATTAGAAATGTATTTTGGATTCAGATGGTGTGTCATTAACCTTTCTTAATGACATAAGAATTCACTTAGAAGCCCATTTTTAGCTTTTAATGGAGTCATTGCTCATACCGGATGAAATCGAACTTTCCTGCAGTGGTTACAACAATCTCCCGCAGGGCGGATGAATGAACGAAAAATGACGAACGGCAGAATGGGAGAAAACAAATGCAGGGCCCACACAGTCCTGAAACACAAAGCTATTAACAGCAAAGAATGAAAGGATGTTTGATACCATCAGAGCTGTTCTACCTCCACCTACTTTCTCTCTCCTCCTCTTCCTCCTCTTCCTCCGCTTCATCATTCAGCCGCACGGCTTCCTGATTGTTATCCATTATGAGCCTTGACAACTGTGAATCGCAGAGATGAATTGGCTTCAGTTCACCGACAGATAAGCTTCATAGCGTACTCACTCAGAGCTGGTATAAATTATTCGCAATCAAATTCCTTGAAAGTAGTCGGTATTGGATTCCATTTGTATCAATGCTGGTCTGTCGTGTTAATAAACTGTCGGTAAGACGTCAAACAAATCAGACCAATGTATTGTTAATTGTTCCTTCCTTCCTTTTCGAGGTTTAGCTGTGAATGAAAGCAGCGTGTGTGGCAGGAGAAGGTGGGGAGCGGGGGATGGCGGCAGCGGCTCATCACCATCGCTCCTGCCCACACATTAACGCAAACACACACTCTACCATTCGTGTCGTCTCTCCGCATTCCACGGATTACAAGGCGTCTGCTGTATCTGTCTGTCTGCGGGCGTGCCGGTGACTGTTGCTCCGAGCAGACGGGTGACAAGACAGACCTTGGGGAAAAATAACCATTAGGTGTTAATGGCTGTTAAGAAGGATGTTTGATTAATCGGTGACGTTTGAGTTTAAGGCTGTGCTCTAAACTTAAAATCCTGTTTACTGTTTTTGCAAGATTGTAAATTCCTGACATGTCTGGGCAGATCTGCGCCAGTGTTACGAGGAGCAGGAAACAGTTTGAGTCAGTTGGCGGTCTGAGTGATCAAAAGCGAAGAGCCGACACGGGTGACAACATACAGGGCTAGGGGGAGGAGGAAGTACTCTGATCTTGAAGTAAAAGTTGCAATACCACTGTGTAGAAATACGCGTTACTTCAAAATCACCTTCCTTCAGAGTAGCTTTAAGAGTTTGCCCACATTAGTCTTACAAAGTGCTGCTTTAATTTGCCACCTTAATGCACACACACTGGCTTGCCTGACTGCTTTTATTAAAAACATAAAAGTAGGCTTAAATGGGTCACTAGATATCCCTGGGATACAGCATGCTGTTCTAAATGGCTCTTATAAATGAGTGTTTTCCTACTTTTAGACCAATTGAGTAATCTCGGGTTGCACAGGAATGTTAGGAGCATCCTTAAATGTAACCAGTGACTAGAGACTTCAGGTAAACATGAAGATTGTTGCCCGGCACTGTCATTAATGTTATGGAGAATTTAAACAGTGTTCGGGGGTGCGTGTGTCTGTGTGTGTGTGTGCACGTCTGTGTTTGTCAGACGGCTTCCTGTGCAACCCTCTCGTTGATTATGAACTCACTGACCTTGGCATTTGAGGGGGGGAGCCATCCTGTCAACCCCCCATGTTGTTAGTGTGTGTGCCAGAGCGCGTGTGCACGCACGCTCATGCTTGTACGTCATTCAAAGCTGCCCTTAGGCTCTTCAAGCCATCAATTATTGATAAAGCTGGTGTCTCACAGCAGCACCCGTGTGTTGACTGATGTAACGGATGCAGCAGAGTGTTTTTCCTGTTTGTATACTCTTTCTGCCAAGTGTGGAGTAGTGGTATAGAAGTGTTGCTATATGTATGTTTGTCTCCAGAGTAGCTCTGTTGCAGTTTCATTAATCACAAACACCTGACAGCCTAGACTGCAGCCACCTCAGCTACCTGCCATCGGGACCAGCTCTCTGGTGTTCTCTCTCTGCTTTTACATATTTTCCTCCTCTCGCTCTTTTCATTCACTTCCCACACATCCTCTGTTTCTCTCTTCCCGTGCTCCTTTCCAGTCTGCTGACCACGCTTTCACGGTGGTTGTTTGCTTTAACTTATTTATTTTTTTTGCCTTTTCCTTCATGTGCTCCACCGGCATGCCTGATGGTCTGCAAACACACGTACTTGCGAGACATTTCGATGTTTGTGTGTATGTTATTGACATTTTGGAGAGCGGAGTAAATGCAACATGCTGTAAGCCCACTGACTGGCTATTCAAAACCGTGCAATCACATGCAAACCAGTTATGAATCCTGGTCCTTTCTGTTTTCCAACACGTGTTCTGACATAAAAAAGTGAATTTGCACAATATCAAATGGAAGAATTAAAGGTAAAATAGGTTAGAGCACAAGGAAGGCATCCTACAGTAACAACATACGTGAGCCAAACAGCCAAGTGGCTTAGGCTGCAGCTCACAGTAAGAATTAAAGGTGCTGTGAAGTTTTGTTTACATTCTGTATTACTCACCAAAACACATTCTGTGTGTCCTTAGGCTGACCAATTATGTTCAGCGCATTTCCTCTCTGATAAGACTGTTTTTATTCAGATCCTACCTTGTTTACATCTACGTTCATATCCCGCAGTGTTCTCCTTCCCTGGTGGCAGGAGTACTACAGACTAAAGCTGATGGCTGTTCCAAGTTTGGTAGTTGCGCACGGTGCTAAATATGCAGAAACAATCATCCCAGACAGAAGGCAGAGGGTTTTTGATGTAATGATGTATAACCTGGACAAGCTGCTGCTGTTTGTTTGCAGTGGAAAAACATGGCAGAAGTTGTAAAAAGGGATTAGAGTACTTGTGTGGCTTACACAAAATAAGACAAATCTCTTATGGAGTTTTGAATGGTATTTACTCACCAAGAGTAAAACGTGTTGAGTTAACAATGTATGTAATATATGGCGTTTAGCTTATCCACCTTGATTAATGTTCTATTGTATCTTTGTACTGTACTGCAGCAAATTGTACAGGTAATGGCCGACCAAATGAACTCAGTGTATAGATATTAGCTTTGGTACACAGCCATCCTCAGACTTCCTGCTCGCAAATCAAAGGCCTTCACATTGTTTCACTTGTTAGTTCTTCCCACACAAAGGTCACACTTTGATTTGTACTTTTGTTTTTGATGTGTGTCCCCCCCCCACCACAGACCCTCGCACACTGGGCTACGAGGAGACAGTAATTATCACCCTGGCAACAGTGTCGGTGCTGGCCGTGTTTGCCGTAGCAGCCTTCTTTGGTTACCGCATGATGCACGGTGAGTTACCATGGCGCCACGCTGCGCGGAGGATCATTCATTATTCAAGGCTGCTTAAATGTTTTTGGAAGAATTTCGATTAATGTAATGAATGGATTCTGAGCCGACGTTTTGTCTTAATGCGTCTGCATGTTCTGTACTTTTTCTGAGCGCTCTCTGTGTGTTTCTGTACTTCCACAGGAGACGGTAAGCAAGGGCTGCACAACCTGAATATGATGGAGGCTGCTGGCTCTGAGAGCTCGCTGGACCTAGACAATCTCAAACTGCTGGAGGTCAGTCCGCACACTCTCGTCTCTGTGTACATCTGTGCATGGCTGTCTATGTGTAGACTGCCTCCAACTTGTAATATTTTTAGTTTTGTGCCAAACAGTCATCTGTTCATCAATCGAATCAATTTGTTTTCTGGCCCAGGAAAGAGCCAAAGTATTTAGTGTGACAGTGTGAGTGCCAGCATAACACTGTGTAATACTACTCTCACTAGCCAAATGAGACAATCGGGGGCCAGTAGAGCGTTGATTATAGATTCACTTTTATTAATGGTGATTTGACTAATCACGATTTGGCAATATTACTGCTACAATGCCACAATTTTATATAGTTTAGTTATTTAAAGCATATAAATACAAATTTCCTCCTTCATAACTGTATTTAGTGTCACTACTAGCATAGGTTTACATGTTTGTGTCTCCTCTGATTGTTGAGCCAGCACAGCTAACAGAGCAGCTGTGCTAAATCAATCTTTACGAGCCAAACTAGCCGCTTAGCATAAATTATGCAAGTATTTGACATGGCGATGGCGGAGAGTGTTGTCACAAAGTCGCATAATTCACGGCGGGACTAATGATGAGGCGTTTGAGGAGCAGTGTTTTTCCTTTTACGTGCACAAGAACCAACATAATGCACCGAAGGAAAAGAATAAAACGGAAAAGCGTAATAGGTCTCCATTAAATTGTCATATAAAAAATATTCTTTTAAAAAAAGATCCTTTCAACAGCACAGCTCACTACATGTTTTATACCCCTAATCCTGCCGATTTTCACTTGTCTGTTTTTAGATGATAAAAGCTTGTATCCCTGGTTCAGACATAAAGTGTTCCTGCTGGCTTCAGCTACTCTGCACGCAGTGAGAGTGTGTGTTTGGGAGGGAGGGAGGGAGGGAGACAAGCGTAAGAAAGATAAAGGAGAAACCAAAGGCATAGAGGCAAAAAATACACCCAAAATACATCAAGGTTTACGGTTACATTTGTCGTTCCAATGTGACCTTTATCATCCGATCACGGCAGGACGCATTAAGTGACAGGTCAGGGCGCACAGAAATAGGGTTTTGCTTACACTGACGCAGGATATGGAAAACCTGATATGGAAGCGGGAAGGCTCATATTGTGATAGGAAGTCAATGGAGTGTGGATGATATTCAGCCAAGATGACAAAATAAGCAGGGATTTAAATAAATCCAGCCACAGGAGATGGTGTGATGGCAGCTGTAGCTTTAAAAGTACAACTTACGAAAGCTTTACGAAAAACTTTGTTATCTCTCTTTTTTTTTAAACTGTCGTGCGCAGGCTTATAATAAAAGGATTTCTCCAAAACATGTTTCTGTCGAGACGACTATTTAGGTGCAGTTCATGAGCCGATTTGTCAGATGAAAGCTAAAGGTAAAATTCAGGGATTTCTGAGTCGTAGCAGTGTTGCATTCACCAACTTTGTAGAATTTCTTTTGTTCCAGCAAAAGATTGGTATATCAGGTCAAGCATCAGGAGCCTCCTTAAAACATTCTTGGTTAACCTTGTTTCTGACTAGAAGTACAGAGAATTCAGCCCCATTAGCTAGTTGAGTTAACTGCATTTGGAGGTACTTACAGAGCAACCGGGAAAAATGACAAACAAGTTTGTGGTGCTCTAGTGGCGATGACAACTCTTATCTTTAAGTTGCATTTTCAAAACATTGGGGCTGCGCTGACGGCCGACACAAGTTTCGCGAAGAGTCTGTAGATATAAAACGCTCTTTCTAATTTTGAGATTCTTAGGTTCAGGCGATTATTATGAATTGGATATAATTTCTGCTAATGGATCCCCCTAAGTCCTACACACTGCACCTTTAGTAAGAAGAAAAAGACCCAGGTTGGGGGAGAAAACAGGCACATTTTTCTTTAGCTGTGTCTGTGTGCTGATGTTTATTTTTGTACTGTATTTCTTGCAATTCACCAGAGCAGCCATTTTATCAAATTTGTGCCATCAGCGTCTTAACACCACAAGCAATCGTGCTGAAAAAAAAAAGTGAAATTTTCATGTGAAACATTCTCTCAAAGCCAGAGATGCTTCAGATGGAGGCCAATCAGTAGTGGACACAATGATCCACTCACCGAGGCTCGGCGTTGTCTTTTTCTCTCGTTTTGCCGTCCATTTATTGCATTTCAGACTAGAGTTAGTGAACGGTACCTTTCAGAGAGGATTTGAATCAGAAGGCTGTCCTTGTGCTTATCAAACACAGGCACAAGTTCTTTCACATGAAAAGTCACTGAAAAGGGGGAGGGGAGGATTACTCATAGACAAAACACAGTCCGCCGCTTTCACAGTGTATTTTCTACCCAGAGATAAACTGTTTTTTTTTGTTTTTTGTTTTTTTTTTTTTACCAAACACTGAGGTGGAACCCACGCAGAAATAAATGCACTCCCCAGTTCATTTCGTACTCCCAAGCAGATGACTTTTAAAGCTGAATGTCAGGCCCTTAATGGCATGCTGTGCTCGGGTTAATTCAGAGAACTAATTGAATGATTTGGAGCCGACTTTGGGCCATTTTAACTGTTTAACCCCGCTGTTCGCCTGTAATTTAGTTTATTTCCTCTCTCTCCTCTGCCTTCCTGCCTGACTGTCTCTTATATTTTTGTGTTTGTGCCTCTCTTTGTGTTTCTTTTTTTTTTTTTGCCTGTTCAGTATTTGTCAAGGAATCTTTGTGTGTCTTGGCTCATCAGCATTTCTGCGGCATTTCAAAGCAGCACAAACAAAATTACCATTTTATTCTCACCATTTTCATTTTCTTTGTAGACAAGTGAGAGCTAAAGGTCCAGAATTACAAAAACAACAGGGCTATAAATAGTTTTTCCTCTTTCAGCTTATCGGGCGTGGCAGATACGGCGCCGTCTACTGCGGATCCCTGGACGAGCGGCCTGTGGCCGTGAAGGTGTTCACGGCAGCCAACCGCCAGAACTTCCTGAATGAATGCTCCATCTATCGGCTACCGCTGCTGGAGCATGACAACATCGCCCGGTTTGTGGCTGCCGACGAGAGGACAGGCCCGGAGGGGCGCACTGAGTACCTGCTGGTCATGGACTACTACCCACATGTGAGTAGTGAAGGGAGCAGGAGGTTTTGCATGTAGACTGTGTTTGAAATACAGGCAGCGTTCGATGAAATTCCCTTCCCTTCCTCTGTGACCTGTAAAGACTAGATGTTTTACTGGGGAGGGGCAAACTCCCCAAAATCTAATCAGATTTGTTTGGTTGCACCTGTAGAAACAACAAGTGCAGCTTCATACCACAGATCGCTGAAATCTAGGGGCAGCAAACACTTGTTCAACAGATACTTTGTCAGGAATATAAAAAGTGATCGACAGGTTTATCTTTAACAGTCCAACCACTTTTTGGTTTTTGTTTGCATAAATGATTCACATAATGGCTTTTCCCATCATGACCAACCTTGATCTGCACACCACATTTTCTTCGAACACAACGGCGGGGCTATAAGGTAGAAAAATCCATTAGAATTGTATTGAAATTGCAATATGTAATAGTGCAACATCCAAATCACAGGAGGTGCGATATTTGTTAAGGGCAAAATTTGTGCCAGACTACCATTCTGAATATTGGATAAAATTGAATTCAGCCCAAAGCTGGACACAGTAAAACAAGTGTGTTACTTTGCTGTGGAGGTGGAGGTGGAGCTCTTCATCTCCCATCTGGCTGTGGCTGCACCTTCCTGTTCCATCCCGCTCTCCTGCCAGACCAAAAAATGACCACATCGTGTGAAACGTTACAGTCAGCACTTTGACGAATAGACAGCGTTTCCTGTGGTTGCTTCACAATTAAAGCCAGCTCAGTGATTTTAATATGATGAAAATGTTGAGTTAGCAGTAGCGGTAACATGATCCAACTCTGATATGAGGGGGAAAAAAGAG
This sequence comes from Acanthopagrus latus, assembly GCF_904848185.1. Lineage (NCBI taxonomy): Eukaryota > Metazoa > Chordata > Actinopteri > Spariformes > Sparidae > Acanthopagrus > Acanthopagrus latus. The sequence goes on from NC_051062.1 coordinate 8,683,020, forward strand.
ATCAATGAGTTATAATAATTTATAATGAATCCCTTGTCTGTGTAAAGTCAATCCGATCCCAGTGCAGAAATAGCGGATCCCACCACTAGCAACACTAACCATCGTCCTCCTTTAATGTGGATTCTGAACCACACAACAGAGTGGAGTTGATGTAAATTTAAAGTACATCTTTTCACCCAGCTCACCTTTTCCTGCAGATAAATTATCATGCAGCTGGTGCAGCAGAAGAAAACTGCCTCTAGAAACCCTTCAATATTAATGTCGACTTAACTAAAAACTGTTGCTGCCCGAAATTGATGATTACCAGTCAGCCGACCTGAAGGCAGCCTATGAAAGAAGCCCATTGTGCATCGTAATCATTACTCTGGCACATGTTGTCATGGAAACGCAGTGCAAGCTAGGACAGGACACCGGGACACATAATGCAGTCAAGCAAACGATAATATAATTTATTTAAAACGAACAGATCTAATGTAATATTCTTTAGTAGCGGATGCGCGAATTGCCTTGTGATTGATTTTTAGAGAAAAGATTAAGTGTGCGTCTGTGTGTGTTGGGATGTGTGTGTGTGTGTGTGTGTGTGTGTGTGTGTGTGTGTGTGTGTGTGTGTGTGTGTGTCTGTGTGTGTGTCTGTGTGTCTGTGCGTCAGGGCCAGGGCCATAATGGGTTTTTCAGGGCTGATAGAGATAATTGCGGAAGGAAATTAATAATATCCAGTATAAATTCTGGTAAACATTTTTATGGCTTTTTTTGATAGTCCTCGTCCATGGACCAAATTCTTCAAACCGGAAAAAAAAAAAAAAACTTGTAACTTTAATTGGGCCGTGATAAAATATTCTAAGTTGGTTTTATTGTGAAAGGATCAAAGCACAAGGACGGCCCTTTTAAAAGCTCCGAGTTTTAAATGTGAAGATAATCATCATGTGAATTGTCAGTTTTGACCTTTTTGGAGATTTTTTTCATGGTGAAGATGCCACGGAGGTAAAATTATCTTGGCTGTTGAATGTGTTCTACGCATCACTCTAATGTGTTGAAGCAACAAACACCAAGTCAGCACCCCCCCCCCCAAGTCTCTGCTTATCTTGTTAGACCTGGAAAGTGATGCTTGCGATTGATTTTTATCTGCATCCCTCTCGCCCACGCTTCCCTGATATTTCCCTCTGGTATCCCTTTTTTTTTTCTTGACCCCCTCCCTCATCCGCTTTTATCCGCCTTTTGTCCCCCTCTCCTCAGGGCTCTCTGAGTCGCTACCTGGGCCTCCAGACCAACGATTGGGTCAGCAGCTGCCGGCTCGCTCACTCCGTCACCCGCGGCCTGGCCTACCTGCACACCGAGCTCTTCAAAGGAGGTGAGCTGGAGGGCAATCACACACACACACACACACACACACACACACACACACGCGCGCGCAGACAGTTAATTACATAACTGCTCACAGTTTACCGAGGCTCAAGTTCCAAGGCTGCCGCTTCCATCTGTTACTGAAACACAAATACATACAATTATGCTAGAAAATGTGTGCGTAGCTCAGTTAGTTTAGATTACTTAGAAAGGCTTTCGAGTGTGTGTGTGTGTGTGTGTACGTGTATGTGTACGTGATTCTCCCTCCATCCTGGCGCTTGAGCCTTCTTACGACCTGCACACTGCAGCTCCACGTGGGTCTGTTTGGCTTGGAGCGATTTGCATCCCTGCATTTTGACAAACACGCTGCGTGCACGCCCAGCCGAGGGTATTTATAGACCGGCCTCTAGCTAGCCTCAGAGAGAGTGAAAAAAAAAAAAAGGGAGAGAGGGACAAAGTAGGGGGAAGGAAGGAAGGAAGGCAGGCAGGCGGAGGCGAGATAGGGATTCAGATGACATGTGACTGTCCTTCGGGCTTAATAAACCAAGTCTTAGGAGGCAGAAGTGACAACTTGGCGGTTGAACTTGGCCCTCCTCTTTTCCCTTCATCAGCGCGGATACACATCAAGCAGGCTCAGAAGTGAAGAAGAAAGTGCGCTCGCAGTTGTGTGCGAGGGAGGCCATTCTCCCTGTGCTAGCGGGGGCGTCCACCTCTCCCCGCTGTAAAAACCTAAAGTGATGAGAAGAAGTGACAGCAGAGAAGGAGAGGGCTGGTGTTTGTCAGCTCTGCGTGGAGCCGCTAACACCACAATCTCTCCGGCTTTGATACAGTCGTCATCCTCCCCCACTCCTCCTGCACATCAATAGAAGGCAGCAGATTACTGTGGTGGCTGCCACAACTTCCAGCCTGCCTCGCTGCACCCTCTGCTGGACAGCACGGTACTGCAGGCCAAGGCGACTCTGATATGGTCATAATCCCATTGTTGTAGATTAGATTAGAGGGTTTAGCTGTCTGTTGACAGTGCTGCTTGCTTTGCTGAACAATGGGTAATGAGGGGGAACAGAAAGCAATGTGAGGGGATTTTCTGGATGTTATCATTCATTTGTAAATGTGACAAAAACTGCTTGAGCACGTTGTATCTGGAAGGCAGGGAATTTTTTTGGGAGTGCCGTACGGGCTTAAATGTTTAATGAAAAGTAAATTAGCCCAATTCTTTTGTCTCATTTCTTCTCCTGATCCTCTCCATCGCCTTCCCCTCCGCCTGCATTCAGACTTGTACAAGCCCGCAGTTTCCCACCGGGACCTGAACAGCCGAAATGTTCTGGTCAAGGCCGACGGCACATGTGTGATAATCGATTTTGGCCTGTCTATGAAGCTGACGGGAAACAGGCCGGCACGTCACGGAGAGGAGGACAACGCTGCTATTAGTGAGGTGAGTGTTCCGCAGGAAGCGGGACAAAAGAAGATTTCTTTTATGGCTTTTATTATCTGCAGGATGTCGTGCAGCGACCGTATTTCAACAAACGTTTGTGTAACAGACTGCGGCTGAAATAATCTACCTCAGCCTCCAGTTTGTGTTCGGTAGGAGGAGAGGAGACCCTTTACAGCTCCAGGCTGGGGTTGTAGATAACTCTCCTCCCTACACACAGAATCCAGCGGCTGATTTATGTGTATGCGCTCTCTAGTGAAGGCAGCATTACTGGCGATGGCAGAGTGGAATTAAAGTGGAGTGGAATTAAAGACATTTCATGTATCAAACACAAGTGTGAAATTGACTTTGTAATTTTTTTGTCCAGCCTCCTCCGTCCGGACGCGGAGCACTGCATACCTATGAGCTAATTTACATCTGCAGTCCCCGGGCAGGATGTAACAACATCAGCGGACCTCACACCAACATGATTTCACAGCATTAAAACATTTAGTGTTTGCATTTATGTGCGATTGGGTTGATTAGGCCACGATTCATCTTGAATTTAAAATCAGTGAAGTTGCAGAGCCCTCTCATAAAACTTGGCATGACAGGAGCCGTATTAAATCTCAGTAAAATCAGAATGCAAATGTGATGATTGAATGCTGATAGCAGCACAGCCCAGAGTGTCGCACTGTACATGTGGTGAAAAGATGCTTTGCTGTCTATGAAAATGTGGCAAAATCTTGATGAAAACAAATAATAACCACTACTTCAATGGTATCCTGTTGCCTCAAGTTTCAACGTACATATTTTAAATCTTTTCATACATTACAGTGTTACTGCACAGGTCTGAGATGCTTCCGCAGTGATGGCAACTTGATCAGCCCTGCGTGTGACGATGTATTAATCACAACTACTCATGAAAAGCCTTGAGCTGGTGCACAGAAAAAGATATAATAGGAGAATAAAGTTTTCTGCCGATGTCTAATTTTAGAATATCCTTTCTCACCTTGTCTAATTTTTTTTTTCCTCCCGTCTCACCTCATCGTTCATCACAATCCTTCTTCTTCTCACCGCCCTCCGTTGTCTCCCTGCTCTGTCTACCAGGTGGGGACAATTCGCTACATGGCTCCAGAGGTGCTGGAGGGGGCGGTGAACCTGAGGGACTGTGAGTCGGCGCTGAAGCAGGTGGATATGTACGCCCTGGGTTTGATCTACTGGGAGACCTTCATGAGATGCACCGACCTTTTCCCAGGTGAGGCAGGCGGACAGACCGGGTGAAGTGTGTTACGACTTTGACGGATCGGATGAGCACCGGTTCTTCAAAGACGCACATTTTTGTGTCGTCGTTCAAATTTTTACCAGCGCGATTAGCACAAACAACACATGGACGGGCCCCTTTCCTGTGCTAGATACAGCAGAAAGCAATTAAATACACATTAGTCATAGTGAGAGGGAAGAAGTGCATTAATAAGATTAATGAATATTTCTGCTGCATGAAAGATATCTCAGACACACCCTTCCTCTCCCTGTCCTACCTCTAGGAGAGTCTGTGCCAGAGTACCAGATGGCCTTCCAGGCGGAGGCAGGGAACCACCCGACGTTTGAGGACATGCAGGTCCTGGTATCCAGGGAGAAGCAACGGCCCAAATTCCCCGAGGCCTGGAAAGAGAACAGTTTGGTGCGTTTGTGCGTCTGTGAGCCGAGCCAGGATTCAGATTATAATACTAGAATGAGCAGAGATAAACACCGTCAGCAGATTGTGAAACGTGTCACAACAACTTCAGTCACTTGTTATTATCTGAGGGACATCTTGGGTTTGTTTTTGTCTTTTTTTTTTTTTTTTTAAATGAGCTGTTGATGGATTCACCTTTTATTAGATTGTGACCATCCAGACAGGAAACACTGGAAACAAAATAGCGGTACAATGATCACTGAAGGTCACAAGCTTGAATCAGATTGTGGGGGAGGGCCTTGAAAGGCAATGAAAATCAATAACATAGACAAAACATTTCACATAGATATTCTAGTCAAGTTATTTATCGATCTATCGTTTGTATGTGCAACCAATTCCAACCAGATTCCATGTCAGAAAAGCTAAGAAATAGTCTGGAACAGGTCTGGACAATGCAGGATGTATTAGCTGGTTAACATGCCAGCTTCAGTGGAATTCTCTGCAATGATGTCAGAGTTGTATTTTCTTCAGATTCTGTTGATAATTGTACTTAATTTTTGAAAGTTTACGCTAAAATTCTTACGTATTGCACCTTTAATTTTAAATTTACTAGCGTTGGCTGATCTTGTGAATGCAGTTTAACACAGAATGACGACTGTGAGTTTTGTGTCTTAAAATGGGATCTCAGCCAGTATATAAAGAAGGAACAATTACAGTATACAGTAGCGCTTCAAATACTGTAATCTGTGTCTAAATTGTGATGTATTCAAACTGTGTCTCCTGCAGGCGGTTCGCTCTTTAAAAGAGACGATGGAGGACTGTTGGGACCAGGACGCGGAGGCCCGCCTCACAGCACAGTGTGCCGAGGAACGACTGGCAGAACTGCTGCTCATATGGGACCGCTCCAAGTCTGTCAGCCCCACCCTTAACCCCATGTCCACCACCCTGCACAATGAGAGGTGGGTGTAAACACAGAACCACTTCTGTTACTGCGACGCCCGTCTCCAATGTTGTCTTAAACGTTTTTTTTCTGCAACTGTTTTCCTGCCAGAAATCGTATGACACCAAAGTCCGGCCCGTACACAGACCACCCCTCAACCTACATTGAAGAGCATGAGGGCGTGGCCAAGAACACTCAAGCTGACACCACCGGCTCCGTGAGCGGTCGAGCTGTGGCCGGGACCGGAGAGAGAAACAGGAACTCCATCAACCAGGAGCGCCAGCAGCAAGCCAACGCCCGCCTGCCCAGCCCAGAGGGCAGCAGCACCAGCATGGGACTGAGAGGCAGCCCCTCAGCCTCCACCACAACCACCACCATCATCTCCGAGTCTGAGGGACCTGTGGGGGTCGCCACAGTCCCCGTCTGCCTCCACCTCACCCAGGAAGATCTGGAAACCACCAAGCTGGACCCGAAAGAAGTGGACAAGAATCTAAAGGAGAGCTCAGACGAGAACTTGATGGAGCACTCGCAGAAGCAGTTCTGCTCTCCAGATCCGCTGAGCCCCGGCAGCTCCAGCCTCCTGTACCCCCTCATAAAGATGGCCACCGAGGCCTCAGGCACATCAGACCCCGCCGCCCCCATGCCCACCACCATCTTCCCCCTTCCCAAGCAGCAGAACCTGCCCAAGAGGCCGTCCAGTCTGCCCCTGCGCACCAAGCCCACCAAGAAAGAGTCGTCGTCGTCTTCGCTCAGGTTCAAGTTCGGACGCTCGGGGAAGTCTAACCTGCGGCAGGTGGAGGGAGCAAAGATGAACATTGGTGCAGTAACGGGCACAAACACAGCTGTGGAGGCTCACCGGGGCGCAGGCACAAACAACACTCCTGTTCTGAGAGATGTACATGTCAACGGTGGCGTCAACGGCGCTGTCAATGGTCACGCCAGCACTGGGATATCATCCATGGCTACAGGTGGGGCGACGGGTTTCGGAGGATCCAGCGTAACTCAGAACGGCTCGGGAGCCCTGAGGTCGGACGACGGCCACCTGAGCCTCGGTGTCATCACCGCCAGCCCCGACGAACACGAGCCGCTCCTGAGCCGCGAGCGAGAGCAGCCGGATCCGAGGGACGCGTCGTCGAGCGTCGCCGCCCTTCGCTCGGCCCGGCCCAACACCAACAACAACAACAGCAACACCGGCCACGGCCAGGGGGACGGGGAGAGCGGAGGAGAGAGTGATGCAGAGGAGGAGGGCAGCGGAGAGGGAGGAAGCAGGGAAACCACAGGGCCGCCGGGGGAAAGCTCGGGGTCGGGATCTGGCGCCGCTGATTCCCAGGGGGCAGCTCCTGTCACCATGAGAGGGGAGTCCCTGCTCAGGCAGCCCCGAGCCCGCAGGCCCGAGAGACCCAACTCCCTGGACCTGTCCTTCACAACACAGGACTTCGCCTCATTTGGTGATTTAATACACCAACACCTCACACACAGAGTAGTTCAGTAGGCTCAGGCACTTTCTAAAATAGCGGGTCCCTGTAGTTTTTATCAAACGTTGCTCAAACAGAGAAAAGCGTAACATTTGTTGGGGACTATTTTCAGCGGTGGATGAATCCACATTTGGTTCTCTCGTGAGGATATATAGTATATTTCTGGCAGCAGGACTGTGTATGTGGGATTGAGTCAAACGTTTGTTTTTAGACAACAGCGGAGCTTTATGGCACAGAGGAGTGAGATATATCAGGCTTTGGACACACGCACACACTTTTCCCTGATTCCAAAAAAAGGTTGGGATGTTCATATAAATGCAGAATGCCTTTCAAGGATGCCACGTTCATACCCAGTCATGATAAATCACCTGTCACCATTAACCTTTTTTTTTGTTGTTGTTGTTTTGTTTTTTTTATCACATTCTACATATTCAGAAGAAGCATATATGGACAGAAATCAATGAGGTAAAACATTAATTATATGTTGTTTGTGTTTCTGTTTTAGATTAGTTACATGTCACAAAGGATTCTTGATTTGTTTACTTCTGTTTTTACAGTGTTCCAACTTTTTTGGAATCGGGGCCGTAGGATACATTTATTGTTGGTTCCTTCAGAGTGTTGCAGTTTGAGACTGTAGACGATATAAATCCTCACACTGGACAAACTTGAACCTAAATGTTTTATGTTCTTAATTGACAAATAACTTCAAACAGTGTGGTCCAGTCATAAAACAGTGATTGATTGATTTTGTGTTTCCCAACTATTACGATTGAGTATTCATTGAAGCACTCTATTGCTGAATTAAATTGTTCTTACCATCAATTGTTGATTAGATCATTTATAATGGATCTGAATGTGCAGCCTTAAAGGGACAGTACAACAGTTTCATCAGGGTTATCTTGGTAACCACAAACCTTTGTCAAAGTGGGAAAGAAATGGGCAGTTACCAGGCAGGAAATTACAGTGGTTGCATTATGGGAAATGTAGGATCTGCGACCAAAAGTCAGCAAATCTCAGGGCTCTGCTATTTTATGCTTTGTGAAAGTGTTGTACTCAATTTCCAGAATAGTTTGTTTCTTTGTGCTGAATTTTTGTTCATAGATGAGTTGTTTGGTTTATCAAATGTCAAAAAATCGCTTTTCAATCAGAAATGCTTTTCTTAAAAATCACTCAAAACCAGCTGATCTACTGTTAATATTGTTGGTGATTAATTTAGTAGTTTAGTAGCTGACTAATTAATCGTTTCATGCTGTGTAAAATCCTGCCACATGAAACTAATCAGCGTTCCTTGCTGTGTTGCAGGGGAGGGCCTGGTTCAGCCAGACGGAGCCTTGGGCGGAACCGGAGAGAAGATCAAGAAGCGCGTCAAAACTCCTTATTCCCTGAAGAAGTGGCGGCCCACCACGTGGGTCATCTCCACAGACACCAGGGGGCCGGAGGTCAACAACAACGGCTCCTCCCGCGGTCAAGGTCACGGTCAGAACCGGCCCAAGTCCAGTTCGGCCATCTACCTGCATGGGGGGAGCTTGGCCAGCGAGCCCAGCGACACGCACGTGTGAACTCGGACCCTCTGACTAGACTGGAAAAAAAAAAAAAAAAAGAAAACAAAAAAAAGATGTAACCAGAGAGCATTTGGTTTGTGTCTGTCGAGCTCTCTGCTCTGAATCAGCAAGAGGAAGCTATGGAGTGTCTTGTGAACAAAGAGTCGAGTCTGATCATGTACAGTAATTAGGTCTGTCTCGCTCCTGTGTGTCTTTCTGATGATGGCATTGCTTTAAATGGAATCCAGCTATGCAGCATTCTTGTCCGCTTCTGTTTCCGCATTCGATTAATCTCCCCTTTTTCCGTCGGTTTTGTTTCATGTTTCATCCTCATGAGCGTAGCGATGTTTTGAATGGACTTAATTTTTTTTTTCCTTCTTCTATGTGCACTTTGAACCGATTAAAATCAGTGTTTAGAAGTCCTGTCTGTTGCGACCACGACAAGAAAGTGGTCTCTAAACTTTTAAAAAGGCGAAGAAAAACAATCAACACTTCTGAGCGTTCTCTTTCTCGTCCTCTGCTGTATCAAGCGATGTTGGGGGAGTCGGCTCTGTAAAAAGAATTGAGGGTCTTAAAAGACGGAACAAACTACTCTTCTTTTTTTTCATTTCCTTGATTTGTATGCAATACCAATTTTTATTTGTCTTTTTTGACCATGTATCCATTTTTTTTTGTATCATAATTTTTAATTGTGCAATAGGATGTAGCTTTTAGATGCTTTCGATGTTTTTATCGCTTCCATTTCTTTGGTCGTTGTTTTATCCCGTCATTATTTTAATATGTTAATCTCTGTTGCACTTATGAATAGTCACAATCGTTTTTTGGAAACAATCCACCGTACACTATCACCCCCCCACCCCAGACTAAAGAGGAGAAAATGGATGACAATCCTCCTCGCTTTCCTTCTTCTCTGGACTATTCTTAAAGGGGGGAACAAACACTAACAATCAATCCCAGCTGACTGGAAGAAGTGTTCGTGGAACTCCTCTGCACAATTACACCAGGACCGGCTCAAACTCTGGGGGGTCTTTTGACACTACAATCATGAGAATCAAATCTTCGGAGGGATCTGTTACAGTGCCCGACTCAATCACTGTACCACTATCACACCTGACCTCACTGTGGACTGTGCGTTTAGCTGTCTGTCCGTGACCGAAAGACCAGAAACACTAGAAAGACCAGATTCTGCTCTTCGAACTCTGTCGGAAAATCAGAAACTAGTCTAAAAAGAAAAACGACAAAAAAAAAACCAAACCCCCCTCTGAAGCACGCTGGATATTATTTCTGCTTCTTCTCGTCTCATCCCTCGATGTTCAAACGACTGATCCTGTGTGTGCGCGCGTGGATGTGTGTGTGCGAATGGGTGTGCACGTGTTGTGTTTCCTTTGCGTCAGCAAGCATTAGAGTTGTTGGGGCCTAGCACTGTACAGGCGTGCTGAAATGTCATTGTACTCCATTCTGTATTTTCAGCGCTGCTTCAGGGCATACAAAAAAGATCTCATTTATGTTTTTGTAATCTGTAATTTGTATGAAAAAAAACAAACATATGTATGTGTATTGCATTGATATTTGCATCATTTTTATGGAATTCTGTTTTGCATTCAATGGACATGGCCTTTGATTCCATTGCTATGCGTCTGCTCGGTACAGTTTCTGTAAACATTTTCAAGTCAATATGAAAGAAGAAAATTCTCAATAAATGTATGAAATAATCGTCGGTTACGTCTGATGGATAACTCTCATGTTGGTTTTAGGCCTCAAAGGTGCAATACATAAGAATTGATTATGTAGAGACGCACAAAGCTGCAGTTTTGTTTACTATAAGGCTTTCATCTGGTAACACAAACTGCATAAAAGGCTAGCTGGTTAGCATGCTCTCTTCTACACAGTACATAGGCGCCCTTGATGTAGCGTCAAAGCAGCTATTTCTTCACATTCTGTTGATAATGTTAATACGCTCACATTTGGCCACCTTGATTCATACGCCCGACAAATAGTGGCAACCTATCACCACACTGACTTATTATGAAGCTACAGCTAGCTGCCTGTTAGCCTAGCATAGCATAAAGACTGGGAATGGGGGGTAACAGCTAGCCTGGCTCTCACTAAAGGAATACAAATCTGCATCCTAGCACTAATTTGCTGCATGTGCATAAAGTATGATAAAAATGTTCAAGTGTGGGGAAGAAAATGTCAAAATACTCCTTTAAAATCTTTCACACAGTTGTTTATTACATATTTTCTGTTTCTGAGGTGTACATTTTGATCAAACAGATCATGCTCTGTAGGCTGTTGGGTGGGAGCTCGAGTTTAATGATCAGGCTGCCAGGGAAGGGCAAGGCTGAGTCTGTTTTGGGTACCATTTTGGGATGAGACTTGCAGCAGCAGCAGCAGCGGACCACGGCTGCATGATGAAACAGCTCCGGTCCTAAAGTCAAAATGTGCTTAAACACGTACGAAACAGATAAAATGTAGATTTTAGGGGTCCTGTTAACTGTAACAGGATGTTTTAGATCCCCTCTAGACACCGTAAGTCGCCGGTTTGGACGCAGGAGGGAGACCTTTCCTCTCCTCCGCTTGTTTACCTCCCTTCTCCTCCTCCTCCTCCTCCTCCTCCTCTCCGCCGTCTGTCTGCTCCACGCGCCCTAGCAACTGCAGCATCAGCACGAGCAGCGCAGCGTTGGTACCCTACGTCACAGCGCTGCTCCGGCTGCGTCAAGGCGGCACGAGGCAGCGGGGGCAAGACCGGAAACTGCCTGACTCGCATTCAAAATAAAATGAAAACGCGTCGTTTTTTGTGTATTGGTGCAACTTTGTTTTTTTAAGCGATGTTCGCTCTTGATTAAGATTTAGATACATTTTGACGAGCTCTCATTTAAGTGTACAGTGAAAGATTATGTATTTTTCGTCCTTAAAAGCTATTGTTTATATTTCTTGATAATGTCTATGACTTACAAAAAGTCAAATGTAGGCTCTATTAATATCATACATACATATATTAATATATATATAATGACAAGTTTTGTTTATGCTGCACTATTACCTAGCCCAGATGGTATATTCACTCAAACATTAAACTGCTTTTTACTTTATTTGTGTATTTCTATTTCATGCCACTCCATTACACTGAAGTGGCAAATATTTTACTGAGTACTCCACTGCATTTATCTCACGAAGTAGTACATAGTTACATTTCTGATAAAGATTTTACAAATAAAATGTGGTAATGTGTTACACTAACTACCTAAAAGTATATATCACAGTAGAATTAGCCCCACCTCAACCGGTTATCATTAAAAATGATTGTTTGCATGTTATGTAGTATTTAGCGTGTTTGCAATACATTGCATTGCATGTACTGCATGCCTTTGCATGTTTATGCGTCAATAATAACCCCCAGTAGTATAATAATTTAATCCTGAAGGCCCATTCTGAAGAATGAATACTTAACTTCTAATTCTTTAAGAATATTTTTCTGACAATACTTCTGTGCTGAAATCAAATTTTGGATGCAGGACTTTAACGTGTAATTCAGTCTTTCTACAGTGTGATATCACTACCTTTACCTCGGTAAAAAATTATGTACACACTTCTTCCTCAACTGTGCGCCCCTTGGTTTGTTGTGCAGTAATTAGATTTAACACATTCATTTAAGATCATGCATAACAAAAGCTCAAAACTGAATAAATGGAGTTGTTGCAACTACATTTACATCCAGGGTTTCAATGCTCAGCTTTGGAAACATGCTGCACATTTTACTTTGAAAACGCCAGCCGGAAGTCGCACCGTGTATCCGGGCTCGCTTCACACTGGTCCTTCTCCCGTCGTGTCAACCGAGGCTAGCCCAGCATCACCGCCTTCTTCTTTCTATCCCCTCTGTATTTTCTATCCTTCTGTTCATTTTTTCCGTCTTTCCCCCTCCCCGACACCTCGCTCTCTCGGCCGGGCGCACGACGCGTTTTTTCTCTCCTTTCCTACGCGTTTTTTCCCCACCGAGCAGAAGGCGCTTCGGGGAGCTGCTTCGTGCCGCATCAGCCGGGGGGAGAAAAACATCCATCCACGACGACAAGGAGGAGGCAGGGTGCGAATACAGCAACGCCCATTTTGACACCTAACTATCACTACGGCACCCGCGGAGACGCTTCTTCTTCTTCTTTTTATTTTTTTAGTGTCTTTTTCTATGTCTGCTTCTTTGAATATCTCACAGGGCTTTTCCTCACTTGTAGCCTGCACCCTCGCCCCCCCATTTTTTCCCTCCCCTCCGCCTCTTTAGCATCTTCGAGTAGCGGCGGGTATCAACAGGGGCCGGGGTGCTGAAGACCTCCATGCCCCGAGACCACACTTCTGCAAGTGAGTGTGTATGTTTTTTCTTTTTTTCTTCACGCATACACACATTTAACCTCGACACCACGAGTCTGGACGATGATATTCTGTCACACGAGGATGGATTTTAACCTGCACTGGTAACATGTAGTGTGTTTTGATGGTGGTGGTGTGTGTGGGGTGGGGGTTGCATGCTCCCAGTAAACACAGCTGGCCTACATTACACTGTACATGCGATTGATTGGAGAGCTGACATACATTGAGCATGTTTTATGGATTAAAGTTGATGTGCAGTTGTCACATCGGCTCCAAAATGGTCGATATTGTGCACTATTTGACAGTTTTTTTTCTTATGTAACTCAGAAAACTTCAAAATTAATGCATGCATCTTAATGCATGATAATAAAAAAAAGCACAGACATGAAAGATGAGGCAAAGGCATTTGTGTAAACCAGACGTTAATTGCTTAATTGATAAGTCAGTCATCAGATAAATGAATGGCAACTATTTTTTAAGCAGAAATGACTGATTCTGACCTCCTAAATGTGAAGATGTTCTGGTTTTGTGAGTTCATTATGATGCATCTTGGTAAATGATTGCGTTTTGGACTAGTGGTTGCAGAAAATTTGCAATTTAAAGGTCATAATTTGGCCTTTTTGTCTGATACTTTTGCACCCATTGATCCATGGAGAAAGAACTATATTTACATCCAGTCTTCAGTGCACTCTGTACAAGCTGTCCATCCCACCTTTGCTCTTGTCGAATCAATAAATACTGACTTACTTAACGAGCTTAACCTGTTTTAAGTGACCTCAGGTGTTCACCAGTGTAGCTCCTATAAATAATGCATATCCCAAACAAGCCTACCAAGTATGGGTCATAACCCCTGAATAGGTTAAGAATCTGTGCATTAAATATGACAGCAGACCAGTCCTACTACTACTATTACCTCAGTGTGACAACTGCTGTCAGTCTGCAGTACATTGTAGTAGGTTGCAGATTTGAGCCCCCCCCAAAAAAAAAAAAAGTGTGAGTGTTTGCTAGTAGACTGCTGATGCCCAAACCCCTGTTTACTTACACACACACACACACACACACACACACACACACGAGAGCGACTGTGTGAGGATCAGTCGGCCCCGGTTCCCTAGCAACAGCGATGTGCGCTGGTCAAGGCCCCTGCCAAATTTAGCTCCGGGACCCGCGCACCGCCAGTTGATGCTGTGTGTGTTTCTTTTTTTGTTGTTGTACGTGTTGAAACATGCTGCATGTACAGTTTGTTGTTAATAGGATTGAGCAGCTTGTGGGTTCCCACTGGGATGCTAAAATAAATAAATAAATAAATAAAAGCACTCTTCATCCTGCAAGGTGTTTCGCATCCGTTTGAAATGGATTCTGTTGTTTGTGTGAGCATGCATGGCTCCACGGCTGCAGCAGGGTTGTTCTATTGTTCGAATTGGTGAATACAAACACTGAATATGAATATGAGTCGTTTTTGTTTGATATTACACTTGAAATGTAAGTGCACTGCTTGGCCTAACATCCTTTGCTGAAAAAAAATCCTTATTATGAATGACATTGTTGTTCATGTAGAGATAATAGTACTAGAGTATTTACACTATTCTCCAACATGGAAGTTTTCCCCACATGAAACCCTCTTTCTCCTACACCCCCTTTAAAATGTCAATGAATGTATTAAATAGATTAAAGTGGCAGTGTATAACATTTTACAAAAAGATCCATTTCTCTTTCAAAAGCAATGAAAAGTTGAATTAATTTGCAATAAATTACACACATACTCGATTCGATACACTGAGGAGATTCACTGCTTCAGCCTTACTTTGTCTTGGTATGATCACTAGCTTATGGTGGCAAATTTTCCAACATTTCACCTCAGGTTGGGTGAAATGGCCTTAAAATAACATTGCAACATTTTCAGACTATATGGGCAACAAGCTATGTTTCTCAATATTTTAAAACATCTTCTAAAACGACATTATGGTACAGCTATATAGCTGCCCAGCCAGCCTCTGTAGTGTATCCTTGTAATGCTCTGTTGTGTCTGTTTTCCAATGCAAAACTGTAATCTATAATTAGAAATCAGAATTTGCTGATGCTGTCTGATACCCAGCAGGAGCTCGACGGTGTCAGTGGACCCATTCAAAACATGCTGCTGCAGCACTGAATCAGGGTCAGTCGGGCAGAAGCCAGCACCTGCCCTCCCTCCGCCCCCCTTCTGCTTTAAGCTGTTTTAATGCCATTAACCAGGGGGACTGTGTGAGACTTGGAGGGGGGTATATCCGCTCGGCCCAGCACGGGATGGATTAGCGTCAATCTGGGAACACACACACACACACACTCAAACCTAGACAGACAGAGTAAGACAGTCATGAGCTTATCCTGCAGGCCAGCTGTGGATCTGTTGATTTGTTGATCTGTTTACCATGTGTTGACAGATAAGTTGTTTACATCTCCAGGCAGACCTCACTCATCTAGACGTCCCTCTCCTCCTCTCTCTCTCTCGCCTTCCTCCTCAGACTGCATCCGTGGCCTTAACCTCCCACATCTCTCTGTGGTCCTCCTCAGCGTCCTCCAGCATCCCCCTCCTCTCCCTCTGAGCGCTCTGCTCCTTCAGTTCTCCTCTCGGTCTCCCGCTATCGCGTCCAGCTGTGGCCCTCACAGGGCGCGCTCGCTGGCTCTCACCTGACAGGTCCCTGGCCTCAGGACGACAGCCAGCACCAACACGTTCCCTACATGAGGGACAAAGCGACGCAGGTGAGTGCTGTTGGGGGGTTTATGTCTGTGTGTGTGGTGCATTAGTTTGAGTTTTGTTTATGTGCACAGGTTATAGAGTCAAGGAAGTGGCATACAAATAATGGAAATTGATGTGCAGTGAGAGGAACAAATGCAAAATGTTTCATTGACATTATTATTGACAAGTCCAACACAACTGACAGTCAGACAGTTCCCTCAGTAGAGCTACACAGAGCTTCCCTGATGGGAGAAACTATGTTGAACACATGTAGTAAACTAAAAAAGGAATAAAAGCATAAGAATAAGAATGGAGCCTTGTGGCACGCCACATCATAATAGTTGTTTGTGAGCATTCCAATAAATTGTTCTCTATTTTAAACAAACAGGTGCTGTATCTTTTGTGTTTCTGACATTTTTTAGAAATGAAAATCTCCAGAAATATCCCAAATATTGTACAAATGAATTAATAAATACGGAGAGTTTGTCAGTCAGGTGAAACAAAGCCTTGTCGGTTCAAGTGGTCTTTACGTGCGTGTGTCTTCTTGCTTCAGACAAGGCATACTGAATTCCTGCAAGACG
Source organism: Acanthopagrus latus (assembly GCF_904848185.1). Lineage (NCBI taxonomy): Eukaryota > Metazoa > Chordata > Actinopteri > Spariformes > Sparidae > Acanthopagrus > Acanthopagrus latus. The sequence continues at coordinate 8,699,059 of NC_051062.1, forward strand.
TTTGTGTGTTTACAAAGCAGGCAATCAATGCAAAGAGGTTAGGAGAGATTGCTCACGGTTGCATCATTGAGCTGCGTTGCCTCCGACTATCACGCACAGTCTGACTCTGAAGCAGACTCAGGTCAAACAGTAGCTGTAAGACATTTCTTTAACAGCAGGTCATCTCGGTCTAGCAGCAAGAGTGTTCAAACAGATGTTTCAAAATAGCCTCAGGTGTTGTTTTTGTGCTGCTTTAACACACTTCTTAGTGCACACACACACGTTGTTGAAACAAAATTGATTCCTCCTGTCTTTTTCCTCCAGACTTCATTCATAATTCTTGCATTTTTAAAAATATTTTAAACCCAACAACGCCAAATCATGACAAACTAGAAAAGAGTTCAAGTTTGCATTATTTATGGGTTATCTCCGCCAGGTCTGGTTTTCATGTGACTTTTATTTCCGCCTACGTGTGTCCTAATTTGACCGTGCTTGTTTGTATTTTTGATATCTAGCTCTAACCAGTGTGTGTTTGTGTGTGTGTGTGTGTCAGACCCCCAGGGCCTGGGCAGATGAGAGGAGGAGGGGCTCTCACAAACGCTCGGCCTCCTGTGGGAGCACCGACCAGCTTAAGGAGGTCAGTTTCTTGCCTGATTTTTGGAGCCCAAATAAACAACCACTTGCAAAGATACATCTATCATTTGAAAATAAATGCTGTTCCTGGGAATCGTGCATCAGTCTTCAACTATATGTCTGTATCACAGTGTGTGTCTGTGTGCGAAACTCTCCAGATTGCCAAATTGCGCCAGCAGCTTCAACGCAGCAAACGCAGCAGCCGGCACCGGAGGGACAAAGACCGCAAGTCTCCATTCAATGGCAGCCATACCATCATCCAGTCGCAGGTGACCAACAGAGATAGTGTGTATGTGTGTCTGCTAAGTGGCTCCGTCTGTGAGAGGAACTGGGTTGTTGAGAGTTTTTGAGGACGTCCCACTTTTCCTCCTGTCCCTGTTTGGCTGTTGCGTGTGAGTGTCTCCTGTTGATTCAAAATGTGACGTGGTGTTTTCTGACGACCTCGGCTCTATGTAAAGTCAGTTAAATTGGGTTCCTCTGATACTGCACGCACACACACACACACGCACACATATGCCGTTAGCGTCCACTCCTGTCAGTGCTGCTCTGTGTTGGAGTCCTGTGCTCCCTGTGGAGTCTGCTGGATTGCAGCTGTCCTGCTTTCTGGGCCTCCTCATGAGACAAAGAGAAACGAATGGCTGAGTTGTCGTGCAACTTTTCTCTCCTGACAAGTTCATTCACGGATACAAAGAGCCACCAGCTAGCAGGAACGCACTTATGAGCCTCAAGTAGTGAAAAGATGAAGAGCTTCCTCCCTATATATTCTTCGTTACAGGAGGGCAAAGCAAAAGTACTTTTTATGATCTGTTCAGTATAAGGTATTCTCATTTAAGTATTTAAGTCATATTTATGACCATGTACAATCATTTAAAATGACAAAAGCAGCTCTTCTTTGCTCCCTTCAGTCCTTAGATTAACAAAGAGGCTGAGGGAGAGATGTGAGGCAAAGTTACTGAGTGACGTGAGTTGGGAAATGTCTGGGAAAAAATGTCAGAAAATCTGAGTCACAGTTCAGTCACGTCTTAACACACAAACATGATGCACATGGTGTTTTCATTTAGTCCATTAGGAATAAACATCTGCTTAGAAATCATAGAAAAAAGAACTGCAGAACTCAGAATCGTCGTGTTTTTAAGGTTTTCTTCTGTATTAAAATAATCCAGTGGTGGTGGCGAATCCATCTGAGTACACCACAAACAAAAAATGCTACCAGCAAACTCAGCTACCAGTTTGATCAAGTGTAAACAAATACAAAACAACAGGGCTCAAGTGGAAATCTTCAGCTAGATTTGGTGGTTACACAAACTCCTTATTCAAAACGTGTACAGAAGTGCCTTCGAAGTATGTTTTTTTTCAAATTTTGTTTAGTGTTTAGTTCTCTTTCAGTAGTTTTGATTTATGGATACTCATGCTGGCAGAACAAATGCAGCTGTATTCTTTCTTGTGTGGGCTGAGAACGAAGCCCAGAAATATGAAGAACACGTTTTACTGCTCACTGCAGCTTAATCAGAGCATCTACAGGCTCTCACAAAGTCTTAAAATCAATTAAAATATGGCATACAACATGCTGTACCCTTTGTACCTCTTAAAAAGAATTGAATGTAAGTGTCAGATACCTGTCCTCACCCTGTAAATGGAAGTGAAGATCAGGTGTAGATTCTGTATTAACCTCATCAGTGTGTGTGTTTTTATGTCTTACAGTCGCCTATGCCCAAAACCATCCTGATCCCCATCCCTATATCCAAGTCATCTGCCCCTCGTTTCCGCAACAGTGTGGAGGGCCTCAACCAGGAGATCGAACGCATCACCATCCAGGACACCCCTGAGAAGGAAGAGACCATCGTTGTGAGTTTGACCTGTTAAATGTCCTTAACTGGAGTTATTAACATTCAAGGTTTTTAAGGGTTCAGATGTCACCTCTGGCTGGGGATTAAGCCCCTCAGTTCATCGTTGTTATTGTGACCTCATTTGTGTTTCCACGACAGCCGCAGGATGTCCCAGATGGGCACCGCGCTCCCCCACCCGTCCCCCCGCAGCGCAGCAGCAGCACCCGCAGCATCGACACACAGACTCCCTCAGGGGGCGGCCTGAGCGGTAACCATAGCAACTGCAGTAGCCGTCCCGACTCCATCTCGCCCTCCTACCTCACCGTCCTCAACGACATGGGTGGAGGCAGCCCCTATGAGGACAAAGGTAGCACTCGCGCACACACACACACACACACCACATTGTACACGTGCCAGCGTCTGTTGCTGCTGCTGACCTTTGACCTCTAGTCTCCCCTCTGTTCCTGTCCCCAGAGCTGGGCCCCTGCTCCCCGCTGCCTAAGTACGCCGCCTCACCCAGACCTAACAACAGCTACACCTTCAAGAGGGAACCTCCAGAGGGCTGCGAGAAGGTCAAAGTGTTCGAGGAGTCCATGTGAGTACAAAGACTGGTTTGGTTTTGTCTAATCTGGACAAGACATATGTTAGATTTCACAGGATATAATCAATATGTTGAAATCAATATGTGAAAAGTTAACATTCAGTGGAGAATTGCCACAAACTTTGCAGCTCTGTGGAGACTTTTGCCATCTGTCAGCTTGTCGTTTAGCTGTAGCTTTACTGTTTTTGTTCCGCTCTCATAGGGATATCTCTCCTGAAAAGATAATAATCCCTCTTTACACTACCTGCCCAGCAGCAAACAGCAGACAGACACTGCCAGCCACGAAAGAGCAAGATATTTCCCTCAAGAGTTGGTTGAGACCAAAAGCAGAGATAAAAGTGGAGATGCATATATATGCAGTCCTATATTCTCTCTAAAAGCAAAAACCACCGCTTAATAAAAGAGCTCCATTGTTGTTCAAAGACTTGTAAAAACACATCAGTGAGTCACACTGTTGCTCTGGGTGACATGTTCTTTCATTACTGAGAACAGAAACACTTTTGTTTATTTTGATACGGTCACACATACACCATCCTGGCGCCTGAAACACTCACTAGAGCACCAAATGTAGACTAATCTACCACTGAAAATAGTCCCTGAGGCTGCCTTAATGATATTATTAAAGAGTGTAAACGTATCTTCTAACACGTCTTCACTGTGTCCCTGTTGTTGTGTTTCCAGGCCCAAACCTCTGCAGGAGATCCCTCCCTTCCTGTGTCCCGACCGCAACAAGGTCAACTTCATCCCCAACAGCGGCTCTGCCTTCTGCCTCGTCAGCATCCTCAAGCCCTTACTCCCTGCCCCGGACCTCAACTTCCGCCCCGGGGTGGGCCTCCGAAGCCTGTCCCCGTCCCTCGTGCCTCTGTCCACCCAGCCCTGCCTCCTGGAGGAGCCGGAGAGCTTCTGAGGAACCTCCCTCCCCCCCCCCCCACGAAATCAGAAAACATTGGAAACTAGGAAACAACCCTTCTGCTCCAGAAAAATGCCTTCAGCATGCCAGCTAAGCTCTCTCTGATGTCCTTATCTTGTTGACAAAGCGCTTCCCACTGCCTCTCCTCCTCAGACAACGACTACGACGTGAGAGTCCTGCGGCAGCCCTGCAGCGGGTGTTTGCAGCTAACATTTCATCGCTTTCTTCTACCTTTAGTGCTGGTTATGTTCCTGTTTTTTAGGAGGAAAAGGGCGAAAAGGACAGACTCTTTTATTTCATCGTATTATACCATGGCGCCTTTCCACGGACATATCTCTTTTTCTATCTGTAGTTATTTCTCTTGATATTAAGATATGCCTTCCATTACTTAAAAAAAACAAACAAAAAAAAACAAAAAACAAGGCCGCTGGTTTCCTTGGCGGCCGAGAGTTTGACCACGGAGGCTCATTTTTGGTGCTGCCAGATATTACCGTAGCAAAACTTGAACGGTCGCGACAAGGAGAAGTTATAAATGTGCCTGACTATTTTAGACCGCTCAGTTTCGCTCAACCAGCGTAGTGCTCGGATCACGCGTGATGTTTGCACTATGATGGCCATAGATACACACACGAAGGCAGGGACGGATGAAAACCTACATTCGACCACCTGTGAAGTAAATCCAGACATCTGTTTTGTACTTAAATCAGCCTTTTACAGTGACAGCTGACTGTAAACCGGTACGAGCTGATGCCTTTGGTTCCCTGCTGGGCGGTGTGTATCGATGGGAAACACAGGCCAGGGCTATGATGTGTGCAGCGTGTTCAACCTGTGTCTGCTTGCCCCTCCTTCCCCAAGCGCCAGCCTTTTTTTCTAAAAATGTCCCCTTTTAACTCCACCGCCATCACAACCACCACCACCTCCTTCTGTTCCTCCTTTCTCCAGCTCTCTCTATCCTTTTTTTCCCCTCACTGTCACTGTTAACGCTGATTTCCTCCCGTCTTGCTCAGTGTTGTTGTGAAATATGTCCAGGAGGGGCCTCCTCGTCCTCAAGGGGACAGGCTCCCTCTGGCTTGCAGGGCCCTGAGCATGGAGAGGTTAGATGAGCCCACATGAGGGTCGGATGGAGTTCAGATAAGTATCAGACACACCCTACCTGCTGTGGGATTCCTAGTCCAAATTCAAAGATATATTTATTTTAACAATAAATCAAAGGACAACATGTAATATGAAAAGTGTCACTTGTAGTGACAAACCTACAGAGAATTATCTCCCAACTCTTCAGCTCTACTAAGCTTTTTTTTTTTTTTATAGGTACTTTCAGCTCATTGATTTGGTTTCACAGCACAAAACTTCCTTCGCTTTGTTTCCATCAACCAACTCCTAATATACACAGGTAGATGGAAGCAGCATCTTTAACAGATTTTCTGGACATTTGGTTAAAACACGCTGATGAAAACTAGACCAGTGTTGTGTTAACGGGTTGTCTCCGCTGCCCCCAAGTGGCCTAATTAATATATTCATACAGGTTTTGATTAAATAAGTAACAATCAAAGTTAGTTTAAAACAAAAGAAAAGTATGCAGGTGTGCTTTCTAAGAGTCACCTGATTGTTGCACACGTGTGACGTCACTTTTCCCACATAAGCCCCGCCCTCTTTAAGCTACCTAGAAAAAGGAAAATGACAGAAAACTCGCTTGTACATTAACCAAAACTGTCCTAAATATACTCTTAGATTTCTCTTCATGTTGGAGCCAGTTACTCAAAGTAAGAAGCTAAATGAGAAACTATTTTAACATTTAACATTGTGACAGCGTATTTACGACAACATAAATGTATTACTTTTTTTAAAACTGTAAATTAAATCCCCTAAGGAACTTTTACTATACCTGCTTGATCAGATAGGATGAAGTCTTCAGTCTGTTCATCTCACTTCAATCATTTTTCTGAGCAGACTGACCAAACAAAAAAAAAACCCCCTCTGATGCAGCTGGCCACCAGAAAGAGAATCTCGATCTAGCACCATCTAATGGACTGGAAGAGCCACTGAACTTATTATACTTTTTCTCGCATCCTTCGTGGAAAGCATCAGTTTCTTCTCATCCTGTCAAGTTTACAAAGCACACAAAAAAAGGAAATACTTTTTGTTGAACATCTGATTGAAATCCGCTGAAACGAAACATATTTTTACGTACACCTCTCAGAGTAGTTCGTTGGTTGGCAGCCTCTCCATGCCCCGGCCCACCTTCCTGTATATGTCATTACTACTTGACTGTGCCTGCTCCGGTGGGATAGGAATGTACTGGATATGTAAATATAGAGGCACACTGTGTTTGTATTATCGGCTGACAAAGATATGTATCTGAATGAGTCAACAATTGTACCATATAACCCTCCTCCTCCTCCTGCTTTCTCTCCGCTGAGTACTGTGAATTACTACATGTCTCATTATTGTGAATAATAATGTATTTATTTATCAGGAGTGTCATCGGGTCTGCAGAGAATTTTAAATCCAGAATAGATTACATCGTCCATCTCAGGTTGTAGTGAATAGGATACAAAAACAAAAAAAAGATATACTAACTTCTCAGCGCACACTAACAAGTCTACACTACTATTAAGAGAGCGAACCAACAGCTGCTATCTACAGTATGTAGCCTCACACAGTGGAGATCCTGAATGATGTAAACCTGTAGCAGAGTAGAAAGTAGAGAGAAGTGACCTGATTTGGCACGAGTAACGTCTCGAAAAAAAAGAAGAAATTATTGACGAAATGAAGAGTTTCTGTTCCAAAATGAGATATCCACTTGCTGAAAAACAATCACACCTACGGCGACACGCTCACCTTTGTCGCTTTTAGACGTCTGTTTACAACAAAAATACAAGTAGTTTGGAAGATTCATACACGTGATAATAATACAGATTTATTTTTACTCTTCAGAGTGGATAAACAGCATTTTGGAATGAGGCTCGACGCAATGATTCTTTGTTTGCTTGTCCAGTTTATTGGAAACAGAACTGCCAAGTTTTCATCTGTTAAACCCCTCGAGTGAAATAAAAAGGCATAGTTGAATTAAATAAAGCATTTGTGATTGACTTGAGAAATACATTCTTTTTTTTTGTTTGTTTAAATCAAGAGTAAACAGTACGATACAAGATGTGACAAATGCTAAATCTGTAGTTTCCCTTCCCTTCCTTTCTGCTTTTCCCTCAACGAAAGTCCCCTTACATTAAAAACAAGAAGAAGAAAAAAAAAGAAAAACTAAATGTGCAGCTTGTATAAAAAGACTCACAAAACATGACAAAGTTTTCCAATGATGCACTCCGGGTGCGATTCACACAGGCACACAAACATCAGAACTGAGGATCTGGTTTCAGTCGGTACGTGTGGACGCCATATTCACATGTCATCCATCATCCATAAAATACATTTCAGAAAGTCCTTCACTCAACATTCAAAAATGTCAGTCTTAGTTGTTTTTTTACCAACATGGTAACAGTTCTCCAGTGTTGATTCTTTTCCCTTGCAACAAAATCCATCTATGAACCCCCACGACACAACACACAGAGCTCAAAATACAGTATTTTTTACAGTGTTATTTCATAGCGTTATCATAGTTTTACAGTGTACTGCACATCAAAGTTTGCAATAGTGTTATAATCTGAAAATAAATACATTTTGATGCAGCTTAGGTGTCGTTTCTTGCAGATTTATAGGACTTAAATAACCTGCCCGCCCCCGAAAATATTCTTTTTTTTTCTGTGTCCTACTTTTGAGTTTCCTTCAAGAGAGAAACAACTACAAAATAACTTTCATCCTTCACACATTTTTCTTGGCCTTGGACTTGTGATTGTGAAATGACAGATGGGACTGAAGATGATTTCGAAAGCATCCTATTTTTACACATTCAGCGATCAGACTCTGGGCTGAAGGTGAGGGGATGAATGCGGAGAGGCTGCTGGTGTCAGTGTGGGTTTCCACTGTGCCTGTAATCTGACTCCAGGTCAGGCCGTCCCAGTGACAACATCAGTCCTCTCCAGAGACAAAGACGGCTCACAGTTCTGAATCCCTCAGAGGAAACTGAGGCTTTTTCAATAACGTGTCACATTATTTATACTGAACTGCTGGAGATTCAGGGGTCTGTATCAAAAAGCAAGCCTCACCGAGTCAAACATCAGTGATGCTGGATAACTGGGAGTGTTCTTGTCGCATGAACGACAACAAACTGTCATGGAGAATAAAAAGAGCGGACAGTGTAGTGAGGCAAGAAAGTACAGATAATCTGCTGAGGTCAAATCTGACTGAAAAAAATGCATCTGTAAAGCCAACTTTAGCCGTTAACTGAAGCTAATGGGCTAACAAATATGTTGCTGTACCCTGAAATATGGTTTTTAAAGTATCTTCTGAGGATTCTGTCAGAAAGATTACTTAAACTTTCCAGTGATCTGTTGACGCAAAGACAGCTGGATAACCCACTAATGTTGCTTCACAATACTGACCCCTATGTGCAGCGTGAGCTTCAACTGCTGTTTTTGTCTTGGCGTGTAAATCAAGGCTCAGTGAGGCTCAGGGTCCCATCTCCTCTCATACATACACTATGTCCTGTAGATAGATTTATTTATATATATATATATATATTCTTCATTAAAATGTGACAATCATGTGCTACCATGTAGAAACGACGTTAAGCAGTAAATAGAGATATTTTTTTTACATACAGAGTCCCTTGTCGTGTGCACACTTAGCAAACTGACACACCCAGACAAAGCAAACATGATTAAACAGAAAAAAAAACAAAAAAAACAAAAACACAACAGCGTCCAGAATAAACCTGTAACACAAACATCTTCTGCACCGACTGATAGTGAAAGGTAACGCATGGAGTTTAATGTGTGCATACGAGTCAGTGTCTTCATGTGTTAACAGTCATGTAAGGAGCTGCAGAGTCAGCTGAGTGTTTCAATTCCTAGTGTAACACACACACACACACAAACGCGATTGTGGATATGCTCTCGTCTCCTGACAGAAATGTGTGTGCATCAATGTCTGTCTGTGTGTGTGTTTCTTTTACTTGGCTGTTGACATGGCAACGTGCTGACATCCGGATCCTTTGAGAGTATTGATACACCGCTGCACACAGACACACACACACACTCACAAAAAACACACACAAACGGCGCGTTAGGCATTGAGTAGCTCGTCTGCAGAGCGTCCAATGGCGTCGGGGTTGGAGAGGGGGTCCAGGTCTGCGAACAGGTTGAACCAGGCGGACATGTCTTTGGACCCGGCTGGAGCAGCTGCACACACACAAAGAATATTTAGATAAATCTACAACACATGCAGAATCCAAACGATTCATTTCCTACCTAAACCAAAATGTCTGAAAAAAATCAATCCAATCAATTCACAACAGGAGGAACAAGCGGGGTAAAGGGGCCCAAACAGCTCATTTTTGCCACAAGGCCCCAAAGCAAGTTAATCTGGCCGTGGGGACAGGATGACTCTGGGGACAGGAACATAGATTGAGAAAGATCTTACCGTTAACTGCTGAACTTGAAGCCGGCTGAGCTGATTGGCTCTGACCAGGAGGAGGCTGCAGGGGTGGAGCCTGGAACATGGGCGGGGTTGCCCAGCCTAAAACAGAAATAAGAAGATGTTTGGTCCGATGTTTCTGTATCACGGGGTGACGCTCAGCGAGCTCATTCCTCCAGCAGAGGGCGCTGTGGGCTGACCTGTCGAGCTCAGACTGTGATCAAGCAGATGCGAGGGCAGGAAGCCTGTGGGGCTGGGGGGGTTCGAGGGTGGACGCGCCGCCGCCGGCCCGCTAATTTCTGTTCCCGCGCTGGAAGGAGGGGCGCTGGGAGGTTCGAACAGCCCGAACGCGTCCTGCCACTCCCTGCTGAACTCGTCGCTGGCGCCTGGGCCCGGGCTCAGGAGGTCTTTGAGGAAAGCCATGTCACCTCGTTCCCCGTCCTCCTCCTCTGGTCCCAGCCCTATCCCGGCTGTGTGAGACGGACCACCTGAGGGGGGAAGGAAGCATCAGGACCAGAGGGAAACGCATTACAGCTGATTCTGAAAAGGCCACATGTGCCAGAGCACCAGTCTGTTACAGCCACACAGAAGAGGCACGTAATTAGCAGATAGACAACAACCTAAGCAGAGGGAGCTAGTTTTTGATAAGAAGGCTCTTCAATGATAAGTGACATTTAGGTTGAATAAACCCTTTCCACAGCAGGCGTGCGAGGCACAGGTGCAACTAATGACATCAACAGCTGCAAAGAGCCGCAGTAATTACAGGAGCGGAGCCAGCGTTAGTGTTATTAGTTCCACCTGTGCTCCTCCTGCTGCGCAAGAGGTCGGATGGAGGAAAGAACGGAGGGAGCTCCGACAACAGGAGACTGGCCAGATTCAGGTCAGAAATATAGTGAGAGAGTCAAGTTAGTAAAGTTAGAAAATGAAGCCCAGAACATCAATAAGGTGAGTCTCGGAAGTGAAGTTTCAGTTTTCTTTTTCATAAATGACAAAAGCGGGCCAGGCAGACTGAATCCAGATCCAAAGAGCAGGAAGAAGCAGAGTAGAAATCCCAGGAGAGGTGAATCTGTGTCATAACCAGGCAGAGCGAGCCGAGGGAGCAGCTTCAAGTGACAAGAAGTAGGAGACGGCCAGCCAGTTTACCGGAGGCAGGCGGCTGCGAGAAGCCGGACTGGAAGCTTCCGAAGCCCCAGGGCTCATCAGGCTGAGGGGGCAGGAGCTGGGGCCGGAGAGGAGAGTCGGCGGGGGCTGGGAGCTTACAGGCCATGAGCATCAGGTCGTCATCGGAGCACGCCGACAGTCCTCTGAGGTCGCCGAGGGCTGGAGCTGGTTTGGGAGTGTTTTGGTGCGCTGGGATCATAAAGCCAACAGGCGGCCGGTCCACAGTCAGCAACGGTAATCCCAATACACACAACTGTATAAGAAATCGCCCAACAAAACACACACAGCAAAACTCACCACTGTCGTTGGTTTGGCTCGGCCCATCACTGCTGTGGGCGGCGTCTGGGAAGATGAAAATGTGACATTAAATTGTGAAATTATTATATTTTTAATGGTTAAACAGAAGATAATTTTGGTAATAAGTTTGGTTTTAGCCTACAGGGGGCAGTACACACCTGCGTCAGGGTTACTTCCTGATGGCTTGTCGTCATCCAAGGACACCAGACTGAGGAAGGAGGAGGCAGGGAGAGAGAGAGAGAGAAGGGGAGGGAGGAGGGGAAAAATGAGAAAGTGACTTATCTAGCTGGCGAGACTATTTGCTATTTTTAGCGATGCAGTAGCCTCTATTTGATTTGGAGCTGCGGTCTCGGGTCTGCTAACTCTAAAGCCACCAACCACCACATGGATCGCTGCTGATCAGCACATGTACGACCTGCCGCGCACGCACTTACTTGTGAGTGAACACGGGCGTGAGGTTGGCCTCGTGTTTGATGAAGACATAGCTGAGGTGGGTGTGCGCAGGAAAACAGACAGAGTGGAGAGTGAGGGGAAAATACAGAGATGGAAATCAGCAGGAGTGTGTGTGTGTGTGTGTGTGTGTGTTAATGATGACAGGGCAGAAAGAGGAGAGTAGTGGCATGAAAACACAGACAGATGGTGTGGCAGGACAAGCCTCAGACTGCAGTTGATTGATTGTTTAGTGTCTTCTCTCACTTGTCTGTGTGGCTCTGTAGAGCCTTCTCCTTCTTATCCTCTTGTTTCTGTAAGTCTGTTAATTCCTCCAGTGGGTCTCGCAGGTCCTGTAGGAAGGATGAAAACAGTTAAACCAAATATAAAGACATAGATAGATAGATAGATAGATAGATAGATAGATAGATAGATAGATAGATAGATAGATAGATAGATAGATATACACACACGTAGCAGACTGCTGGGTATTCCCATTGTGTTGTTTCAAGTACCTTGAGTGTGGTGAACTGGTACGGTACGTGTCCCTGGAAGGCCTCTTGGATCCCTGACATGGCGTGGGCCGTCTTCTCCCAGAACTGCAGCAGAGTGGTCTGCCATGACAGGACAGAGATGTTGAAGAAATGACACAAGCGAGGCAGACAGATGAAGGTAGAAACCGGTGACCCCCTTTTTCAAAATAAAGGCCAATTAAACCCTCTGAAGCTGTACCTGGTAGGTGCAGAGGGAGTGTGACAGCATGTTGCAGCGGCTCGCTCCCAGCATGTCCACCTTCTGACACACATCGTTCTTCAGCTTCTCAAACTGGCCCTTCGTCCCTCTGACCTGGGCTTGGACCTGACAACAGACACATGATGAAAAACCTCATCTTTTCACAAAAATCTGGTTTGCCATTTGTTTTTTTATTCTGGTGAGTCCCTTTCAATGTGCTGAACAGTGACTCCTCCCACCTTGCGGAACTTCTCCAGCTGTTTGTAGGTGTCGGGGTCCAGTTCTTGGGAGACGTCCTTCATCCAGAGCAGAGCTCCTCTGTACTCGGTGCGGGCCTTCTCCATACGGGTGACTGTCAGCAGCGTGTCAGCGATGGCGCGCCGCCTGAACGTCTCCACTTCCTGGTGCAAGCGGTGCAGTGGCGGGCACAGAGCCATCCTGAGGGACAAGACGAAGATACACTGCTTCAACATTTCTCAAAATCAAGTAAGAGATTCAGGAAAATTTCCTCAGGGGACGAAAATAACACTGAATATTCATCGCATCGTTACTTCCTGCTGCTGACCTCTGCTTGGCGGAGGTGCACAGGGCCTTGCTGGTGGCGTCCATCATGTTCCCGGCCTTCGTGCGATCGTGTTCGCCCTGGAAGCGCAGGAACAGGCCGAGCTCGTTCTCCTCTTGAGACAAGCCTGGAGAGGAACACCAATCAAAAAAAGAGCTATAAATAGTTTATATTATGTAAGAAAATGTCCAGGCTTTACTGAATCACCCGAACATACACAAAGATGCACAAGCTTCTTTTAAAAGAAGACAGAAATCTAGCTTCCATCCCCTCAGTCACGGTGAGTAACTCTTCAGTGACTGATGTATTTTTGTAGTTGACTTCCTCATACCATGACGGTGGTGCTAAAGACACCACTAACACTGTTCCAACGCATCTAACAGGACACAATCCCTCCTGTGCTTAAGTGTTTCTCCAAAGAGGAAATGAAAACATGTCTCTTGGACATTTTTAACAATTTAACTGCATCTTGAAGTCCATCGTCAGGTCCTGATGCTCTCTGTTAGTGACATTTAAATCAGAAAATAACAAAATAAAACGTAACTAACACACATACTCATAAAACACAACATGCATCTGAGAGAGAAAGTAGAGAAAATACAAAGCTACAATAATGGATGACTAAATAAACCAGATAAATCTCCTTTTCCCGTTTAGTAAACATGTCTCCTGACTAATCCTGCAGTACATTATGATGTCTGAAATGAGGACTTCCTGTTGTCAGGGAAGAGATTAGAGCAGCAACATTAAATCAGACGGAAAATCTGTCCATACAAAAAAAAGGGCAGAAAAATGCTGCTTTTAGCTTCTCGAATCTGGTGATTTCCTGCTGTATATCTCACTGATTTGGATCTCCTGGGTTCTGGACTGACAAATGAAGCATTTAAAGACATCCTCCAAGAGTCTGACCAACTGAGATGGACATTTTTCAGTTTTCTGACATTTTTAAAACCAAAACAATGAATCACTCAATCTAGAAAAACACCACCAGATGAATCAAGGGTGAAAACAGCTGCCAGTTCATCATGTCATAGGCGTAGCTGTCACTGGCACTCACGTGTGATCCTTTGCTGATACTTCTCGATCACCTTCAGCAGCTCCGTGCACGTGGACTGAACCGAGCGGAAAAACTGCAGAGACAGAAAAACAGGCCTGGTTACAATCCCTGACACATGAAGTCAGTTCACGTGCCAGTTTCATCGTACTTAAAAAGACGTTTTCCACCACTTCCTGTCACTTGGTTCAATTGCTTTTAACTGATGATGTTTGTCGCTCGGTGACGCAGCACGCCAGCCTCTCACTGAGTGAACAAACATATTCTTCTCCTTCTTTCTCTCCGTCTGGCAGTCGGACGCCTTCTCCTCCCATTTGGCAGACCAACACAGCGTTTGTCATGGCAACACAGATTTCGAGGCCACTCCAGCGCCGCCGTCTGACAGAAAGGGAAGACTGAGGGATGAAGAGGTCACCTCGAATATTACGGCCGGCTGGTTAACAGAGTGCGCCAGCGTGCGGCTCGAGGAGAGTGTGTGTTGTGAGACCTTTACATCTAGATATGAGGCTGGAGCTTATCAGAGATGATTGCGTGTGTGTGTGTTTTCGGGCTATTACACCGCCATCGTCCGTAATGATGACATTTATGGAAAATTACCAATGACTATTTTTTTTTTTTTCGTTGCAACCCGCTCAGCCGTGATGTGACGTTTTATCTGTCGGCATCGGGCAGTAAAATCACAGTGGGGGCAACAGGTGTGAGCTATTGTTGCCACAGACACTGACAGTGGCTTTGTTGTCTTCAAGTGTCCCAGTGAGTCATGACAGTGTGACAGAAGTCTGAAACAGAAAAAAAAGGCATGATATGATTCAGCCATTGTTCATTTTCTTATTCATGCCTGTGCTTTTCTTGCTCTGACACAGTGTCTCCTCTGAAACATGCCTGTATTCTAGTCAGTGGCTTTTTAAACCATGTCTGCAGCAGGTTTCACAGAAATCTAAGTGATTTCTACAGGGCACAGAAGTGGAGTTTAAGATACATTATGATTTTAAAAGCGCAGAGGGAGGAGGTGATCTACGTAGTTACTGATTAACTGCAGAATCAACAGTCAGTGCGCCTCAGCAGTGACCAAACACCTGTCGGATCTCCAGCTACAATCCTCAAAATTATGTTGATGTCATGCAACTGCTCCGTGCGAGTCACAGCAATACGGCAGGAGGAAAAACAGAAGCAGACAGCCAGCTTTGGACTTTGTGTGTGTGTCACAGATTCCTCCATCATCAAGTCAAAGTAGCAGACACGGATGGAAGGAAGGAATGCGACTTCACCCAAAAAAAAATTGGACAAAATCTGATTTGATGTTTTATTCAAGTATTTACAGGTCACAAAGCATACGCCGCTGACATGAAATCTAAAAATGCCTTACAGCCAAAGCGATGAAATCAGGTTAGCCGTTCCAGAAGCGGCTCCAAATCTAATCTGCCCTGCTGGTTTTAAAACGCTCCAGACAGCTCAAAGTCAAGATGAAACATCTGAAGGAGATCTTCAGAAATCTGTATGCACTCTCACGTCTCCGTCAACACTTTCCCCCGGCCTTTCTGACTTTGTCTCCTGAACGGAGGCACAATGAGCAGGAGGACAGAAGAAGCCTGATCTTGTTCCAGAGCAAACAAAAGCCTCACAGTGCGTCTCTCTCTCTCTCTCTCTCTGTCTCTAGCAGCTCAGTGTAACTCGACCACGTCCCCGTGTCTCAGCCTGTCACAACTAAATGCCAGCCAATCCAAACTGTCTGCTCTCATTTGTTGCAGCAGTGAGAACACACTGTGCCCAGCTGACATCATTCTGACAGCTGTGATGTGGTGCGACACGCCTCTGCTCGAATGAAAATTGTTATGACAAGAAAGCTACAAATATGAAACACCTTGTTCCAACACTCTGCTACATAATCGCTCACAATGACACACAATTTCCTCTTTAACGTTGGAAAACAATATATACAGATATCATATACAATATATTATGTACTAGTATGTTCCAAGTTTTCTTCTTATGACTGTATCTTCGACATGTGACATAAAATATTCTAAATGTCTTATTGAATCAGTTTAAACACGTTTCTTGAGTTTTGCCTGAAACATTTGGCATCTTTGGAAAGACCTGGATCTCCACTAGACTCTGAAATAAAGTTTTGTAGATTTAAACTTTAAAGTTTGGCTGCAGAGCTTCAGTCTGGACGATGCTGTTGACTGGGTTTCAGAAGGAGACAACATGATTGCAATTTTCAAACCATGTGCCTCAAGTGTTCTGGGAAGGAAAGGTCACGTTATATTAAATCATCCATCTTTGCTCGCTGCATCTCAGCCTCACTTACCTAAAGGTGTTCAAAACTACAGGTTTGGAGCTTTCATTTTAAAACACATAAATGGGAAACTTTTGGTTATCTTATTAGCAACAGCCATGAGAAGCAGGTAATAGTTGAGATTTGCATGAAAACATATCATACCCTTGTAAAATACCAAATAATGTTAATGATTAAAACACTGATTTCCAGTGTTTTCTGGCTTGTAAACTCTGTTTGAGCCCTAAATTACGAAATAAACACTCACAAAAAGAACAATAATTGTATACATGGTTATGATTTTGTATATTACTCGAGAGCATTGGAGAGCTGGCATGGACAGTGTCACCATCAGTCGCTTTCTGACTGAAATCTGACTGACAATCTCTCATGTCGTTTGTTTCACAAGTGCTAATTTGCATGATGGGATCTGGTTTTCCTTTCCAAGCTCCACAGTGAGTGTCTGTGTGAAGCGTTTGGCTCCGTACTGAGGCAGAATATAAGACTCCTGTAGTCACGGGATGGGAGGGGAGGAGGAACCAGACAAGGTGCCTCTGGGAGAGAAACAACGCTTAGGAAATGGCCACCAGTGGAAGAAAACATGGCAAACAAGGCAGAGTGGTGAAAATATCTGTGACTGAAGAATAATCAGCGTTTAGGAGCATTAACACGACAAATTCTCACCCGTACGATGGATGGAATAAGAAACACAGCTTGCGTTAGAGGTGTTAAATTTCATCTCTCTCTCTCTTTTCCTACCTCCAGCTTGGCGTCCAGGTCGGCGTCTGAGGCCACCACGTACTCGTCCTCCTTCTTGCCCGTGGCTTTGATGAGGACCTGCTTGGTCTTCCAGAACTTCTTCTGCATGCGAGCCATCACCGAGCTGTCCTCGCCGAGCAGAGCCCGGCCGCCGCTCAGCATGTCCCCCGCAAACCTGCAGACCAAAGCCCGGTCAGTGAACCTGTAGTCTCTAACCGACTGCCACTCACAACAACAGAGTATGACTGCACACGTACCCGTCCATCACTGGATATCAGCCTTTTCCTGTTCTGAAGACAAAGACAATGATGGGATTAAATCATATGTTTTAGAAGAAATCAAAATCAAAAGAATGTGAAGAATCAGTTGATAATTTCAGTCATTTTTCAAGCTAAAATTTCAAACACTTGCTGGTTCTGGCCTCTTAAATGACAGGATTAATTACTTAAGCTGGACAAAAAGAAGCTATTTGAGGACATCATTCTGAGCCTTTTACAGATGAACTGATGGATCGATGATGAAAACAGGGCTGCGATAGTATAGATGCAGCTCTTGGAGGAATAAGGAGGCTTTAAAAAATACATAAAAGTATTAACTAAAATAGAAACAGGTGTTTTCCTTGTTTACATAGAAACACGTGGCAAGAACATTCAGAGGAAACTGCAGATTTTACCTGTTGAGTAAGTAAAGGTGACTGACTAATCTAAGTGGGGGAGACAGAAATAGAGTGTCTGAGTGTCTAACAATGAATAAAACAACTGAAAAAAATGACCTCCTGCTGGTTTTCCTGTTGCACAGGTGCACACAGGGAGAAAACAGCAGCAAGCATGACAACAGAGCTGACAGCTGTTCCCCCACAGTGAATTATAATAGAGTTATAAGCGGTTATCATTGAGGCTTCACTGTCTTTTGTCTGGACCAGAACTCATCGGTGCCACAGGCTAAGAGAGCTAATCTAATACGGTCTTTGGAGCGGGGATCAGACACCTGCGACTCCAGAGTCAGGCGAACTGAGAGCCAGCTGGCTGCCAGTCGACCAGGTGTTCAGTTACAACAAACGCTTCCTTCACGAACAACACGGCAAGGAGAGGCAAAACCCCCAGGCATCACTCCGACGTTCCCGAACACCGGGAATAAACTCACGACGAGGGGTAAAAGCAGAAATCAACGTCAAGAAAACGTCTGTGAAGGAGCTTGTTGTGTGCTAGCAGCAGTTTAGCTAGTAGCAAGTGTCGAGGCCAGTGCAAAAAAATGCCTTGTGGACATTTACATCATCGCGTCCGGTTTTAAACTTACAGTCTGGCATTTCATATATAAAAGAAAAAGAGGGCGATTATGGCTTTACCTTGCTTCTGGTTTTGTCCCAACAGACCGAGCATCAATGCGGCTCAGCTCAGCTAGCCTCCTCTCCCGAAGACCGTCATAATCTGAGTCACTCAAACAGGATATGCAAAGTAGCCGTTGCGCCGTTTGGTCGCGAGGGGTCGCTGCTGTTCCGGCCACAGCGAAGATCGTCTATGGAACAGATGAGCCGTTTCATAGTTGGCTGCAAAAATGTGGACTCTCGTAAATAACTCATCAATGTGTCACAGATGTTTGGATAAAAGTAGATGCACGTTAGGTTTTAAATGTATAGTAATGTATAGTTAGTCTGATTGCAGGTAGAATTAAATTGAATTTAAAAATGCAGTTTAACAACTGAAATGACGTTCTTTAAAAACGTACTAAGTTCAGTTCTTACGTGAATTAAAATTAGCAAAAAAAAAAAAAAATCCATCAAAATTTTGACACCGATGTTTTTATTTCAAGCTATCAGTCTCCTTGATTATTAATGATCAGGATTAGCCCAATGCCTACTGTTCCTCCCGCTTTGAAATTGCATTATCTTAAAACAACCAGAGTGAGAGCCCCCTCATCTTAACCCCTCTCTGGTCAAACCAGTCTGAAGAGGAAAAAGTCTCCAGTGTCCTTAAAACAGGTTTTCTTCTTCTTTCCTTGCTAAAACATGAGGAAATACATAATGTGCTTCAAAAATGTGAAATATGTGCGACCATATATTACAATAATATAACAGATATTACCCAACATAATGGCATAATTACTGATCTGTTGATGGAATCATAAATAGTCTTAATCTCCAACCTGGAGGAGAAGAAATTAATGTAAGAATGTGACTTGTAACTTTCTGCAAATTTCCATCATATCAGAGCCACCATCATACATCAGCATATCACAACTCATAGGTCAATGAAACAATAAACACAAGAGACATTTTGGGAGACAAAATTAATTTATGTTTCTTGGGTTACAGGGAAAAAAAAAGACATAAGAAAATCTGTGTAAAAATTGAAGGGGGGTTAAAAATAACCACAACAGCAACAATCAAAGTGAGGAAAGTTCAAAACCACTGCTGCTTTTGTCCGCCGGTCACAACAATAATATTTATGATGTTTTTATATATATATTTATAGATCAGTCTGTCCATTCTGTGTGTGTTTTGTGAGGGATGAGCTGGATCTGTGCAGAGTCTACGCCCCCGCATCCGTCTGCCCGGCCGAGTGTCTGTAGGTGTACAGCTTGTTATCTGCGCCTCCACTCAACATCAGCTGAAAATAGAGAACAGAAAGAAACAGAGGAGATTTTAATGCATTGTTTTCCCATTGGATCATGATGGTTTTTTGCTTTGGGATTACATTTGTGGAAAAAAAAAAAACAGCCTTACCCCACTTTCTGTCCAGTCCACACAAAACACTTTGTCTTCATGGGCTGCCAAGTCATACAGAGGAGCCTTAAAGCTGTGACACACGAAAGAAACACAAGTTAACATTATTCACTAAAGCTGTTTAATATAGAGGTTTATTACACAAAGGCAGCAGCGCCAAGAAAACAGTGGGTGTAGGCTGAAGAAATAGCTCTCAGCTCTATATAACTGACCCTGAATTTTATTCTGACAAAGACAGGAAGCTTGTTCCAAAATGGAGCCGTCGCTGGCAGAAAACTAATTACTTTCAGGCGTGAGGAAGGAACAGGATGTCCCGCACGTCTGCACCAGTGCCCTCTCATACTTTAATATTGACCCTGTTGATGCTCAGTCTACATTCTCTGAAAAAGTACAGAAGAACTGGAATCCAATTCTCCTGTTCTGAAGCCAAATTTCTAAAGTTTGATGTGCTGAGTGGGAGCTCATGGGCTTGTGCCACAGAGAGGGAAAGCTGGAGAGGAACACAAGATAGACCAACGCATAAAAGATCCTTTAAGTCCCAGTGGGTGTATGTTACTGTAAGTGCTGTACAGACCTTCTGGTGTCCCAAAGTTTGACCAGGTTGTCGAGGGAACCCGAGACCAGCTGGTGCTCATGTGACGGCGCCCACTTCACAGCGGTGACCCAGCCAGTGTGGGAGGTCAGAGACAGCAGCACCAGCGACCCGTCTGGAGAGGAGAGGAGAGGAGAGGAGAGGAGGCGTTTAGAGCCGTGAAGAGGAAGAGTGAGGCCAAGTGCTCACGGGGGGGCGGAAAAAAAAATGCTGCTGCTAAAACAGCTAGAAAGACAGGGAGGGGGTTTAGAGCCCAGTGGTACCTTTGGTGCGAGGGTCCCACAGTCTGATGTGTCTGTCGGTGCTGCCTGAGGCCAGCCGTCGACACAGAGGTGAGTAGGAAATACAGTTAAACACTTTGGTGCCCGTCTGTGAAGAGGACAGAAACACATCAGTCAGCTTAGTGTAGTGGGCTTTATTGCCTGATGTTGACGCATGTTCAATTCCAGTATTTCTTAATCAGATATCGGCTGTAAATAAAATATTAGATGACATTCTTTATATCTGAAAACTTGAAGTATTGCCAGAAGTTGCAAACTCCGCCTGTCGCCTGAGAGTCAAAGCCCAGGGCACAATAAGTCAGAAATGGTTCCTGACGTAAAATCATGCTGTTCAAATCAGTTCTGCTTTGTCAGCGTTTTTCTCACCAGCGTAGTCTTCATCCCGCCCGTCTCCACGTCCCAGATGCGGATGGTGTGGTCCCATGATGCACTGCAAACCTCCTCGCTGTCACACCACAGGACAGACGACACGGCCTCGTTGTGTCCGGATAACGTCATCAGGGGAGTCTGTGTTGGCGTGACAACATGTGAGCCCTCACATTGATCAAATATGCTCACTTGAGCAGCAGTTTTAAAACCTGATAGACGACTCACCCTGGTCAAGCCCAGCTGTTGAGTCTTCTGTTTCTTCCTCGGTCTGTCGGCAGGCTCTTCAACCTCGTCGGCCTCGTCTGTGGGCACTGAACACACAGGAAAAAAGCTGTAGCTTGGCAGAGATTTGTTTTCTACTCAGTGAAGCTTCAATCAATCTTTTTTGCAGCCTACCTGCTGACCAGATCTTCAACATTTTGTCCCAGGAGCCACTGCAGAACTGTGAGAGAGAAACACAAACACTTTGAATACTCAACCCTACTCATTCCTACTTCCTCTTATCCCCTATCCCTCCCTCTTTACCTTTGAGCCGGTGGGGTCTGTGGCGACGGTGTCCACGCTCCCCGTGTGCCCCCGACAGCAGTGTCTTGCTTTCACCTTGTTCCTCTCAGAGTTCCACTCCCACAGCAGGACGGTTTGGTCCAGAGAGGCCGTCAGAAGCAGAGAGGTCAGACCGTCTGCACAAACAAACAGCGAACAGATGTTTCGAGAAGGGGTTTGTCACAACTGAACCAGCAGAGTAGACGTCTGGCATCTCCGTCCTGCTCACCTCTTTTGACCCAGGCTACATCTTTGACCACCTCCGTGTGCCCAGCCACCGTCATCACTGCCTTGCCCTCCACGGACCAGATCCTGGCCGTCTTGTCGTACGACCCTGTTAGGATCCTAGGGGGAGATTATAAAAGATTTCAAGCGAATATATTCACCCCACAGACAAGCAGTGACGCAGTTTTAAACCTGTAAAAATCCTTCACTCCCTCTTTATGAAATGTGTTCATGGGTCGATTTGTTTTCTTACTGATCATCTTGTTCTACTTTAACTATGTAACTACCAGCGTAATGTCTGGGGTCTGGTGTTTGTCTCCTTACCATTCAGCATCTGCATCTACAGAGCTGATCCAGTCATCATGCATCATGCACTCCTCCGGCTCTGGCGCTGTGATCCGCTCCACGTACTCTATCTCCACCACGTCTTCCTGAAACAGACACACGAACACCGACGCATAAATACCAAACTACACGTTCCCAGCCGATCCAGCCCTGATTCCTGGATATATAAATCGAGTGGCAAAGTGTCTTTCCTTCACAGTACACAAAGTTTGAGTCACTGGAAGCATCCAGTGCCATTAAAGCATCAGAAACAAAACATATCTACTCAGGTTTTAGAAATGAGGCTGGTCCTACCGTCGATATGTCTTCTGTCTCCATGTGAGAGGACAGAGACGTCCGAAGGAACTGACCCCTGACCAGGAAGTCGAAATCCACCTTGGTGTGAGATGCTGTAGAAACAAAACAACAAGTGAATTCAGAACAATATAAGTATTTCTGATCAAGCACTGGGATTTTGTGAATGATCTTATATAATTTCAGCTTCATATACACAGTAAAAAGGCTACATAATTGGAAGCAGTGTGGATTCTTAACAGACAGTAATACCAGAAAACAAGATTTTAATCATAAAGTGAACAAGTTATAGATTTGATGTTAACTGTACTGACTTATACTGTCATATATCCCATGTAATCGTATTGCCCAGCAGCACTAGAAACTGGTTCAGATCACATCTTCTGTGTTAAATGTGTAATTTCGCTTTAATTGATCAAAACCTGAGATCATTTCTTTCACAGTAAGCCACAAAAAAACAATGATTGAATAGTTTTATACAACCCTGCTGCAAGTGGACACTCGGATGGGCAACTGTGTGCCAGGAAAAGTGAAACATACTTGTAAGTGATTAAGTAAGGTGTGTTTTACTTACCATTTCTAGCCTCCAGCAGCTTGTTGATGACATTGCTGAGGTCCTGCACTTCAGCTCCAGCAGGGATGGAGAATGGGACGTCATCTACAACGTACCTACAGACAGAAAGGTATTAGTTACACCCATCAAATCCAGACCAACATATCTAACACTAGATTGATTGATTGGGTTACTGGCTATAGCTGCAAATAGGGAGGGGGGCAGTCTCATGTCTTGGGGTTGTTAGCATTAGCTTAGCTAGCAAAAACATTAGCCACACTTTGTTAAAGCCTAACAGTAAATAGAGGCTAAGCAAACAGTATTAGTGCACATGCAAAGGTTTAAAGCCGAGTAGTATTTTACAATAGTGCCGCAGTGTTCGCTGTAAGTTACAGCGAGTTAGCCAGCGAGTTAGCCATCTTGTCTTTTTTCAGCTTTTTAATGTGTCCTGAAAAGAAATAACCACTCACCGTTTGTTCTCCGTAAAGAACCTCGCTTGTAACTGCGACATGTTTAGTTATATGTTTCTGTTAAAGAGCTACAAGAATATAAGATATGGGTCATTAGTTAATCTGTTCCTTCACAACACATCTGACTCTCATGCAGTCAGTCGTGCCATGTGGTATGAACGCGAGGCACTTCAGCCGAGCACAGATGCAGACGATCGATGATGCGGATCTGTGCTCCTCTAGTAATGCCTGGCCAAAGTAACTTGCCTCCTCTGGTTGTTACTTGTCAAACAGCGACTGCCATTGACACAAGTCGCATATCCAGGATAGTGGCATTAGCTACTCATGCATGTAAACAAACTCCAGTAATGAATGCTCTACAAAGCATCTCTAAAGTTAGCTAACATTTGCCACAATAAGCTTATGATGCTCAGAAGTTTATCTCAAGAGGAAGACGGACTTTATTCTTTCCAAAGACACCACATCTCATTCAGAGTGCAGTGAGGCATCTGTAACTAACACTGATTTTACTTTGAACTGATTTAAACCCAGCCAGTGACATATAAACTTAATTTGGTAATAAATACCGGAAAGACACTGAAACGGTCATCCACTGCCATTTCACTGGTCTTGAATTTAAAGGGTACATCCACCAATTTTTTGTGTGTAAAATCGATGGTCATACCCTTTAAATTATACATAAACACACACATAAAGAAAATAAATTGCCTCCTGTGGCTAAGATGAATTTTAGGTAATGTAGGCACATGGTTTTGAAAAAGTATAATGTGTGGAATATAGTAGTGACATCTCCAGTTCAACTCTTGATTTTGATCATTTGTTTTCAAACACTAAGCAACATCACTGGAGGCTAATCAGATTACATGATGCAGCTTTCTCTGGAGTCACAAAAGACTTTATACTTTTTTTAAACATACACATAGTATTCCCCTCTGTAATCACACAAGTGTTAAAGCGGTGCACCTACCCCTTAATGAATTCGTAACATTGAATGATATAATAAATGTTCTCTGCATTTTAATACTGACCAAGCAAATAAAACCAAACCACATCATTACAGCAAAAAATGTTTATTTCACCAGGGCGGATGTTCAGTCTAGGACAATAAGAGAGCTGGGGAATCTCAACTCATTCTTCTGTGCTCAATTTGGTAGACGTGTTCACAAATAAAACTGATGATGGTTGATTACAAACTGAGTATATATCATTTAAAAAATCATAAAAATTCTACATTATTCACTCATGTTAAGTCTGGAAATACATGGAGAGATTTCATCCCACAGTTTACTCAAAGTTATAAAAGTGGATCCCACCATTTTGTTCTTCAACATGAACTCTCTCTGATGTCCTGAAACAGCCACTCAGTTTTGCCCTGATTAGATATAAATGTATGACACAAAACTAAAATGACATTAAAAAAAAAAAACTAGAACAGAACATATATACACTCTCCACTCTTTCATTCATCATCTTCTGCCTCCTTGACTTTCTTTTTCTTCTTCTTTTTCTTCTTTTCAGTTGACTGCAGAAAGAACACAAGTCAAGTTAGCGAAACACATTTTCAACACGGAAAACAAGACTCATGAATTGACCGAGGATCAGATTTGTAAAACAAATTCCTACCTCTGTTACTGCTACTTCTTCCTCCTCCTCTTTTGGCTCCTCGGCTTCAGCCTCTGCCTTCTTATCCTTCTTTTTCTTCTTCTTTTTCTTTGGGGGCTCCTCCTCTACGGCTTCTTCTTCTAGAACAAAATGAGGAGCAAAAACAAACTGAGCATCATAAACACTGTTGACGACAACACAAGATTTCTCACGTTCCCACTCCACCCACCTTCTGTTACTGCTTCCTTTTTGGGCTTTTTGGCTTTCACTACTGGCGTTTCGGGCTCCTCAGCAGCCTCTTCCTCCTCCTTCATCTCTTCAAACTTCCTCTTCTTTGAGGTGGAGGGAATTGTGGAGTCGCCGGATGGATCGTACATTCTCACTTCACTGTGGGTTAAAAAAGCAGGCATGTAATACACATTATATTGACATGGAGTTTTTTGTTTTTTTGAAAAGAGCAGTTTATGACTGTTCACCTCTTGTGCTGGTATTTGTCTGCCTTTGCCATCGCTTTGCCTGTTCCACTGATTCTGCGGATCTGAGAATGAAACAAATACAAACATGATTAGATGACCCGCAGAGAGAGAGATCATATTTACTACATACGTTATTCAAGATTAATATCCTTCAGTCCAAGTGGTACTTACTCCTCTCTCCTCCAGCTGGCGCAACCTTGCCTCCAACTTGGCTCGGTTCTCTGCTCCCATTTCAGCATTAGTGTCTTCGCCCAGGGCGTCATAGCGAATAGCCAGGGCTGCTTTTGCAGCCAGCATTCTGGAGATCTGAATGGGAAAAAAAACATGTTCATTTTCTAACCATGACACTTACGATCATTAACTAGTCCAGTTACAGCTCCATCTGAACATACCTTGCCCTTATTCTTGGCAGTGGTCTGACCCACTAGGGATGCGTGGTAGATGAGACCGTACTTGGGCGTGTCTTTGCGGGTCTTCAGGGCTCTAAACAGAGCCTTTTCTGCACCAAGGATCTGCACTGTGGAGGCTGGATGCTTTGCCAGATTGAGAAGGGAACCTTAAACACAACAAAGACAAGTAAATACGATGCTCTCAGCAGTGCCCGCCAAATGTTCTCTTTAAGCAAGCTCAGATGAGGTAGTGACTTAAAACCATCAGTCATTTTCAGGAAAGTGACATAATGTCGTCATCATCACCGCTTGGCTGGTTTTCACACAGTCCTGTTTTCTGACACTTACCTGCATGTGAGATGAGACGGGCGCCGACCAGTTCGCCCACCATGACTGTCAGGTTGGGGGCGATCGCCATCATTCGGTTCTTCAGGTAGTCATACAGCTGAGTGCGGTAATCTGAGATCTCAATCACCTGCAGCAGAGAGAGAAGATTTAGACGAATGATGAGTAAATAGTTCGATTCCCTTCCTGTATGTTTATATGCAGAGCAGGAGTCTTGAAATGAGACTGTTCAGATGAGGTAGTGACTGAAAACCCACATGATTTGTTTCAGGAAAAAAGACAAAAGTCGTCATCATCACTACTGTCATTCAAGCTCTTAGATTCTTCAGGGCAGATGTAAGGGACTTACCTGATCACACAGGTGCCTGATGTTGCCAATGTCCTGTTCCGACACCTCTGTTCCCATGGAGATCTCAGCAGCAAGTTTAACCTCGGCCTCGATTTCCTCGGGGAGGATGTCTGACAAATCAGAGCCGGCCACGTTTGTGCGATCACCTGAAGAGCCACAGAGACATTTAGCCACTCAAGAATACCGTCGCTGTTAATTTCATGCATGTAAAATTAAAGCTGCATCTATGGTGCATTATAACTAGTTTTAGAGCTACAGAAAGGCAGATTATTCTTACCAATTTTGCGGACAGATTTGCAATAAGCCAAGTTGTCGGTGACGATTTTTCCCAGCTCTGGAAAGTGCCAGCCGTACCACTCCCTGCAGCGCATAATGTAGTTGTTGAGCTCCTTATCCAGGTCGTCTAACAGAGCTGGAGAGACAATGAAAAGTCAGTCAGGCTACATATTCAAATACACAACAGCAGTAATCAGTGTAGCTTTAAAAAAAGAAAACAAAAAAACTTACATATAGCTTGCACGATCATAGTGTCGACTTTGTCTGGACTGAACTTTAGCTTGTATCGGGATAAACTGGAGAACACAGAGAAAAGAAGGTTTATTAGTGATCACATGCCAAACTATTAGATTTAATATGCCTTAAGAGAGACTGCTGCCTCAGTGGTAGTGACGAATGCTGAGGAAAATCTACAGGAAGATTCAGACAGCAAGTGTAATCATAGGCAGCAGTCACTTTTCACTGAAACATTAACTGTGCTCCGTTTACCTGTGAGCCAACCCCAGGGACATGGCACTGATCTCCTTGGGAGGAAGTCCCGTGATCAGGCCCTCCATCTGGCTCCTGATGCACCTCATCAGCTCAGCCACGGCTGGGCTGTGGACGCAGCTCAGGTCCAGCTTTTCCTGGAAAACACCAAAACTGGTTAGAGACCCAACTCTGCGCTAGAGAACGCGAATGTTGGTGTACAGACTTTCGGGTCACTTACTTTAATAACACCACCGAGCTTCACATCACTGATGGCCAGCTGCTCATGTGCCTCCTTGGCAACAACCTTCTTCAGGACTTTCTTCAGGCTCTTGCCAATTTTTCCCTCGACAAGGGCAGTGGCAGCTGGCGGGCAGAGATTAGGAACACTATTAAATACAAACCAACACCTGCAGAGACTTGTACATAGACAGAAAACAGTCAAACTAATGTGCCTGAGGGGAACATCTAAAACAGAGGACTACTTTTCTAGCTGCTAACATGACACGAAGTGGTCTCAGTGGTAGTGACGAATACTGTGAAATGCCTCATGTTTTAATCAGACACAGAAATGCATCACAGACCACAGATCTCAGGTGTACAGTAGAGCACAAACACACATGTCAGTACCTGCTAGGGCCTCTGTTGTGTCCTGGAACTTCTCAAAGTGCTTCAGCTTCACACTGAAGAGGAAAAGGAAAAGAACATTTTGGTGACACTTCATCAACTTTATCAATCAATGACAACTGTTGTGTCTGTAACACATGGTGCTCTGGGCAGATGAATTTTGCATCAACACTTACACTTTGTTCGCCTTTTCAGGAGTTTCAAACTCCTTATACAAGCTGTCGACTTGCTGCAGTTTGGATTCATCGAGGACCTGAAATATAAAAACACACTTCAACTTAATTGTCATCTTTCAAATCAGACTTTAATGAACAATGACGGGTAGAAGGTTAACGCTATAATCTTTTAATTCTAATCCAGGTTGACTGCTGATCATTAATATAGCTTCGTCGTTTAGTTCATTTCCAATGTGCATGTTCGTGTGGCTTTATGCGAAGTGGCGACATGCACTAAAGTCAGCCTCAGCGTGCACACGTGGTTACGCGGCCTTTCAGCTGCTAGCTAACTTAGTGCTAGCTTGTGCATTAGCAATGACAGTCATGCACAGGTACAAACATTACACGTACACATTCACATAACTGAGTATAAATTAATATATTACATTTATAGTAACAGTAGTGTCCACTGTCTGCTAAACCCAAAGCAGCATATGCTGTGAGTTACTAGCTGCGCAGCTAACCTAAGCTAACTCGGGTAGTTAGGCGCATTTACTGCTTTTTCTTAAAAGGACATACAAATAAAAGGCGGACATACTTTGAATATCGCATATCCAGCAGCGGTCTCGAATAACACCAGCATTTTGGACGCCGGTCAGTCACTTTATAGAGTTTGTGCGCTCTCTGATTGAGAGCCTTCAGTTTTTTCCGACCGTCACCACGCTGTTGCTCCGACTGAGGCTGAAGCACACGCGGCGAGAGAGCGCACCAGGAAACTGCTGGGTTGCCAGATCCGGTCAGTCGATACTCCCCCCTACTAGACTTGATGGTGTGATTTTATTTATATTTAAGCAGATTTAAGCACATTACAACATTAATTTAATTTCAAGAACATCTTTGTGTTATTTCCACTGTAAGATGTTTGTTTAACAGTGTTTAATTACGTTTACTTTCTCTCAAACACATGAAAAAAATACTTGGCGAATGAAAAAAAACGCTCGTCACAGCTTTGTGGCGCTTTATGCCTCCATAAGGATGTTATTATTATTCTAAGCTTATCGAACATCCTGCAACATTGTCCTCATCCCTTTAAAAGTAGAACGTAAATTGTCCGTCTGTTTTCCGCTCCACAACCTGGCAACACAGGAAGCTCTACGTTAGCTTACGTTAAACCTCGCGAGAAGTTGTTGCAAACATGCCGGTGTTGTATCAAGCTCTGTTTCCTCGTCGAGTTTTGTTTCCCCTGGTCCCGCCCACATCCGAAATGGCCCGAAGGTCAGAAGGAAGTGAGCGTTCACAAAAAGCTCGCCCCAAGCTGTTGTGCGCGTACCACAGAGGCAATGTGGAGAGAGCTGAGGTTCAAAACTGACTCTTTTTTTTTTTTTTAGCAGCTTTTATCTGAGTATGTTTTTGAAGTGAAATCCAATTTTCATGACTGTCTAGTTATATTTTTAAGCCGGGACGACAGCACATATTTTTTTTTATGTCTTTATTGACAAAACCTGTCTATCAATAAGTCTCCTTTCATTTTGAACAGAGGGGAAACAGTATAAATATATATATATATATATATATATATATATATAGTGACTTATATTTAGCCTTTAACTGAATGAGCACACTTTTTTCCAAAAGTCCATAATATTTGAAATGAATAGTCTCTCAAAAATAACAGCAGTTGGTTGTGTTAATAAAGAGACAAAAACAAATACACGTGTGCTGTTGTCCCAGTTTAAAAATATAATTAGACAGTGATGAAATTTGGATTTCACTTCTACAACATCTTCAGATAAAATTCACTATAAAAAGTTTTGAACCATAGCTCTCTCCACATTGCCTCTCTGGTATGAACACACCAGCTCGGGGGCGAGCTTTTTGTGAACGCGCACTTCCTTTTGCCCTCCCGGCCATTTCGGATGGGGGCGGGACCAGGGGAAACAAAACATCGTAGATAAGACAAAGTTTGTTTTTAATATAACGTATACAAATGTACACAAAACACGTGTTATTATAAAATGCCAGCTATAGTTAAGAAAATGTATTTTATCTCTCCTCAAACGTTCTGTGTACTTCCGATTCTTGCGGAAGTGACGCACCGACGCACAAACCGGAGCAAAACATGTCCATGTGAGAGCTGCGTGGTGTTGAGAAGCCCTCGTTTAAGTCAAATAAACTTCATTGTCGACGTGAGGAAAGACTTCGGACGTGCAGCATGAATGAACCGGGACACTATCCTCCGCCGGACTTCAGCGGTCTTCCCTCGAACACGACCCAGCCCTTCCAGCACCAACAGCAGCCCCGCTCCAGCAGCTTCCACTCCAGCATGTGGAGCTGGACCGAGACGCCGTTAGAGCCCGGCTGGGACCACAGCGGCCCGGCGGGATGGCATCACGGGCCAGCTGCAGGGTTTGGTTACCAGTCAGGTCGTGGAAACTGTGGACCTAAACGTCCATACGGTAAGCTATCTATAATGTACTTTTAATGGTAAATAAATACATCCAAAACGAACACAGTTACCAGCTATAATGGCTCTTTTAATGTGTTACTTACAGTGTTAACGTGACCTTTCTTTACCTTACCTTAATAACCTACCTTACCTTAATCAAGTTATCCAACTTACATTAAGAATTATTACTTATTTCTCAGAGACAAATCAATATTTGAAGATAATCTGGGGAAAATAAGTTAAGGGACAACCTGATAATTAATTCTTACACTACTAGAACATTTTTGGGTCTCATAAGAGACAGATTTTTAAAAGAATGGTCTAAATCAGTTCAGCACAGGCCAAGATATCCTGATTTACAGTCCCTACTACAGGTCAGGTTCCAAAAGCACTGGATCCTACTTTTCCCACAATGCCACCGAGAGCATACAGGGTTAGACCCAGCTGGATGATGCCCACATTTATCAAACTCTACACCATGTGTTTGTAACCTAGGCTTGCCTGTTAGAAATTGGCAGTCTACAAGCCTGATCTGAAATTACCCAAATGACTACGACATAATCAGGGTTACTTTCTCAGGATTCTCATACATGCATAACTGCATTTACAGGCTGAGTAGTATTCCTCATGATGAGTTAAGTGGACTTGGTGAAATGGCCCTTTAATTGTAATACAGGAAATATTGTAACATTATTATAATTTGGGTACAAATGTGTGTGTGTTGTCATTCATCTAACTTCAATTCTTGTCTTCAGGTCAAAACTTTGGTCGTGGGTGGCATGAAGGTGGACATCGAGACGGAAGACAGAATTATGGACCCCCTAACAACCACGGGAAGAAGGTTGGATCATTAACACTTAAATCGTGATCATGGCTTTAATGGTGTTGTTTTTATGTGACAGCAGAATACACACATTGTTACATGTTGTGATCTGATGTGTCTCCACCCCACAGCAGAAAAATAAGAAGGAACCAGAGTATTCGCATTTTTGCGACACCTGTGACCGAGGCTTCAAAAACCAGGAGAAGTACGATGAGCATATCTCTCAACACGTCAAGGTAATTTAATTAGATTCGCCACAGTGTGATCCGCTACATTTCATGTCATTTGTGGAAATCTGTGTTCACGTTTCACTGACCGCCTCCTTCTAATCCCCTTTGTAGTGTTCAGTGCCCGACTGCCGCTTCATGGCTCATGAAAAAATAGTCAGCATCCACTGGAAAAATGTAGGTGAAACAACTCGCTGTGTACCATGAAGTTAGATTCTGAGTATTTTTCTTTGCTAACATCAGTGTTTTTCTCCTCCTGCTTGCAGAACCATGCACCAGGAGCCAAAAGAATCAAGCTGGACACAGCAGAGGAGATCGCAAAATGGAGAGAGGAGAGGCGCAAGTCAGTATTCACAAATAGATCATGGAAACTGGCAACTGATTGATCGTTGAATTTCAACTCAAGACTTACAACTTTCGTACAGAACTGAATGAACCGAAACATTAGTGTAATATGCAAACTTTAATTTTTCTTTGCAGAAACTTTCCAACTCTTCAGAATATCGAAAAGAAGAGAAAAGTGATGGAGGTGCGGGAGGAGACGGGAGCTGTTCTAGAGACAGCTCAGTTTGGGTAAATTACATTTTCTCTTTAATTAAATCCAAACATAAGTATATTTGCACTCGGTATGACGGGAGGCCTGAGCTAAAATCTAAATCTAAACTTCAATATTTGAATCACAGACGAATGAGAGGCAGAGGGCGAGGACGGGGTCGAGGTCGCGGCTGGGGTAACAGAGGGATTCATGGGCGGCATCCTCAAGGCCCCCACCAATCGAACGGCAGCGCTGCAGACACACCCCCACCCCTGACCCAGCGCTCCATGGACGTGGATCCACTGGGAGCGCTGGCCAGCAGTGACCATGGTGGGTGGCTCATCTGACATGGGCAGAACTCAGTATGCCAACAAGACAGTAAACAATCCCCTGATGGTGTTTTTCATGTCCCTCCAGACTCTGACAGAGAGGACCCAGCTGCTGAGTCCAGAACTGGTGTCCTGGTTGTGGCTCCTAAACAGATGAGCTCAGCTCTGGGCTCACTGGTGGCCAACTACGGCTCCATGAGTGAGAGTGAAAGTGATGAGCCAGAGGGTGAGTTCATATCATGTTTTGCAGAAATATATACAAGATGCATATGGACGCATATATTAAAAAACCAAATATTATGACAGAGGAACATAACACTGACATTTTCCATCATTTACATCAAAGTTTCTCATGATCCTTTTTTTTTTTTTTATCCGTATCAGCCATACCCATCCAGAGAGCCAAAGACCTTGTGCAAGAAAACAAGGCCCTACTAAACTCGGTGGCACCAAACTCCCAGGACAGAGGAACTTCTTGTGTTCTGAAATCTTCTCCTCAGGGTACAGAGGCTCACAGAGCCCCTCAGCATGACTCTGTGGTTCACACACCTCACAGCATGAGAGGAAGAAGGGCAAGGGGAGGCAGGGGAGGAAGGGGTGGCAGAGGAGGACACCCAGAGAGATCGCAGACACGCCGTCCCACTCTGCTTGAGATGGTAAGGAGAAAACTGAGATCAGTCAAGTGTGATTTAAAACAGTGCTCTCAGCCCTCATGTGCATCTCTGATTTCTTCCACTGTGTTAAGTTACTGGCCCCAGACATCCGCCATGAGAGGAACGTCCTCCTGCAGTGCGTGCGCTACGTTGT
Source organism: Acanthopagrus latus (assembly GCF_904848185.1). NCBI lineage: Eukaryota > Metazoa > Chordata > Actinopteri > Spariformes > Sparidae > Acanthopagrus > Acanthopagrus latus. The sequence goes on from NC_051062.1 coordinate 8,732,057, forward strand.
CAGAAACAACTTCTTCGGCCTGGAGAGCAAAGCTCAAAACCAGGCGGGGATGAGAGATAAACCCGAAGCAGCCACCCCAACTGGAGAGCATGAAGAAAGGCAGAAAGAGAAAGACAGTGCTGTGCCTCAAGATGGCAATCAGGAGGATTTAGAAACAAGCAAAGCCATTGTCGTGGACCAGAACTGTCTTGAGCAGGGCTTGCAGAGTGATCAAGTATGCTCAGAAGCATCCGCAGCAGTAAGGGCTGAGCAGGCTGTAGGGGACTTCATTCAAAATGTTGAAGAGACGGCTGCCAAGGACTGTCACAGCCAGGATTCAACAGCCACAGATAAAATCACATGTGAATCGAATATATATGATGATGAAATATGGGAGAGCCCTGGTGCTGTTATGTAAAGTCTTTGTAAAATAATACATTTGATTCATCTGCTTTTTGTTGTAAAGGTGAGACATTTATCTTCCATATGTTAGTTTGATCATATGAAATTTGTGTTTTTATTTTTAAAGGCTGTCATTTTTGTTTTACTTGATATTATGTTAGTGTTACTAACAAAATCAGTTATTTTTGTAACATGAAGGAAGAAGATCCTTTTCTCTTTGGAATAAATCTCAACTATTGATAAATTAACATTGTACAAATGTCTGTTTTATTTGAGTTGTGTTGATTTGTGGATAAATGTTTCTGATTTGCTAGTAATGAGCTAGAAACTTATAGGTTTCCCATATAACTTTTATGTTATAAACTTAAGTAATAAAAGCTGTTTATGTTCTATTTTCACAACTTATAAGCACTACTACTCATAAAACATTAATTTAGTAATATGCCAGAATGACGCGTTTGATTTACTCATTTTAGTAGCGAATTACTGAGAAAAAAGGCGGAGATACACAAATAAACGTCTTTTTTTTAAGAAAGCATCTCGCCTTTTTGAATTATAATGATAACCATCGTTCTCACTTATGGTATTAGAATATAAAATTGAAAACATTACGTTTTTTCTGGCTGTAAAGGTGAAGTGTCCACTGATAACACCGCCCACCATGAGTGACCAAGGTTGTACAGCGAGTGCAACCACAGGAGTCGTCGCCTGGATACAACCTGAGCTGCCAGCGTCTGTTTGGTCTCCAGCCTACCAACGGCGAAGTTGACCATAGGTATGCGAGCCAGCAAGTCGACTGAACTTCACCATAAATTAAGTCACATTTACTTTGAAGAAGGGGAGATATTTCTGCGGCGAGTGTTTGCCTGTAAGTAAGTAGTAACCATAAAGTTATAACATGGCCGCAAACTGCGTAAGAGTGGACCCACCGTTTGTCGAGTTCAACGATGTGAAAGTGGGGAAGGTCTACAAAACCAAAGTCACGGCCGCTAATGTTGGAAAAACGTCGAAGAAAATAACTTTTGTGAAACCTGCGTTAAAGGTAAGGTATACTCTGAGGTGTTTTTTTTTCTTTAAATAAAGTAAGAATACAAAATTCAAGAATAAAAAATGACGCATCCATAGCTATCTTAATAAGAATTTGGCTAATTGCTCGTTAAGCTAGCAATTACACCTCCTGATGTACTTATGGTAGCTTTAGCTAGCTAACTTTACCGATGGTTTGACTTCCAAGGTCGTTATAATTATACCCTACTAACATTTTGCAAGATAATTTTGTACTTCTACTCCATTTAATTTATTTAATTTTAGCTATTAAATAACTTACGCAAGTACTTGTATAGGGTTATTTATTTCAACATGACGTTAAATACTTTTAATAGATCTGCAGACATGCGCATTACAAAATAGCTGCGAGGTGATGTAACTAGGTACATTAAAAGACACTTTCTAGGTACTTTACTTGAATATTTCGATGCATATGTCGATTACGATGCATATGTCTATCTCTTAAACTGTCTCCCCCTAAATGTTTACTACTTAACTGAAAGGCACCACCAGGTTCTTTGTGAGCATTTAAATGATCCCTCTTTCTTCTTCTTCTTATTCTTTCTTTACCCCTTTCCTGCAGTCATTCAAGTTCACACCCCTCACCTCAGCTGAGGTAGTGGCTCCTGGTCTGTCTGTGAGCGGCTTGTTGGAGTTCACTCCAGAGGAAGACGTAGAAATCAGAGACTGCCTTCTAATTTATGTGGATGATGTGGAGACCATTGAAATCCCACTGCTGGGGTAAGCAGGCTAGACATATATTGTATTACCTTCTGACACATAAAAGTTATTTAGGATCAAAAACATGCCAACATTCATGCACGCAACTCTCATCCAGGTTTCCCAGAGCTTGCTCCCTGCTAATGGACTCAGTTGTAGACTTTGGCTGTGTTGCTGCCTTCAGTCAGATTATCAGCAAACATCATCACATAACCAATCAAGGATCAGCACCAGGTAAATCAAGTGTGTCTTGAGATACTCCATGCTCACATTAGTATGACATTCATTTTCCAAAAGACAGACTCCATGACCCATCAAATTAGATTAATTACGTTGCTGCTGTTGATGATTAAAAGCCTCACAATGTGATTCCCCCCTTTTTTTTTTTAAATTCAATTTTCTAAAATGAAGCAGGCCTTGGTGTGAATACACATATGCGTTTGTGTCTGTGTGTTTGTGTGTGTGCACTGAAGGTTTGTTCCAGGTGCAGTACAATCGAAACCCATCAGTCAGACTGTCTCCTTGTAGTGGAGTCATAGCAGCTGGCGCCACTCAGTGGCTGAAAGTGGAATTGTGCACAGATGGGCCCAGGCTGATCGATGAGAAGGCGCTGTAAGAAAGTCTTCAGAAAACTGTGACCACAGATAGCAAGTATTAAAGGGATAGGACGCTAAATGCAAAGTTACATATTTTAAGAAATTATCTAATAATATTTTGTCATTTAAGGAGTAAATCATTCTGTCATTTTGTAATGGGAAATGTACAGCTCAGTGGACAATTAACCATTGGTGGTATTGGTTTCAAGTAACTTGTAAGCTTCCACCCCACCTGAACCTTCCTCTCCATTTGCACCAGGGTAAAATTGCAGAATTGCCCAGCTGTAGTTCTCAGTATAAGGGCGGAGGTTGTGGACCAGCGCCTTGAAGTCTTTGACTTGCAGGTAAATTAGAGCTTCAAGTAGATGTATGGCTTACCCCCTCTAAATTGTGTTCATGTAAAGACGCTGTGCCATTTTACAGGGTGCTCCATTGTCCTGTCTGTGGTTTGGACCTGTATACTTTGGTACATCCTCGGTGGAGAAAGTTATTCTGAGAAACAATGCACCCCACGCATGTGATTGGGTCTGTGTGCTCCAGGATACTGCTGCTGGGACTGAGGTGGTGAGTGACACCCTCAAAGACATCATGTGTGGCCACAGGCTAGGTGCACTGAACTGAAAAGGTAACAACAATGCTTTGAATATGTTGGCTGTGTAGGGAACAGATCTCCAGAAGACAACAGATGCTGCCCTGCTGGAGAGAATGAAGAGGTGCAGCCCAGCCACTGAAGACGTCAACCGGGTCCTGGTGTGTGATCCGAAACAGGGTCGACTGGGGCCGTATGCCAAAACCACTGTTGCAGTACAGTTCAGCCCCATCTGTAAGAGGTAAATTGTCTATGAATGTGCCTGAAAAAAATACTTTTTTATGAGTACGAGTACCATTTCAAAGAGTATAAACTACCTGAAGGCCAATACTTATAAATCAAACTAATAGGCACTTACAAACGCAAATGTGGTAATATATAAAATAGTTTTATGGTAATTTATTGTATAGAAATGCTAAGAAGTCAATTTTGATAGTGTGGTATGGTGGGAAAAGTGTGCTTCTCCCCGTCGGGGAATCGAACCCCGGTCTCCCGCGTGACAGGCGGGGATACTCACCACTATACTAACGAGGAGCCGGCCGAGGCAGGGTGGAATGTGGTAGGGTTTTAACCCTACCAGTACAGAATAGTCTGTCTGTCTTTCAGTACAACTGAAGGGAAGAAACATGATATCTCATCCACCCGTCAAGACTACTGCCTTTTCCTGCTGTTTGAATCGGTGGGAAGCAGATACGGCTTCACACATCATAATGGTACTAACAAAAGTCACACACTCTCATGTCACATTGTATAGTACAATATAAGTGCTCAGAGGAACAAGCCTGCAGTTTAGTTTGTAGATCTCTATGTGCAGATTATTTTTTGATATTTGGTTGAAACTGTTTTCTCTCTGTCTCATAGGAAACAGCAATGTGGAGTTGGCAGTGACTGGCTCAGGACTGCCTGTGTCTCTGGTGCCTTGTCCCTCTGAAACATTCGACTTTCTCACCTGTGTGACAGGTCAACGTGTAGACAGGCTGTGTGTCCTGAAGAACCTCTGCCCTCAGCTTCCCGTTAACTTCCACTTCCCCAAATTAGCACATTTCACTGCCAAGCCCTCAATTGGCACAATCTCCCCCGGGCAATGCCAGGTAATGCTGGTTTTTGATTTAGTTACTTGTTTATACATCCAAGCATAACAGTGAATGTGGGAACTGTCTCTCTCATTTACTTTCCCCAGGATGTAGTATTGTCTTTCACTGCAAAGCAGCAAGGGAGCTTCCAGATGCATCAGAAGATCGAAGTCTTAGGTCATGTTCTTCAGAGAGATGGCAACACCGCGAAAGATGTTTCTGTACTCAAGCTCTGCAGCATTTGCACCATCACACTACATCTGTCTGCTGTCTGCCGCAGTGAGACTAAACACACTAACAATGTGTCTGTCTCTCAGTACCTTGTCTTCCCCACCCTGGCTGTTGCTCTTTGCTGAACTGCTTTCTGCCAACACAGTTTCTTTTTCTTTTCTTTTTTAAACAAAAAAATAAACACAACATAATCACCAGACTTGCCCTTGAATCAGATGATCTTGATACACATACCTTGGCTTCTTTACAGGCATCAATCCAGCTGTTGCCTTCAACACAATTAAAACACAACTCCACGTACACCATGGTCCAAACCCAGAGGGGGAGGAGTTCCTGACTCTTCCCAGTGACCACGCCACAAGCACCAGCCCTGCCTCTGCATACAGACAGTACAGGTAGAGATTAAAGAAACACACTTTAACAGGCTTAGTGCACATTGACAACTGATTTGTCAGCTGTGTTTGTAACAAGACAAGAAAAACAACAGATCAACTTTTTCCAATCTGAAATAGGCTTATTTTGTTTCTGCGTAGCTTTTTTTTTTCTTTCTTTTTTTACAGCATATGTTTCTTATGCATGTGTTTATTGTTACTGAAGCATTCCAATCTTTATCACATTCAGGACCATTTTCACTGATGTGCACCGCTACCACTATCTGGACACTGGCTATGCTTTCACTTATGAAGAGGAGCAATACAGACAGCACCTAAGACAGATTTATGCAGATTTCATCAAACAGCTCAGACAAACACGCCTGCAAAAGATCAAGGAGAAGTAGGCTTTCTTACATCTTTTTACGTCAAGCTTCTTTTGTCTTACAGATTTACAGTAAATAGTGCGGTTTTACCTTTTTGTTGCCAGACAGCAGGAAAAGTTGGACGACATTGTTGATATTGGGATAGTTCCATCTCAAGGGCTTGTTCCCCCTAAACTCCGCATCACCGACCTGGAGAGCTATAAGATCTCAGAGACCAACTACATCTGTGCTTCCACAGCAGCTAAACGCAGCAAAGACATGACATCTGGCATCCAGCAGGGAAACTGTCAGGTCAGATCAAAGATGATCCAAAGAAAACGTCTTGTTCTGTTTACATTTGCAGAACTCAGAATTTTTTTTCTCTTGCATTCTCTCCAGGTTTCAGAACTAATAAATGCAGTTCCAACAACCAGCCAGGAGGTGGCAGACTGCAACAGGACTCTGACAGCTCAGGAGCTCTGCCAAGTTGACATAGGTTAGAGATTCATTTCAGAAGTGCTAGACTCACTGAGCTTGAGTATATATTGAAATACAGCAAAACCGGAATTAATACAAGAGTTCTTGTATGTGTTGTTTTTGTCTCTGTAGTGGAGAAAAATTGTTTTCATGTTAAACAGCCAGGTAAAAATTGCATTCTTTACTCATCAGGTCCAGCATTAATGGACTTTGGCGAGGTGTGTGTGCAGTCAGTGTGTGTCCAGAAGCTTCAGCTGATCAATCACCTATCAATGTTCGTCTGGGTGCAGTTGGAGGAGGACTGCCCTGAGCTGCAGGGCTCCTCACCCCTCTCCCACGTCCTGCCACCCCACTCCCACAACACCCTGAACCTGATGTTTCAAAGCAGCAAGCTGGGTCCTTTCTACAGGTCGGTGGGGCTTTAATTACTTGAAAATCAAATATTAGAGTTCAGCTGCGATGCAGACACTATTCTTTTCTCCAGACCTGTATCCTACTCAGTGAACCGGCAACACCCTGGTCAGATACGGGTCCAGGCACAGGTCGTCCCCTTGGCTCTGGAGCTGTCAGACACCCTGCTGGTGCTCCGGCCCTCCCCCAGTCTGCTCGCCCAGTCAGGATACAGGAGCTCAGTCACCCTTAGAAACAGGCTTAACCAAGCCACAGAGTTCACATGGAGACCAGTAGTGACAGAGAGTGGCATCCTGTTCTCTGTTCGACCAGCCACAGGTAGACTGTGTTTGACAAGAGGCTTTATTGTTATTTTCATATAATAGAGTTGCCTTTTGAATTAGAGCTCATACAGCCAAACTCAACCCTCCCTATCCCTCCCCAGGCACAGTGGAACCATACAGTGAATTGGACTGTGAGGTGGTGTGGCACCCCTCCTTCACCTCCCCTGCAGAAGGAGACTTTGACCTCTGCGTCCATGAGGGCAAAACTCAACGCCTGCACTGTGTTGCTAAGGTCTGGACCTACAAGAGTGAAGATTACTTTGTAATTTTTGGCTTGGAACAACTTAGTGACATGACAGCAATCAGTCATTCTAGTATAAAACAGAAGCTTTTCACACCATAATCTACTATTATTCTAACATTATTCTAAGCAGTTTGGGACCAGTACTATTGCTGTTGTCAATGTATCTATTTATTCTGAATTTGGATACAAATTTCAAACACTTGATTTGTATGCTAAGGGTGTCCCCAACCTTCACCTTTTACCAACAGGCAAACAACGTGTCAATACTAATTTAAACTCTGGTGCACGGGTTTGTGCAAATGTAAAAGCTCCCTGATTTAGTCTTGAACATTTGCTGTAATCAGTTTGCAGCTTGTTTGAGAAGTTTTTGCAGCAGTATTGAGATACTGAATCAATCTACTTTTTAAATTGTGACATGTGCTTTACATTTATGTGTCCGTTTTCTCACTTTATGATGTGGCATAACGTAAAACCTGTGATGCATCCTTGAGATGGATCATTATAGTTATATTTAAAGTTAATAACAAAATGATTTTCAGCAATCTAAGTCATTAATAATAAATACACATGAATCTCTCAAAAAGAAAGAGCCTTTCAATCGACTCATTATTATGACTTTTCTTTTTTTAAACCAGTGTTCAGTAATCATACAAAGACAAATCCATCATAGAGGCGGATATCGATTTCGGCTCTGACAGCAGCCTCAGTAGACCAGAACAGAACTCAGCAACAACGCGTGTATTAAGTGAGGCTAAAGCTGTTCCACTCACACTTGTTACTATTGTTTTCTTTACTGAGTTGTACACTTGCTTCAAATACATGTTCCCTTGGAGATTATTTTGTAAAAAGCATGAAATCAGTGACTGGAGTAGAGGTAGACGAGGCAGGTTTAGGGAGAGTCGGTGAATGAAACATGTTAAAAGAACTCTGTGGATTCATTATGATAGGACAATTAAATATAACCTTGAGAGTGTTCTTGTTCTCCCAGGTTGGATCCACCAGTGTGCAGCTGGCAGACAAACAGGTCCTGTTTCGATCAGTACCTCTCAACATGCCTTCTGTCAGAACTTCAGTCTTACACAACACTGGGCAGAACCATGCCTACTACCAGGTGCCTACACACACACTCTTGTTTTTGCACACCAAACAAGAAACATAGCCAGCCTGGCACTACATGCTGTCTCTGTTTGTTTGAGGCAGGTGTTAGATGTTTGCCCTCTGCCCGGGATGGTGGTGAGTCCGGCCGAGGGCGTGGTGCCAAGTTGCGGGCAGGCCATGCTCAAGATCCACTTCAACCCTGACTCTGTCATCAAGTTTGATGCCAGAGTCGAGGTAAGAAGTAAAGAATAGAAGAGAGAGAGGTGTTTATTGGGATGTTAGGATGATTTCTCTGTATGTGTGTGTGTATGTGTATGTAAGGAATACCAAGAAAAGAAATTGATGTACACTAATCATGTATTTGCTTTACAGATAGCTTTGAGGAGCATGAAGTCCGTAGAGCTCAGAGTGGGCGGATCAGTGGAGCCTCCAAACGTAGACATCAGTGTGGTGAGTTATTGCATGTGTGTTTACACTTCACTTTTATTCACACAGTGTTTTTTGTTGTGACAAACAGCAGTAAAAAAATGGCTTGCGAAAAAGCAGTTGCAGAAAAAGGGAATTGTGAAACTATTTCATACATAAAAGCCTTTCTGAACTCCTTTCATTTACTGGCTTAGAGCTTATAACAGAGCATAAACCAGAGCCAGCTTGTTTAAACCTCACAAATTCAACTGGCAACAGACAAGTTTTTTGCATTAACGTATCATTATGTAGTAAATGTTGATTGCACAATACAAGATTGGTTCCATATAAACCTTGTTTTCCCCATGCAATTTTGTCTGCCACTGGGCACGAAATCTCCCGAGAAAATGAAGATTGACTGGTGATATAGTGAGGCTGGCAGCCCGACACGATTTCTGTGTGCTTCCATGTCTCCATTATAGACTAAATGAATTAATAAACTCACATTACGTCCTGTGTTATTAGTAGTTGTTAGGCTGAGAAAAACCAAAGCGGTCTTGTTGTTAGCGACAATGATACCACTTTGAAATGCTTTCTGTTTGCCCTTTAACTTGTGAAACAAACTTACGTTCAGGAGTGTACCATTATCAGCAAGCAGAAGAGAAGGCCAAAAGCCAATATTGTAGTTAGTGTAACAAATGGAACAAGCACCACTATGATGGGACTGTCATGATCCTTTCATGATTGTCAATATCTTACAGAATTATTACAGAATTATTACAGAATTATTGCAGAATTATTATTCAAATAAATTGAAAAAGGACAGATGTTACATACACTTGAGGGAATATTCAAGAAGTGGACAACTCTATGTGATTGTCCCACCATGGCCGAAAGTTTTTGCTCAACAGTAGAAATGATTAACAATAAGATAAACTAATCATAAGCAACGGTTGATATTACTTTAGCTTGGTCAGATCTTACTTATAAAATCGAATAAACAAATGAAGCACTTGGTTACTTAACAATTTCAGTTTTATCAGAGATTGTAATAACAGCAAAAACAGAGAGGTGTTTTAAACTTTGTTAGATATTCAGTCATAAATCTGCTTTATTTGTTTGTAGTACTTTTTTGTCTTTCATCCCACTCTTTTATCTTTTAAAGAGATTCACAGTGAAAGGAAGCTATTAGCTTTGTTTTGCCCTCCACAGAATAATTGTATGTCAAGGCTGGGTGATTGCAGTCTTGTATTTACCTTGATATTTGTTCAATAAATCGATCCATGCTTCGTTCTATGCCACAAGCGTAGTCAATAAAATGAACAGTTTGTTTAGCATGTTGATTAAACTTTGTACAAATGATGCACCTGTAGATAATAAGAAGATCAGGACACAAAGAAAATGGATGTGCCTTTATTTGGAAATAGAAATGGCTCAGTGTGGTGAACTGAGAGTGGGTGTAGGTGTGGAGGAGATAGTGTTAAGCAGAGTTCCTGACATATTGGAGTTTATCCATAGTTTTACTGGGCAACTCAGTAAGAAATCCAGTGTAACGTTGTTGATGTGGCCACTGTTAGCAAATGATGGCCAGAGCCTGACGATTTTTCTCAAAGGAAAGAAAGTCGATTTGTTCTTGGAGAGAGCTCTGCATCACGTTTTGTTCCGAAGGTTCAGAAAGCCACTGGCTTTCTTACATATGATATCAAAATTGTCTATGAAATTTAGTTTGTTACGAAGGAAGAAACTTGAGCAATCCAACAAGGAGTAAGCATTGTTGTTCACAGTTAAACTATTATATAAATCCTGAATTGTGTGTAGGTGGTTGAGCTCCTTCACTAAGAAGGGAAATGTGCATTACCTTGATATATAAAGGACATGGAAATCCTGCACACACACTGTGCTGCAGAATATCTTATCCTAAAATGTATTACTTAGCTCAAAAATCCTTGTTTTGTGCACTCAGACAATGCTTCGTGCACAGTCCTTGTAGACAGGCATTAAGCTGTAAATACTGCCTTCATGTAGGTCAGAGCATAAACTGCTCTTGTCTTGGTTGTTGGTTTTTGATTAGTTACGCGGCAGTGTTTATTTTTACTGGTAGTTGTGACTGAAAGCTGATGTTTTGTTAGTAATTTTAAATCATTCACACAAAATGGCACAGATGTATATTTTTAATTGCAAAATAATAAGTTTTATAGAGGAAATGAGGAAAAACAAAGAAAGAAAAAAAGCCATACAGTTCATCCAGCTACATGCGCCCACTTACCTCTCTTGTCATTCTGCGGGTTATATAAACTTAACTAAAGCAGCAGCTGTCTTAATAGATGCATTTGCCTCATCGTCAGCATTTCTAAAACTAAAAGATTGTGAAAAGAGGACGCCCACTGTCAAATACATAATCTATGCAGAGGTGTCGTCTTTGTTTTCTTAGCTACAGTCATGCCAGACAAAAGGCTTTTTTTGATACCTTGACAGATTTAGAAATGACTCATCAGTCAACAGCTCTGTGCTGAGGAGACAAGCCATGCAAGTCAATAACATAATGGCCTCTTGACACCAAAATATTGAATGTTTGGATACTCAAAAACTGAAAAGAATATAAGGAAAGAATTGATTTGACACCTCCACTGGTCTTATGTTATTAACAGAATAAAATGTTAACAGTACTGGAGTGTGATGTGAATGTTTTTTGAATTAGGTTGGTTTCATTTGTCATATCCCAAATACAGCATTTAAGAACATACTGGACATGAACGTGCACGGTTTTGGATTTGTGGTGGCGGAGCCTGGGGCACTCTAGTTTGAAATGTACTCTTGGATCATTTCAACGATTTCAGCCATTATTAATCTCCACAGAGTTGATAATACCTCAGCTTATAGATGTGGAAAGTGAAAAATAAGCGGAGAGTGATGTAAGAAAGTTAGACGTTGTGTTAAAGTGTGTGTGTGTGTGTGTGTGTGTGTGTGTGTGTGTGTGTGTGTGTGTGTGTGTGTGTGTGTGTGTGTGTGTGTGTGTATTTGTGTGCAGCTTCAAAAACAGCAGGGGTTGTACCTTTGAAAGTCAGATATTCTGCTTTTGTACTTCTCCATTATTCTTTCTATTTCATTGTTATTTGCTGTAGCTGTTGAGGTGCAGGAACAGAGCTTCCTTGGCAGAATATAGATCTTAAGTTTCTCTCTGGAACATCAAGAGTAGAATTTGTGGGGAAGTTCTCTCACTGAAATTTATTAGGGAAAAGGAATTGAGAAGCTTTTCTTTCAGTTTTTATACTAGACTTTTTCACAATTTCATCTATTATGTTTGTTTGTATTGCTGTTTACTCTGCTGAAATGGTAAATGATTAGATAATTAGATGTCAGGACACAACAACTGGAATAGCATTTATTAATTTAATTTGTCTGGATTCACTTAAAATGCTTCTTCCTTTCTAATACATGTACATTTATCAGTTTTGCAGATATCCAGCTTTAATTGTTTCTCTCTCATTTACTTGTGTTCAGCCCGATTTTCAATTTTATGAGGTCCATACTGGTTCGCGGCGAGCCATACCATTCGCTCTGACAAACCTCTCCCCAGCCGCAACCCAGGTCACCTTTGACCTGTCAGGATACACCGACTTCTCATTGCAGCTGCCTCACCCGTCAACAAGTACGTATTTACAAACAGGATGCAGCATTTCACACAACTGATATATTATGATGGGTGGGTGATATGTCCTAAGAAGAAAAAAGGTGGTTCATGCAACAGAGTACATAGTGTTACTGCATTACTGTATGTGTGGACTATAACTAGAATAGAAGATTAGAAATAATCTGTACAATAAAAGTGATAATGTGGTTTAAATACACAATATATGTGGTCTTTATTGTGCATTTTTGCAAGCAGAAAAAGAGCCAGGCTTGAGTGTTGTTGAAGTCCAGGCCAATCAGACTGTGGACTGTTCGCTTGTCTTTTCTCCCACCCGGGTAAGACTTTGACAGGACTACTCTCAGTATTTACAATTATGGAGACTGAGCAGACCAAGCTCCAGTGTACATTTAGCATCTATTATTTGACTGTTCTCTAAGGCCAAGATACACCAAACTGAAATGTCACCAACAAGGGCTGAATGAATAGTGTGTGTAACTGTTTGCTGGTCAAATAGTAAGTCAAAGCTCAGGATACTGTAAATAGAGTTTATTCATTTTGAGGTGATTTTGAGATGAGATTTCTCCACACACACAGTGAAATGTGTATCTGTGATAGATGAAGACATCAGGAAGCAGATGCAAAGACAGTGATGAACCAACTTATAAAGGAATTGATTTGACATTAGGTCAAAGGTCAGGATACTGTAAATGGAGTTTGTTCATTTTGGAGCTAACTAGCTTACTAACTGTGGATATTATTTTTTCCACCTCTGTCTAAAATTAAAGTTAAATTGTTTCAAAGATGAAAGGTGCATGCTGTCACCTACTGTCATGAAGTGTGTGACATCATGTTTTTATGTATATGCAGCAGCAATTATGACCTTGAATCTGTTATAGCTGATGACCAGACAGTAGCAGTTGTCTGAAATGGTGAAGTAAAATTTCATCAAATCTTTTCACAGCTATTAAGTGCTGGTAAAGATGATACAGTACCTTTTACATTTATATTCAGCCATGATAACCAATACGAAATATGTGTATATCTCTTCTTAAAGTTGTTTGTAAAAGTGAGACTTGGAAATGTCAGAGAAATAGAGGAGGAAAGTCAAGGAAATGTCATCCTGCAGGTGGACTGTTATGACTTTGACTTGCCACTGACAGTCAACGGCGTGAGATGGCCCACTGCTTCTCCGTCTCCTTTCCCCACTCCACCTTCCACCTCCTCCTCGCTGTCAGCTGGCAGCAGGAAGCATGTTGTCAAACCTGTGTCTGTCAATATGGCGACACCACAGTCACAGCGTATACAGGCCACAGGTGGGATCATTAATGTGGAGTTGTGAGTGTGTTTGAAACTGAAAAAGAAATACTGACATTGTTCATGTACAGAACACATTTCACACATGGGAACAAGTTCATGTGGCTAAGTGTAATGCTTTTCTTTCCCTTGCTGTTTTTTCAGTGCTGTGCTCACCACTCGAAATGTCCCCTTCTAGCCTGCAGTTCTACGTGAAACCTTTGACACCCCAGTCTGATGCTAACACTAAGGTATCGTTTTCTTGTCTCCTTCCATTCACGTTTTCCGCACTATTTTTCCCTTCATTTCTAAAGTTTCCCCTTAACTTTCGTACTCTCCTCCCTCTCTTTTCTCCTTTATCGTTCTCATTTTAACTTGTGTTTTTTGTCCTGACACAGCATCTGACACAACCCTCTGACATATAAAATAATTGCATGTTTCCTTTTTACTCATCCTCTGTGTTTTGGTTCTTTTGATCTCACTCCATATCTCGCTATTCTCCCCCCCTGTAGACCGTTGAGCTGAAAGCAGTATGTGAAGAGAATGTCTTTTGGCGTATTGGTGCCAAGAAGCATGTAAACTGGTGGTTTGACTGTGCAGCAGTAGCGTTATCAACAAAGGACAGAGGAAAGGGAGAAATATGTACAGTGTCTCCATCATCAGGCAGTCTGGGGCCCGGACAATCCATCTGTTTGTCGATCAGCATCAGCCCTGAGGCTATCAAAACAGGTGAGAAATGATTGGGAACACACACACACACACACACACACACACACACACACACGCATCATGATTGATTACTTTATCTCTCTATGCTTTACCCTTTCTCACACATCCAAGGTCATATAAGAAAATACAGCTGTTCTCTGATCCCACCATTACAACTGATATCACTTGACCCCTTCCTCCCCTCACATACATATGTCTGGAGGAAAACTAGATAATATGCAACATAAGTCATTGCTCAATAGAGTCAAACCTCCCTCTGAATTTATTGCTACATAAAACATAAAGTAAATCTCAATTGAAATAATATTTAGTTAAAGAATGATGTCATGCAACTGAGGAAAAATAAGGATGAAATTATGTCTCGCCCTGGGTCCAAGCATCTGAAGTCAATACATATTCTTGTCACACTGAGAGAAACCAGAAACAGACCAGTGGTTCTTTTTTTTTATTTTTGTCCAGTGTCAGCCTTCACACTGGCTGTGAGATGCCTCATAAGACTGCCTGTGACCTTTAAAGAGCCTTAAACATTATCCTGTTGGAGAATTCCATATAATAACCTTTAAGGAGAGTCATGTAGCTCACCCCAGGTCATTATTGTTGCACGTGACTCTTGTTTCCCCAAGTCTCTACGACAGAATTAGTGGGTGCAAAATAAGTTAAATGTGCTTCGCTCAGCAAGTGCAGTTTTGGTGTTTTCGTGGCCAGGCTTATCTTGTGCAGCTGTGGCGTACTTGGGTATGGGGTTGAAATCTTTGGGTGTCTTAGAGGCTGTCGCAATTATGGCCATGGCCAATCATTTTCACGGATCTCATCCCCCTGAAAAACATGACTCTCTGTGTCATGACGCATATAATGTTTGCCTCAGTTTTTGCTACATGCAGAGTTTCAAATATCAATGCAGAAACTTTAATATGGTGATTCTTTGTAAGTTTAAACCACTTTCTTTGAACAAGATTCTATTGTGACATTTTTTAGATTCTTTGTGACAAACACAAACACTTGAATGATCCACATTTTTGTTTCTGGGAACATCCCTTTGACATTTAATCCACATTGTCTCTATCATGGCCTGTTGAAGATCACAGCCACATTTTCCTGAATTAAAATGCAGAGCTCCAGGCGGTAGACTCGTTAAGAAGAAGATGACATGCTTAGTTGTTTCTCCGGTTACCCTTTGTATTGGATGGAGACACGGAGAGGACTCACAATAACTGACTGTCCTCTGAGAGTTAGTAGCTGTTTTAATTGATCTCTGACTTTTCACTAAACTATTTAAATCGTTTTCAGTGGGTTGTTATCCAGCAGCACCTGTTTAACAGTAGAACCTGTAGAATGATTAATTAGACTGACAGATTTGATGTGCAAATTAGCACAGAGGTGTCAGGAATTATTTGCACAAATTGAACCACTGGATCTGTCTTCACACATTTGTCATGAAATAATGTTATCATCACTTCAGTTAGTACAGATCATTTACCTGCTGTATTCAAGTCAGCAGGGTAAAATATTGGCATCGAAAACACTGGCAGCCCAAGCCATCTCTGCCACTGCTTCACTGGATCTCCACTTGTGTTCTCAGCATGATTTGTAATCTTTTTTTCTTGTAGGGTCTGGACGAGTGATTAAACTGTCCCTCCCTCTTTACCTGGGAGACAAGGGAGAGGAAAAGGGACATCAACCCTACCGAGAGCTGTCTGTCACTGTTTCTCTCCAGCTTCCCCTTATCACTATCCACCCCCCTCAAATCCTCCTCACACCAGTACCCCTGGAAAGCAATGCAACTGTCATGCTCACCCTGCTTGCACGAGGATATCATAGGTTGGTTTACACACACGCACACGCACACACACACACACACACACACACACACACACACACACACACACACACACAGTGTTTTTTGCTGCAGTACCAGTTTCATCTTTGAAGCCCTCACTTTTGATTATTTGGATCACAACACATGGACAGAGCCACTTTGTAATCACAGTTGTCGTCAGCTTTTTGGGTAAGCTGAGCAATAAAGATGATGGACTTTTATTGTATTTACATTTTACTAGCTCTTGGCAATTTACCAGCTGTGTTGAGCAATTAGAACTAAATGAGTGTGGAGGAAACACTGCCACCCACATAAACTAAATACATTTTTCATGCCAGTGGGATTTTTATCAATCAAGCCAGGACTCGTTAACTGGCAGGTCTGGGCTCATTCTGGATTCTGCTTACATTGTGAGCCAGTAAGCTGGTTTACATTGATGTCAATCTGTATGCACTATTACAGCTTTGGCTGCATTCTCTGACCCCCTGGCACTGAACTGAGGACCAGGGCATCTACTTAAAACATATATATAAATAAAGCTAGGACACCGTTTACATGCCAAATTGTCTATAAAACAACACAAAATGTTATTGCAACTGGAAGAAAGTAACAACTAAAAATGCATGAGACTGCTGTTTTTTACACATTTCATATAACATTTAAATCTTGTTTGGAGGTTCTGTCTATCTGATGTGCTCTTTTATGTATTCACTGTCTGTCTACGTATGCAGTGGAACCAGTGTAACAGCAGAAGTGGAAGCAGTGGAACTGGAGGATGGGACAAAGATTCAACCTGTTTCTGTCGTGTTTCCAGAGGGTAACAACATCCCTGCCCAGGATCAGGTACACCCCTATACTGTGAGGTTAACTTGCTTTAAGACTGTGTTAAAGTAGGTCCACATCAAGCCCAAAATGACACATTTACCATGGCTGTATTTATCTGTACTTTACCTTTTCCTGCAGTCTCATTCTGCTGTCAACAGTATATTCACACACTGTTCAGATACCATCATGCCTGTATAAATTTTGTTGGCAACTTGAGGCTGTAAGAAGATCTTATGGTGTGAGCAAAACCTATTTTATGTGCATTGAATCTATCTGTTGATCAGGGGATACAGACTGGATTAATATAACAAGTGAACTAGGTTTTCCTGGCTAGTGATTCAACAGAAGGTCTGTCTTGAGCTGTAATATTATCGCACTTTCTCACTCTTATCTGCAACTATAGAGACATCCAGTCAGCCACCAGAACCAGGAGTCCGATGTGGCCTCTCTGATCTGCAGAGTGTCCTTCTGTTCTGCCGTCCCTCTGTCCCTCTGCACAACCATCACCTTCACTGACGACCAAGCCAACAGGTAACTGGATGAGCACATTGTGGGTTTTGGTCCTTTTAAGGGATTTGTTGACAATAGCAAAAATAGAGAATATCAACAGCACTATCTTTTAAATATATATTTCTACATTTAATTAATTCTACATACTTCTTCCTTTTCTACTTCTCTCCCTCCAGGTTTAAGGCTAAGATGTGTGTTATTGCTGATAGCTGTCTGTTGACAGTCTGGCCCTTCTTGGCTTTGCACCGCTCTGAGCAACAGATAATTCTCAAGACTGGTACTTTATGATGCACACAATTTACCTAGTATAGTTTGAGAATAACAGGTATTGATAGACTAAAGTAAACATTATTTTATAGCATCAAGCCATACTACTTTTTGCAATATTCTCCATTTGGAATAAAATGTATAGCATCAGTTTTATTTGTTTTTAGGCAAAGAGTTTTTTTTCTGAGTGAGGGCACAGAAGAGTGTCAGGAAACTTGTACATGCTTGAGCAGAGACAACAAGCACAGGAAATCTTTATTAAGGCGAAAAGACAGAGTAAGATAGCAACAACATTATGAAGTCAATCAATCTTGTATTCTATAAATGTCAGATCATGCTGGAATATATGTCTTCAAATTACAAATTCAAAGTATACAGTATGCAAAATGTGTTATTACATGTTCGAATCAGTTTACAGCTATGATTAATTATTCAGTGTTTTTCTCCTTGCGTCTGACTGATTCATGATTGACTGTCATTTAGGGGCGACAGCTGTCGAGGCAGTCCTTCAGCACTGTCAGACACCAAGTCCTGCCTCTGGTCCAACTTCATCCTCCTCTTCCACATTTGATCACAATAGCTCAACATACAAAAACTCCATCTCAGGTCAGAAAATGTGTCTCGTTTTTATATGTCTGTCTCAATATTTCTGCTTATGTCTCAGCAGAAGTTTGTGTTTTGCTTTCCTCTTCAGACTCTTATCCAGGCAGTGACAGTGTGAGTGGTCAGGCCAGCAGGGACACAGATATCTCTCCCAACAGAGACACTCCAACCAATACTAGCATCCCACAATTCCCTGCTACCAATTCAGAGGAGGGAATGTATTACCAGAATGTGTTACTGGCGGTGGAGAGGTGGTTTAGCCTCTTTGGGTGGCCGACTGGACTGCACCCTATCTCTGTACCACACACGCTCAGAAGGTAGACCCAAGAGTTTAGCTCAGGGGCCACATTTGGAGTTGGGTTTAAGTCAGAGGACTTCCACTTTGAGGTACTTCTTCTATTATAATGTATATCTCCCTCTCCCTCCAGAGTTGTGTCAAAAATTCAAATGAATCCTTCCAGCGGAAGAGTCAGTCAAAGTAAAGATTCCAGGTGTGTATATGGAGGGATGAATTTTTAGTAATATAATTGTCATTGTGGTTGCTAATGAGTCATAATTATGGTAGAGCAGTGAAAGCAGTCTTAAAAGAGAGCACCTGGAAAGCAGAATCTGCCTGCAGAATAATGCTTTTATATGGAGAGTTTAAGAATAAGCAGAGGCTCTCAAGTACAAATAATGTTCACCTGCTTTGAAACAGCAGTGGACAGTCTACTCTATTCATTATTGATCATTCAGAGGGTTAAAAAGGGTCAAGAAACATAGTTTATGATACCTGAACTGAAGCTCTGGTGGGATAGGGTTAGCATCAGGGTTAATTTTGCATCAAACGGGGCATTGAGTTTTCCCAGGATGCAGTGACATGACTGTATTGTATTGTTGTGTTTAGGTCTTTAGTGGATATGCTTCATCACCTGACCGGCAAACAGATACCTGGTATTCCTCGCTGTCAGACATTTTCCAGTGATATAGACCAGCGAACCAATCAGCTGCTGCAACAGCATGAAGCTATGCTTAATTTTCTCAGGTAGGCCTTAGATACAATGCAAACATGCTACTGACATTGTTTGAACACTGACATCAGCTCTTTTCAGACATGCAGTCTAAGTTATTGAGGAGATAAAGACCATGGTACACTGGATCTGACAAGCTTATCATGAAGGCCTTGCAAGTACTTATAACTAATAGGTTGAATTTAAAAGATGGACACCGACTGTAAGGAAAATGCAGTTACTTTAACAGAAAGCTGAAGCCAGGAACATTACATTGTCTATGCCTGAATGTGTTTAAATGACATTTTGTAAATGTCTTCAATCTTTTATGCTAATTCTTTGTTCAGGGTGCAGGGAGCCTGCCTTTGTCACATCAAACCAGCGTACTTGCTGGACATGCAGGAGTTTAAACACTGGTGTTCCCTGCAGGTACAGACACACACTTCCTTTGTCCTAGACCTACACCATGTAAATTAAATTGCATGTCATATACATTAACATGTGCGTTTTTCTTAGTCATATGAGGATGAACATGGTTTAGACTACAGCAGTGTTGACTACGAGTCTCTCAGCAAACAATGCTGGACTGATTTGCTGTTGCAAATACACAAGGTGAAAAATGCTTCCTGCTCCTCCCAAAGTAGTGCAAACCCTCAATCTCATCCTGTTAAACACAAGTACTGAGTATTTTATCTGCACATGCCCAGGTGCTGGTGCTGTATCGCGTGTCAAAGAGCGGTCTGAGCACAACTGCAAACCACAAAGATACAAAGGGAAACCTTCCTCTCAGCTTACAGCCACTGGCCAGTAACATCTATTCATCCTGCGAGCTCCAGCTGCTGTCATGGCTCAACATGCACTACGAGAGCATGAGGGACACCGTGTGGGGAACTGGTAGGACACGCAAAAGTACACACACATTTAGAATTATTTTTGATGGTTCAAAGTGTTGTTCAGGCTAGTACACTATGTGCAGGGAGATACAGGGTGGCGTACTACCGTTGCTAAAATGCAATAGATAATAGAGTGAAAATGAGAACCAGAAAGTGTAGAAAACAATCAGGTAACAGCATCTTATTTTTAGCTGGCAATAACATTTGCTTTGGCTGGTTAACTTGATGAGGGTCGCCACCAGTAGTCAGATCAGCGGTCACCAGTAAACGTTAATTCTGTGTGTAATTTCAGTATAAACAAAAATGTGGCAGCTGTCTGGCCTGTGTCTGTACTCAACCAAAGATCATCTGTGGGGAAAGAGTCTCCATGTTGTTATGCCACTGTACAATAGAACCAATCACAAGTAACAACAACTTCTGGGTTGAAAATCTCTGTATCGCTCTGCAATTTACATAGTTTTAGAGCAGAGCAGTTCCCAGACCTATTTGCCATTATCTCATGTTTGTAGATATTATTATTGTTATTATTATATATTTAGCAGTATTTGTCATCAATACAGCTACGATTTTTTCTTATATTAAGTCTTTCAAACTGTTGATTCTTGTGTCTTTTCATTTAATGTTTAGTTTTTTGTCCATTTCATGCTCTCTGAATTCAGGTAGGCCTTGTGAAAGTATTTCCAACACCTGGAACATAATTTGATATCCTGCTTGTCAGGCTTGAGGCTGTATTTTTCAGCCCCTTTTTGATGCCTTCATATGTATTACTGATTGATTGGTAATTTCTGTCCTGTAATGGCTCACAGGTGGTGCCCCATCAGCACGCTGGATAGTGAATTTCGACCTGGATTTGACAGATGGACTGGTGCTCGCTTCTCTGCTTGCTGCCTACTGCCCTTACCTGGTCAGTGTGTGTGTGCACGTGCCTGTGTGTGTGGACCCTCTTCACTGTGTAAGAGATGGTGGTTAATGTCTCTAAGTGGCACTGTGATTGATATGATGAGGACACAATTAGTCCTGAGCAAGATTAGGGGAGCCTGTTACCATTCTAAGCACCATTTTGTGTGTGTGTGTGTCTCTGTGTGTCTGTGTCTGCTTGCTGTGTGTGAGAGAGTGTTGGAAAGAGTGCAACATTTGATTTACAGAGCACGTATTGCAACAGAGTAATGGCTTAACGGGCAAGCGGAGAAAGTAGCGAGATTATCCAAATGAAACATGAATTACAGATACACCTTGTCAGTGTTTTTAAATCACAGTAACCTGATGTACTCGTAATCAGATCTGCAGCCACTTCCGGAGGATGTACACCACAACTAGCAGCCTGGAGCAAATCCTTCATAACAACATCATCGTGTACAAGGCCTTGACTGCACTTTGTCTCAACATAGATATACAGGTAAATACCAGATGGGACCAGAGTGGGGCTTCACACAGGAAGATTACCTGTTAAACTTTACTTTAGTTTACTTAGGTAAAGGGAGGTTTCTATCAGTCCAACCTAAGTTACCATGGAAACCAATTCCTCAAGACTAGCTTTGCCCTGTCAGGTTTAACCCAACC
This sequence comes from Acanthopagrus latus, assembly GCF_904848185.1. Lineage (NCBI taxonomy): Eukaryota > Metazoa > Chordata > Actinopteri > Spariformes > Sparidae > Acanthopagrus > Acanthopagrus latus. The sequence continues at coordinate 8,753,504 of NC_051062.1, forward strand.
CCAGGCATAAAACGTGTCAATCAGCAGCCCACAACGGAAAAATAATACATTTTTTACCATATAATTTTCGTGATGGACAGTTTAAACAACGAAGAATCAAATTTCGAAGCAGCAGAATCTCCGGTTGTTTTTGTTATTCAACACATGGTATGGTATGTTAAGTCACTTGCAGTTAACGTGGCCTGGAGCCTCTTATCTCAAGCAGAGATGAGAAGCAGACTACAGAGGTCACTTCTTTCTAACTTCACATCCTCAGATTTATACAACCTTTTGCTCATATGCAAGAGTTCTCACCAACACACTTTGATGTGCCAAAACATGAATAATTCAGGGAATCGAAAACATTGCAGCAAACTGAATCAAAAAAAGAGTCAGTCTGTCTTTGTGTCTAGTTCCATCATGCTGCTAAAGGTTCTCTTTGCTTTATTTATGGCAGTGGTTTAGTCAGCTTTTCAATCTTTACATTATGTTCAATGTGTTGTGTTTCAGTGTAAATTAATGTTATTGTGCTTGATGTCTCGTGTCCCTAAAGTCGTAGTCTTAGTTGGAGCTGCTGTAAATCCCCTCCATACTGTATTCTTTGTTGTCACACTGACATCCATTGGTCCTGCGTGCTGTGTTCAGTCCCAGTCAAGGCAATCTCTGTTGCCATCTGATCCATGGTTAACTGAGCCATGAGCTAATTAGCCAATGATAGCCAGCAAAGAGCAACAGTTGTGAGTTAATCTGGTGATATGCTGCACCCTCTATTTTTGGAGCTATTTTTTAATTCTGGCCATATTGTACATATTAAAAAATTTAGTTGTAATGTTTAGTTTGTTCTGATTAATCAACATACATGTACATATAATAAGACCATTTATAATGAAGTGAGACTAGATACACAGAGACTAAATCCTTTAAAATATCAAGTACATACAAGTACCACCCACAAGTATGGGTACGCTGTGACTTTGACAGAGAAGTATTGGCTAATTGCGGCATTAATTACCTAAATTAATGACCTCTTTAGCATAAATGGAGGTATTTAATATATCATGTTGATTATGTCTGAGATAAGGCAGCACTTCCTGATGTGTGTCTTCTTGTGTGTCCCTGTATCTGTGTGTGTGTTCTGTGTGTGTGTGTTCAGCCCACAGACTTGTCAGACCCCAATCCAGTGCAGATGTTAATGTTGTGTGTTCACCTGTACGAGAGGCTGCCTCAGTACCTGCCACTGCACACCATTACACTCTCAGGAGGCCTTCATAGCACTTTCAGTAAACAGGTAGCACACACACAAACAGCATCAACAATGGTCTTCAAAGACACCCAAATAAAGATTTTAACTGCCTGCCTTATAAATCATATTCATGAGCACTGTGAGACTGAAAATGGTTTGGATAATAACCTCCTGGACAGATAATGACACGCACAGACACATACAAACAGTGCAGCTGGGATCACACAGACACACATTAACAAGATTATAGACACACACATCCATTAATAGGATTATAGACACAGCCACACACACACTAACAGGATTACAAACACAGACAAATATACATTTGGGTAATGATCCACACTGTCAGGTTAAGCCACATTACAAGCTAAATAAAAACAGATGTCAGTTTTTCAGTACTAAGGAAGACGGATTTCATTGTGATATTGTTTTCTGGCAGCAGCATTTGTCGCCTGTGTTTCTAAGTATAGAAATAGTTTTTAAGTGTTTGTGTGTGTCTTTGTGTGTGTGGGTGCTGCAGGTGCGTCTGAAAAGTCCATCCTCTAAGCCTGTCAAATACCAGGTCTTCATTTTAGGAGAGGATGCCCACCTCTTCTCCCTCCCAGACGGATCCACTGTCACCATTCCTCCAAAGTATGTTTTTTACCCAGGAAATTGAACTCAGTATATTGGTGCATGCTTTTGTTGTGTGCACCAACAATTAATACTTAGATAAAACTGGTATCGTTAGTGAAGAAGTGCTGTCTTTGCGTCTGCACTTCCAGAGTAACTTTTTTTAAACGTAAACCTGTGCATGTGCAAAAAAAGGGAAAGAAACTCTTAGCATGGCTCTAGTTTTTCCTTTTTTTTCATTTCTTCATAATCTAAGTTGAGTAAATTTAGTTTTGCCTTGAGACTGTACCTCATTAAAATGTACCAGTTTTGCTCTCAAGTGAGATCTCTCTATAAAAATAGTTCACGTCCCATTTTTAAAACCTAGCTTTAGACTGAAAAATGCTGTCTTTAAGGACAATGCCATTATGCAGAAAAATAGTTTTAAGATTCTGCTGATTCAGTGATATCATAACCTGAAAATGGGACATTACGCAATAAAACAACTGAGTTGTAAAAACACTGTGTCGAGCATTCTGGTTCCTGAAGAACAGAGGCTAAATAATGCACTAATAATCTGTTGGCTGTGGTGATTTCCACAGGGCAAGCATTGATCTAACCGTCCAGTTCAAGTGCTCCTTCCTGCAGCCCATGGAGGCAGTCCTTCTGCTCATCTCCAGCTCTTCTGATGGCCTGCACAGCACCACCCTCGCCTTCTGTCTGAAGACCCATGTCAGTCAGATCACACCCACAGTGAGTATCATTAACTAAAAGGGCTGACTGACTGTCATGCTACAGTTAGCGCACCACCGACATTGCAGTTGGCTGCAAGCCTCACTTGCTGATTTGTTGAAAGCTTGCTGTTTGACTGAAACACTCCTCAATAGCATGCTGTGTCTAACACACATCACACAATGTTTGGAGAACAGAGTGGATGGCTACAGCTGTAAACTGAACTGAACTAGATGAAAGACTGTCTGCTTCTTGCTGTCTCTCCTTAGAAAACTGTCAAGTACAAGTGTCCATGCTACCAGCTTAAAGTGATCCAAGTGCCCATCACTAACCCTTTCAACAAAGAAGCTCATTTTAGGTAGGTGTACACAGACTTTATTGTCAGTATAGAGTGCAAGTACTGAGCATGTAACCAGAAGTGCAAAAAGCAGTTAGGTGTCATGTATGCAAATATGCATAGCTGTAAAAATAACAGTGAGGGGTGTGTGTGTGTCTATGTATATATATATACTGTCAGACAAAAAACAGAGTGACTTGAACACAATAAAATATATACAGCATGTGAAAAGGAACATTTTTGTGCTGTACTGCTGAGGTCAAACCTCTTGTGTGTTTAGGGTGGTGCTGTTGGAGTCTCCAGTCAACCCGCTGGAGCCTGAAAAGAAAAAAGACAGCCTCGTTCAACAGGCGTCCTCCAAGGCCAAGTAACACATACACTCAACTAATACACACACAGACTCACACACAGTAAACACACAGTTAAAGGAATGTGTCGGCTTTCTTGTTTAAAGTTAGGTCTAATTTTTTCAGTGGACTTAGGGGGAACAAGATACACACTGTTTAGTAGCATAGGCTAGGTGTTTTCTCTGGCATCATTCTCAAGCAAACTTTCCAAGACAGCCACACATAAAAGTAGAATTAAGCATAAAATGCTCTGTTTTCAGTTCAGAGCTTATTTGGTAAAAGGATAGGGTGTCCCTCCTACTCGTCACAGTTTCAGAAGTGTGAGGTAAAGTACGAGGTGGTTCCCCGGGAGAGTACCGAGTTGTCATCAAGAATAGCTAGTTGGTATGCAACTCTTACCTCCTGAGATGTCTTCAAAGCTGAACAGTCCAACTCCTCCTCCTCATCAGGAGTTGACTACGAGGATCTGAAGTAGGGCTGAGGTCATCTGTAGTACACCTGAATCAGCTGGTGTAGTCTGATATCCATGCACTATGAATAATTTTACTCCACCGCCCTCTTTTAGTATAGAGAAGATGAATTCAGACAAGAGCAGCAAGGAGGAGATGGAAGGTAAGTCTTCAGATCTCAGTATGAACACATATGCTTGGTACTCTGTTTAAGCTTATGTGTGAATTATAACCTTTATACATGTCTATATATGTTTGTGTGTGTGTCCAGATGGTGACGACAGCGAGTTCCTCAGTGCAGAGAGGAGTGTTTGTCTGAAGTCAGGCCAAGCAGACACACTGAACATCTACTACCTGCCCTTCTGCCCAGGCACCAAGTACTGCTCTATACTGCTAGTTTGCCCGCAGGTGTGTGTGTGTGTGTGTGTGGGTGTGGGTGTGTGTGTGTGGCTGGTTTTCTGCCGGTTCCCTGAAACACATTATTCTCAAACTCATTAACTCGCATTTTTGAAATTGCAGATGGTTATGAACACTTACTGAAGATACATTTCTAATTCATTAGACTATAGAGAAAACCTGCAGTGCATGCTAAATTAATTTAAATTAATTGACTGAAATCTTCATCCTGTCAGTGCAATTTGATGCTCTGTCTGCATGAGAGCACCCTGGCTTCATTACAAGAGATTATAAAATGGGAAATGCATTTAGCTTGAGTGTTTTCTAGAGTTTTGTTGTGTCAACAATCAGGTACAGGTTACATTCAGGAAGAAAGCGCAGAGGTTTATCTCTAAGACATTGGGGCAGCCAGAAAATATGGCCTTTACAAAATATCTTGTATTCTAAGGAAGGGAATATGGGGCACTGGTCCTATGTCAGTATGTATATTGTCCAAAATCTAGCACCTAGCCTTCTTATGTGATTTAACAGAGACATGACATCGCTCCAATCCTGCCTTCTCTCCACTGGCTCCCTGTCTTACTTCGAGTTGATTTTAAGATTGTACTGATAGCTTTCAAAACTCATCTAAGTCTTGCCCCTAGATGCAAAGCAAGAATGTTGACCCCTGCCTGTTTGCAGCCTCAGATCCTTAGGTGGGGTCCTGCTGGCAGTGCGACCTGCCAGAGGAGATAAGGCTCACAAAATCTGTAACTGAAAAATCCACTTTTATAGACTTCCTATTACTAATTCCTATCATGTGATCTTGTCTTCTCGTCATCCTTTATTGCTTTTATTCATTGGAGTTGTATGTATTCTTGTTCACACTTGTGTTTTGCATATTTTGTTTATTCTGTTAAATTGTCTACCTTAGTTTCCTGGTTTTGCTTTGTCTGTATTAGCACTTGGTAAACTCTGTTTTTAATGTCGCTGTTTAAATAAAAGTTATTACTCTTTCTTTTGTTAACAGAAATGTTTGGATAATCATATTCATATTTGTGTGTGTGTGTGTGTGTGTGTGTGCGTGTGTGCGCTTTTAGGTGGGAGATATGGTCTATGTGGTAAAAGCCACAGCAGAATTGCCACTTCCTTCCCCTCTCACTGCCAGGCCCAGTTCTAACATAGTCTCCATCCCGGACAACTCTGGTAGTAAAACTGTGACCCAAATATTGCTCATAAAGTATTTTAGGGCATCATTGCACAATCTGAGTGAAAATAAATGTAATTTACTGTAGTGGTTTCTCCATTTACTAAAAACATTCTGAATACCAATTACCACTCAACATCATTTTGAAAATTTGAATAAAAATCTTGTGTAACATAATTTCAGGATGATAAATAGAAAAGAAGCATATTTATAGTGAAAAGCAAATCAGATAAAATCCAGTCTAATATTTTTTTTCTCCACCAATAGACCACATTGTGTGTGTGCCAGTGCTAAGCCTGAGCTGCCAACTGGGGCAGGTGTGCGAGGAGGTGGTGCGTGTGCCGCTGATCAATATGGCCTGGGAGCAAGCTCTGGCCATCTGGGGTCAACACAGCATGAGTGCTGACGAACACAGGAGGCGGATGCTGACACACACTTTGCATAGCAGCACCGTGAGGGCAGCAACAGCTGCTCGCAAGCTCCTCCAACAACAGGTACACGCACACTCTGGAAAGCTGATCTTTGAATATACGGGCAGGCAGTATCTGTTCATATTTTACCCTTTTCTGCTGACTCCCGTTAGGCCAAGCTCCTGAAAGATGCTCAGCAGAGTAAAGAACTCGAATACAGCATTGAGGTTTCTTTGCCACAGTACTTTACTTTACCCAGGACTGTAACAATACCTGTAAAAGAAGACACCAACATACCATGGAAGAATCTTGCAGGTACACATACGAGAAAGGTCATGCTTTATTTCCTCTCGGCATAGGAGAATTTTTATGTGTAGCGTTGATGAAGCAGTATTGACTGAAGAAAAGTAGTTGCATGTGGAACCAGAGGACACTAAACTATCATATTGAATAAAATTCATTTTGGTTATTGTTTGTATTTCTAAGGCAACTGAAAATCTATTCACTACTAATGTTTACTAATCAAACAATGGTAAGTAATAAGTATAAACCAGGGTGTAAAAAATGATATAAAGTGTACTGGTTGAATGTGTAGCAGTGATGATGGCAGCTTATGTAATTTACCCACAGAACTAATTTCAAGTGTCCACCTCCTCCCTGGACCTACTTTTCCATCCATTCAATAGATTGTGGCTGTGTGGACATCCCATTACGCTTCCAGGCAAACTCTGTTGGACAGTTTGCATGTCAGGTGGTCTTGAGGTCCTGGTGTGATACGAGGGTCTACATGCTAGAGGCACTGGTTACTTCACAGGTAGACATCAGCAAATATCACATCTCAAGCCTGTAAATTAAGGAAATGCCTGTTGGGTCGCTTGAGCAAAATCTAACTTGTGACCACAGCAAAGATCCATCCACTTGGACTTCAGTTCGCCTGCTCACCGTTCCGTCACGCAAGATATTCCACTGGTGAGGAGCAAGGGAAAATGTATTAATCAGTCTGTGTGTGTGCTGCTTATTAATAGGGGCTGAGCTGAAAGCATTTGATTAATTATGAATGATGAATAATATTACCTCTATAATGAGAAACGGATTTCTTGGAAGAGAGTAGTGGTTCTGAATATACAGCAACCAGAAAGCATGGTTAAAATGTATCTTTGACTAATTGCATCTCTTGACTTAAACTAACATATTTAAAGTTTTAGGTTAGAAAAGTATTCTAATTGCAGTTGTTTAAGATTGTTTATTTAAATTGTTGGACATTTTTTCTAATAATGGTTCCTTTGTGTCTCCCACAGCACAATGAGACCCACCAAGACTGGACAATCCAAGCTGAGGTGTGTGGTGAAGGATTCTCCGGCCCAGAGGTTGTGAATGTGCCAGCAGGGACAAAAGTCTGCTACCCCCTCACCTTTCAGCCTTCAGTACAATGCATTGTCATGGTAATGCCTTTTTTCTTTCTTGTTTCAGATTCATTCTTTATTTCTTTGCTTGCATGCTGTCTGTCTACATTGTTTGTCCTCCCTCCTTCCTCCTGTCACATCCTTGCAGTCTAACTTTGCTTGTTATATGCTTTCTGGCAGACCATGACATCTTTGCAGTGCAGTGGCCTCAAGTTAGTGTGTATTTAAGATAATTCAACATCAGCAACATTTAGAAGTCAGCCCAGTTTTAAATCCCCTGCTACCAACGCTCATTCACCAAGCCCTCATATTTGGCCTTTCTTCTCATTAGCCTCCTCAGTCCTATCCTCTCAGGGAGCAGTCGGCTTAAGTACGACCACTTATCTCAATGCCTCAAACAGCTGCACACTGTCTAGCCTGTGTGGCTGTTATGATTATATCTGGGAATTAAAGCTGCCAGTGCTTTTCTAAGAAGCACAGCAGATATTTTTCTACACAACATCTGACCTTTCTCTTTTTGAGAAACAGCCTTTTGACAGCAATACCCAGCAATCTAGAGTAGTAGCCGATCCTTAACAGTGATGAATGGATACTTCACTTGTTCTTTCATATATAAAGAATGTTTAACAGTTCAAATAGGATTTTTTTCCTTTACTGAGCAATTTATCCATTTAATCGACAGGGGACTAGAAGAAAAATTTTACATTTTTATTTTAATCGAGGAAAATGATATATAGACATATAGACAAAGTACAATAAATCCCATATTTATCTTGACATTGAATATCTTTGACAACAATTTAGATACTTTACATATATCTAGGATGAAAAATTACTCAAATCATCAATCAATAAATGACTAAATTCATAAATAAATGTCACCCAGCAAAAGCGAGTGCCTGAAGTGCTCCATTTTACATCAAGATTGGATAATCTGGTGGTGCGCTGCCCATCTGTCGCAATATGCTTTAGCTCGTCGTGGAGAAGGTGAACAGGGTTATCCAGCATGGCTTTGATCTTGTCATCCCTACTCCCTGCCTCCAGGCTATCTAGTTCTAGTCCGGCCACAGAGCACGATAAGTCTTGTTGCCACCACCATCCCAGAAAGGCTCAAGGAATAACAAAGAACTAGCTACCACAGACCGGTAGACGATCTGCAGTAGCCTCTTGTACACACTGAAGGATCTGAGTGTCCTCAGGAAGAACAGTGTGCTCTGTCCCTTTCTGAAGAGGCGGTCTCTGTCCAGTCCTCTGTTTTTATTGATTTGAACTCCCTTGACCTTACCTCTCCTCTTCCTTTCCTTGGATGATAACATCACCGGTTTTCTCTGTTCTTTTACTAGTCAGCTACCTGCTCTCCACATCAGGTGACTGTTGTTGCACCATGACAGGCTCTCTATCAATCCACTGTGCTCCCCCATGGTGTCTTTTATGATGCATCTAACAATAGAGAAGTTGTAGGGAAACTTGTAAAGGAACCTGCGATGAATTCGAAGTCTCTTATATTAAGAGGGAAGAGAAGTGCAGCCAGTACAGTTCCTGACTGTAGCCTGCAAGTGAGGTCCATGATCCAAAATGCACTGTCATGGTGCAGCTTTTCCTGTGGAGGCAGGTCTGCTGGATTGTTGAGAGCACTGTATAAGTCAAGGTATATGTCTCACAGGGCTGTTGCATTTATTTTAGCATACATTTTAACGTTTCCTGTAAAGAGTGTATGCTGTATGTGTTCCACTTTTGTTTGTATTTGTTGTGAACGGAGTCGTGGGGGGGGCGGAAAAAGGTACTTTGCATTGGCCGGGAATCGAACCCGGGCCTCCCGCGTGGCAGGCGAGAATTCTACCACTGAACCACCAATGCATTTGTGTAAGAGTGAAAGGGGGCAGAGCTTAAGTAGGCAACACTCTGCTGCAGGCAGTCACTGTGCTGTTAGCTTTTTGACTTATAAAATAGAACCGTTCTCCCTGTAATCAACCAACGTGGCAGTCAGAGAGTGTTTGACAGAGCCTATGAGTCTCTGTTTGCCTTTGTTCCTCTGCATTTACGCTCCACACTGAACATGCTCCAAACTGAACACATTCCAAACTGAACATGCTCCAAACTGAACACACTCCACACTGAACACAAGTTTGTGTGTGTTTGACTGCCTGAACTTTATCCCTCCCCCCACAGGGCAAGCTGTCCTTGCATAATGACTGTGACGGTACAGAGCACGTGTTTACCCTCAGAGGAGTGGGAGAGCACCCCCTGCCAGTGGACCATGTGGTATTACACTGCCCTGTTGGCCAGACCACACACACACAGCTGGATGTCCCCAATTACAGCCAGAACAAAGTCACCCTCAAGGTACAATCACACATGCAAATAGCTGCCACACACACTGATACGTGCCAACATGGTGTACTCTAAAGCATGGTCACGCAACAACAGTTTTGCACAACACATTTTGAAAGGAAAGCGTTACTAAACCAATATAATGAATTAGACTTTACCACTGTGCTACTGGCTCTGTGATGCTGTGCTTGGGATGCTGTACACAACAACAATGCTAATATCTAACAATCATGATGTGCTTTATTTACTTATAAGTACTAGACAATTTGAAGTTCGGACCTGTTGGCTGTTTGGGGCTCACCAAAGTCAGTAGAATACATCATCAGAAACCATGACTGCATGTACAAATTGTTGTGCAAGTCCATTAAGAAGATGTTGAAATATTTAACTGAAAGACTGAAAAACGCCTGAGATCACAAAGTCAGCTGGGTCCATCCTCTAACCACCATGATTGACTGCACAACATGGTGTGCCTATCCAGTGGTAAATGTTGAAATATTGAATGAACTTGCAGATGAAAAGCCAGAGGGTCATTTAAATCAGTATGGTTGATCCTCTGAAGAACGGTTTATGCATATTATCATACTGTAAAGTCCTTGCAGTCTGACTGTCTGGCTCTGATCATGTTTCTTGGCATCTGTGTGCATGTATTTGAATGTATGTTCGTTCATGCGTGTCTTCAATGCCATTTATTTCCTCCATCCTCTGTATTTGTACTTCTTGTCCATAAAAACACATGGACCCAGGTGGTGACAGATGTATCTGTTGTAAGTGGCACCCCCTCCCTGGAGATTAAACCTGGTCACAGTGCTCCATACTCCCTGACTGTGTTACCATGGAAACGTGGAAAACAGACAGGTGATTTTTTTTCCCCCACTGCATGTTTGTGGTTGTATGGTTTTGTGGTTTGTTAGGATCTGACAGCAAAGGTATCTGCCCTCAAATGTCGGTTCAGTTTGTTCACTATATTATGTTACGTTTGCTTAAACTGATGCACACAGACTAAAACAGTCTTATTGTCCTTAAAATGTCTGCTTACATTTACATGCTTGGGTTTCACCGTGTAGTGTTGGTGTAGCATTGCTTTAGGCCACTGTGTATCGCTTGATTTGTGTATTCAAACCTTTATTTAAGCCTTTAAAATCATTTAGCTTTCCCTCAATTGCAATGATGTTGAGATACACAAAAATATGCAGAGTAAAAACACTTGAAAAGAACAATACTCTGTGAAAATAATTGCGAACTGAGGTTAGTTGTTTTGAGGTCATCATCTTAGATTAGATTCATTGCCTACATCTAGAGGATATTTTTGGCTGTTGGGATAAGGATAAGATGTTGATCTTTAAGTAAAAGAAAACATCAGCAAAAACTAACGTCGGGGCTTCATCCACCACATTTCTTTCAGGTTTGTTGTCTTTTCAAGAAATGGATGATATTCAGGAGGCAGACACACTCAAAGGTAAGCTTGTTGCACCATACTGTGCCGATCAATGTGCAGCATCAAAAACATTTAACTTAGAAGTTGTGTGTTTGCATTTATACCATATTTATTCGTGTATGTCTCTTATCCAGGAAATGTACGAGGATGCTACAAGGTGCATTTCACACTGGAGATCATTTGTGAGCCAGCAGCACCCAACATGGTCATAAATGTACAGTGTACAACTCAGGTAAGCTCTGGAAACATACTGGCACATTTAAGGTTGTAGGTGGTTGTACTAATCAGGCATTAGCATCAACTTAAGGTGACTCTGCATAGGAACACCTCATAATAGCTAGTGCACAAGACACAATTCTGACCTCAGCGTGGTCCAGTTTCACTGCTAAGCACGTAAATCTGTTGCTAATATCTCTCCTTAGGCCTTTAATTTGAATCTATTGTTTGAAAAATGCAGCAGAACAAAGCTTGTAACTCATGGCAAATTCAGTATAAAATGTGAATAGTGTGGTGCTCTAGGGATTAGAAATGAAAAGACTCTGGTTCAGCCAATAAAGAGGAATGTTCTTTTGCTGAATATATTGAACGGAATATGAAAAGAGTTAATTCAGCTCCGGAATATGATTATATTTCGAACATGCAGGCCCTAAAGAAGTGCGTGCTGTTCCCTCCAGACTAAGATCAAAAGATTATCAGATCATCACAAGGAAAAAGCAGAACCAGCGGTCATCTTTGAAATCATGTGTTCCCAGAGCTCAGTTGCCATAGAGATCCCTGTCAATAACCCACGAAGAGAGCTCATGATGCTGGATGTCTACCTGGAAGGAGATGACATCAGTGGCGCCAGTACAGTTTCAATTCCCCCAGGGAAGACTCTCACCTACAAAGCTACATTCTCCCCTGGCGGAGTGGGGAAAAGTATGGGCAGGTAAGATTTATCACACTGTAGCTGACACAAACTCCTTTAAAGATGTCTATTATTCAAAGTAAAGATTTCTGTTAAATAGATGCTTTATAGGAATGCTTTAACAAGGGAAATCTGCCCTGAATCTGACAGTGTTTTGTGATCTGCGGTATGTCTACAGCATTTGCATTGGTTATGTGTTTTCTGCCAGTGTTTTGTTCCAGTCGGAGCAGGTGGGGGAGTTCTGGTATCAACTGGAGCTTTATGCTCTTCCTCCTCCAGTCCTCAAGCTACCACAGGCCTGCTGTCAGCTGGGCAAGTAAGTGCACACACACCAACACACTGCAGGGTTATTGGCTAGGAGTGCATGCACACATACTGTATAGACACACTCACACTCACACACCACTGAGAATTTGTTCATGGCAATGGTCCCATCCTCAGGATTTTCCCAAAACTGAGCAGTGTGGGTGAGGCTCCTTCTCTGCTGCTTTGGGTCTGTTTACTTTACAGTTGCTGGAGAAAAAGGTTTAATTTATTATTTATTTATAAAAAGATGTTGTTATTCACATCGTTTTCATTTTCATTTTCACGATTCATGCCCACTGTGGTCCCAGATACCTCCTGACAAACCAGCTCCCTGGATCAATATAAACATCATTCCTGCAGGATCTTTGCAGTGACGGAAGAGCTGAATTTGTCCACTGTGATAATTATGTTAGAAATATAAGAAAAGTTGTTCCATTGAGTTTAAAACAGGACTTCTAATGAACAGAGACACACTTTACCATACTAACAGAGTAATGAATGGCAATTATAGCTGCATATTAATGGAGCTGCTAATTAGCTCAGTAAATTATAAATGCAGCATTTGGGTCCTTATGGGGAATTCGATTCTTTACTTCAGGCCTTTTCTGACCATCTGTACTTCTCTCTCCTCTCTGCTTTGGCAGCCTTACTTTATTAGTATTTAAGTGTTTGTGTTTGTGTGTGTTTGTCAGATGGACCAGACAGACTGTTCCCCTGGTGAACCCCACAGCTGAGCCTCTGAAGCTGCTTGTAGCCAACAGTAACCCCAGAAACTTCAAACTCGAAATTGATTCAGGAAGGACTGTTAGTACTTACACTCACCTTTTCATTATTTCACAATAAAGCTTTATTCGTAATGACATGCATTCAATGTGCCCTTGCTCCTGCCCCTGGGGAAATGTATTTACCATTATTGTTGATGTTCTTTATAGTTCAATGGATATTTGATTGCTTTTGCTTTAGATTTCATCTCTTTAAAGAACCACACAGTATACTAAGAGCTTTGATAACAGCTGTTGTCTTTTTACACAAAGAGACAGTGATGCCACTTGGAGGCTGTATATCTTGATGGAAAGCTGTGGGTTGCCTGGCAGTGTGATTTAAAGGGTTTTTCTCTCTGAGCGTGAGTGTGTTTATCTACCCTTACTGTCCCCATGAAAGCTGTTCCCTTTGTGTTTGTTTGTGTGTGTTGCAGCTTACTGTGGAACCCCACTCTTGCTACCAGCTTGGTGTCCGTTTTAGTCCTTCATCCATTGGAGAGGGGAGGCACACTGCAAATATCAGTTTCACCTGCCCTGAGGTGTATATACACACAAAACACACACACAAACTGAGGGAAAATGGATAACATAAATCACCCACCCCTGCCTTCACATACACACAAGAACACAAATAGACACACATACAGTGAGTGCAGGAATAACTCGCTTATTTTTCCTCCTAAATTAGTTTAAGCAGGTGCCCTGATTTTATTTACTGCCTCATCACTCCCAGTCATCGACATGAAGCTTGAAGCAATCAGATCACCTCATAAAGCTTTTCATTGCTCCAGATTGTATAGTTTATTTAAGGCACAGGAGGCTGGATGATATGAATAAAAGGGACAAATCTTTCTCTCTTCATAATTTCTTATTTTTTCTTGATTTCTCTCGCTTACGTCGCCCATGCATGTTTAATCTGTCTGTCCTTCATTAGTTGCAGGATTTCTGTGTGTCACTGAGTGGACATGGCCTTTATCCGGAGAGTGAGGAGCCAATGAGCATCTCTTCCCTGATTGGCTCCAAAAGCTACATCACTGTTCCCTTTGCAAACCCCACTGAGCACCCAGTCTGGCTCGATATCACACTCACAGGTCACAGGCACTTCAGGTTTTTCTCCAGCAGACACTCAGTCTTCAGTTGGGACACACTCAGACATGTTCCTAATATTGTGTGCACTTTGTCTGTCTTCATGTCTCAGATGAGGATCCAAGTGAGGCCTCCAACTGCCACCAAGGCTCTGCAGACATGGACGTCTTCTCTGTCCCTCTGAGCCACACAAAAGGTTTGTTTACTGACACATGAGCATACATAACTTAGAATAATGTATTTCAAGCTAAATGAAAGCAAACGTGAACTCTAAAGCTGCCCTAGCAATATTTTCTGTATTAACAATGGATCAGATGGCTGTTTTCTATAAAATGGGGCTATTGCAGTGACCAACAAACAGTAATTAATCTTTCAGCTCTGCAGCTGCACTCATCTCAACAGACTTAGACTCTTTCAGTTCATTGTTAAAGGTTTTTTTTTCTGCAACTTGATTGTGCTGATTCACTCTCACGGATTTCATTGAAATGCAACAACTGTACACTACCCGATTAGCGCAGTTAGAGACTAGCTGGTGGACACAGTGGAGCATGTACCAGCTAAAGAGACAGACATTTTTCTAGGTAGTTGGTGGGGACAACAACAGAGATAAAAGCCCAGTTAATATTTGACCTAACATTAATCAGGTAGACACAAACATAACTCCACCTTCTGTTGCTTTCTGACTGCTCAGTGTGTAACATGCCAATAATTTGTATTACTAAATAATAATGATTGACTCTTGGCCAAAGACTCAATTATTGCAGCTTTAATATTCGCTCAGAACTCTCAACATTTTTTCACTAACCGAATATGGAGAGTCTTCATCATCTTACAAATAAATCAAAGCTTTTCCTACAAGTCAAATTTCTTCTAGTTTACTTTAAATCAACTGCAGTGTTTTTGCAGGTGTCTGATACAGTGCATTTTAATTAGTTGTGTTATCCTCAGTTTTAACTTGTCTTTCGGCTGTCGATCAGAAAACATATCGATGAAGGTGTGTTTGTCCTCCAATTTGGCTGCAGGGATACAGCTCAGTGAAGGGGCCAGTTTTGATGTGCCTGTGGTTTTTGCACCTAACTCTGTGGAGGTAAAACAGGCCTGGCTTTGCATCAGTATGAAGCTCCTCAGCAGCCCTGACAACAATGGTACCTTCAGCACAGACAACAAGAGGTGAGTGTGTGTGTGTGTGTGTGTGTGTGTGTGTGTGTGTGTGTGTGTGTGTGTGTGTGTGTGTGCGCGTGTGTGTGTGTGTGTGTGTTATTGTGTGCATGAGATTATTCCTCCTCTCAGACAAGTTTCTAGATATTCAGTAGAACTCATTAGCCTCCGTTATTCCTGCATCCGAGCAGGTTTCCACTGTAAACAAAATGAAGAATAGTTAATACAATGAGAGGCAGGAAAGAAGCACACAGGACAGGTTGTCATACAGCTCACATTCACACTCTCTTTCACACCTCAGAGGAGGAAACACATGCTGGCAAAGGCACCATATTCCATTACTTCTACAGCATTGCATGACGGCTTCGGCTCAGTTTTCAGAACTAAAATTCTTGCCTTTAAACACGAAATGCTGTCAGAATACAGATACCTAATATTTACGTAAGTACTGGTTTACTGCTAATCCTAAATACAGTGTAAGTACTGTTTATAAAATGCTCCACATACACGTTTTAGGTCAGAGCAGGAATCGTCAACCATCTATTGGATTTACCCTCTCCGTGGGATTCCCGTGGAAGTGCCTGTTGAGAACTCACCACTTGGCCCGCTCCATTGTGAAGCAGGCTGCCAGTTGGAAACGAAGGTGGATGTACTGCTCACTGGGTGTATGCTGGGGAATCAAAAATGGGAAGGCCAGAAAGGTGTGTGCCAGTTTTTTCCAGTATTAGACGACAGTTTCAAGGGTTGTTTTTTAAGCGTTGTTGCAGTGATGGGGTGTTTAACATATTCGCCCCATCATGCAGGAAAAGCGAAATATTTAATTAATGAGTGAAGAAATTATTTAAACTGTCATCAATGATAATGATAATGAGATGAGATGTGTCAGGATCTGTGTGATTCAGCTCAGCAGGTGATTGATTGATGATCACGTTCTATGTTGGCTTCTCTGCAACTAATCAGAGCAGCATGTTGCAAGTGAAAAGAGAAAACACTGAGAGATTTTTCAAGTTGGGAAAAAAGTTCAGACAACATCCCATTCAGTCACAGTGAGGTAAGAGAGTCAGAAAAAATGACACAAGGCTGAGTTTTGTTTGAAAATCACCAATTGTGATTTTGTTTTTATCTGATACATGTTTACCACACGTTACAAACACTATTTGACAGGTAGAGTTACTGGTTTTGTGTGCAGATAAAACCTGACAAATTGCATTGTGCTGCTGTGAAGTAAAGGGTGTTACTCAGTTTAATTACATGCTTCTGCAGTTCTTCATCTGAAAGCTCATTTATGCTCCCTTCATGCATGAAAAATAGA
Source organism: Acanthopagrus latus (assembly GCF_904848185.1). Taxonomy (NCBI): domain Eukaryota; kingdom Metazoa; phylum Chordata; class Actinopteri; order Spariformes; family Sparidae; genus Acanthopagrus; species Acanthopagrus latus. The sequence goes on from NC_051062.1 coordinate 8,769,879, forward strand.
TGCATCCGTCCTGCCCACATACTTCCGTGGGTCTTTTTGTGTTGGACGTTGAGCAATACAACCACTAAAGGGCACAGCTTAGAGTCTAACACAGAGCACAGTGAATCTAACCATGAACATGAATAAGCCTCAACCACTTCACCTGTGTGTGGCTCTGTCTTGTTTCTGTTTTTCCCTCACAAATCAAAACCAAGTTCCTAAATTAATGTTTTAAAGCAGCTTGATTCATTGGGGTTGTTTTTACACTATTTTGTTTGTTTTGAGAAGTCCATTTTTTCTTTTTTGACTATTCTTCTTCGAGCTTTGTTAAAGAATCAGTGAAATCTTGTTTGAAATGTTTGAAAACTGACAAAAAGTGCAGGAAATACACTTTTAGACAAACTGTATTCAGTAAGCTTTTGGTGACATCAAGCTGCAAATTGTCTGTACTGTTTTTGCGGTGGCTTCACATTGCTATTATTATTTGTGAATTTTGACCCTTTGAACTTTGCTCTGCTCAGAGTATGAACACAACATAAATAGAAAACTGTATTCACGGTGGGTTAGGGGGTCTGTTAATGGGGTCAGTGTCTGTGCTCACACTGTCCTATTTTATGTTTACTAAAATCCTTAGTATGATTAAATAATGTAAAAAGAATAGTGAAACATCAAATTAAAGAAAAAATCTATATGTTTAAGCACAAAAGCTCATTAAGTATTATCTTTTGTTGTTTCTTGCACCCGCTGAATCTCACCTACTTGGGGACAGTTAACAGCGTGACGATCCAAGAATTCCTGTGCACGGTGCGTTCGGACTGCAACACACAGTGCTCAGAGGTGGAGAACTGCCTTTCTGCTTCCGTCGAAGCAGCAAAGCGGGACCTTGAGACTGGCATTATAACACTCACCCTGAATGTAGTCTACACTCCCTTCAGGCCATGCAGGTAGGTTACGGTACTACATACACAAAAACTTGTTCATAGACAACATGACACATATGCACAAGTATGCAGGAAAAATGGAATGCACACAAAGAAACATATTCAGATAGTCAGAGAAGGAATGTGTCCCTTTGTTGCAGAGATGCAGCAGCTTTTGAGTTAAATCCTGTTGTTCTCCTTACAAAACCATTCCATTGGTTATCCTGCTCCCAGTTAAGGCAAACAAATACCTCGCACACTCAAGGAAAAAACATTATACACACAAATACACATTGAAAAAAGGGGTGCTTTTTGAGAGGCACAAACCACAGTAAAAACTATAAAACCAAGCAAACACACAGACGCTCGCACATTCAGAGACACAGAGAGATGTAGACATACACAAACACTCATTACCAGTCAGAAGTAAACACATGCACACACGGTGAGATTATGCAGACTCTGAGAGAAGCACACAAACACTTCAGAAGTTAAAAAGCACATGCACAGTAAAGAAAGGGAAAGGAAAAACAAAAAATTGCACACACTCAGAGAAACAAATATGCACACCTCCTGGGTGCATGAAAAAAAAACAAAAGGATGCTAATAATAAGTCAGCAAAACAAGACAAGCACATAGAGTACTTGCATATTCTCATGCACACAGACACACAACAGGAAGGAAGGCACACAGGCACAGTCTGTTTGTTGCTCTCTCTCTCTCTCTCTCTACAGATAACACACTTGCATTGAGCGTTGCGTAAACACTGCATTCATTTATCTCTTGTCGTTCTCCTTCTACAGTACAGTATCTTCTCCCTCTACCTCTGCTTTTTCTCATCTTCTCTCTCTCTCAGGTGGGTGTGGCCTCTGCATTCATTTATTACTGACTGTCTACATGTGCTGAGTCTTAATGTTTGTAGCTAAAGGTTACTGTGCTCCCTCAGAGTTAAGGAGGAAGGCTGGCTCATTAGCTTCCTCTGCTTTAACTGTACCTGCCATGTTAGGGCAGATCCACATAGAAAACACATTAGCCTTTGGTTTAACCTAAAAACGCATTCGATACTTTTTTAGACTCCAGGGATTCTCCCACTGCTTTTGTTACCGTGGCAGTCAGTGAGCTCAAGCGTTTTGACATATTTTGACTTCTTACGTTTGAAGTGTTATACAAGCCTACACAGTTTATCCGAGATGAGCCAGTTTGTAATTGTTGAGCCAATTCTTCTCATGGAAGATCAGTGTGTAAAAATTGTTTCTCATCTCATATGACTACAATAATAATTGAACCAGCACTCGGTTAGTAATCTTTGGTAAGTGTTACCCCAATCCATCAAGTACATTGACTCAAGTGCTGTACTTGAGTGCGGTTTTGAGGTACTTGTGCTTCACTCCGCTACACTATGTAGAGTATATACGTACATTTAAAACCATGTATAATTTATTTGATGATTAACTTGGTGATATTTTAACACAGTATCTTTACTGTTACTCAAGTATGAGTTGTTGGTACTTTATATAACACTAGTCATACTTTGGCTGATGTTTTATCACAAAATATAGCAAACATTGTTGTCTCTTTTTATCATGTCCTTACAGGGATTTAGGGGACATAAAGATGAGGTGAAAATAACCACAATGCTCAAACTTTAACATACTTCTTCTTAACTTTGTCCATCTTTGATCTTTTTCCTTCCTGACATTTCTTGTTTTTTATCAGCCAGACTTTATGCAGATACCAAATTATCTATGATAAGCTAATACATCGTCCCAGGGGATTCATCTGTCTCGGACTAGTCATTAATTAAGGCTTCAACGAAAAAGAAAAACAGTGTTACAATCCATCAGTGATGCAGCCTGTGAGACAGCATGAAACACTCTTCTTCCTTTTATATTATTACTTTTCTACTCCCCAGGGGTCTCCTCTTTTGATAACACTTTGTTTGCGTGACAGGTTCAAAATATCATGTGAGCTTCAGGATAAAATTGTCTGCATTTTTCATTCATTAACTTAATCACCTTAAATCTAAATGATTCAGTTTTGATTATATGGTGATGAAAAATACGTGTTTCCCATGTAAAGACTGTTTTTCAAACTTCTGTCATGTTTTTAGCTTGATTATTGCTTAAAGATTTAAAATTCTTTTGATCAGTGCTGCAAATCTAATTATTCTGCCAACCGTTATTGGCAGGATTCCATAGCTTAGAGGTGCCCTTTGGAAACAAACACAACTTCTGTTTACATTCAGTGTTTCTCACAAAAACACAGTGTGTCTATCGTTGCGGTCCAACAAACCAGTTAGATGTCTTTCGTTCCACATAAAACATTTGCTAACCAATTTTAAAGGGTTTCAAACCCTGCATGGTTTAAGTTTTCTCCTACTTTCCTGTCTGTGCTGGCATTTTCCTGCGTTTCATGGCACATTACCACTACCTGTAGATCAGTAGGATAATGTGAAGCCTTGCTTAAAATAAATGCTGTAGTAACTTCTTTTTACAAAATATCTGATGTGACTCGTTTGTAATGGAAATTCACCACCCCATCTCACTTTTTAAAGTCCCGATTACCTATTCTCTACGGTTCTCCTTACTGTACATTGCATGTGACATCCTGCTGAGTGAAGAGTGCATTCATTTATCAGCTCCCATCTTCATCTGTGGAGTCCATTAATGAGGCGTGCCCTGGTAGAATCAATACCTCCGAGAGCTAATGACTTCTCCATGAGGAAATGACGGGGGGGTGTGGTGCTGCTAATAGGCTCTTCCATTATCTACAAGTTATTTATCTGCTGTGGGCAGTGAGATGAGGAGACCAAGTATCATAAGCTGAAAGTGGGAATATTAAAGACCGGTTTAGACAAATAGGAATGCTCAAATTACACTTTTCAAGATAAATTAAAGTGGAAGAATGATTTGAAGAAAACAGAGGGGTGGAAAGCAGACTTTGAATCAGAGGTGTTCTTCTGTGTGCCTTCGTGAGCCAAAGGTAAACAGGTTTCTACTCCAATGCAGCTCATTGTGTGTGTGTGTGTGTGTATGTGTGTGGGGGTGTGTATCCCTGTCCAGATGCTCAGCGGTCCTAGCCGTACAGTGTGGGTCCAACAGGATCTGGGAGGTTCCCATCACTCTCATCGCCACTGAGCCTCAGGTGGACGATGTCATCCTCACTGAAACCACTGAGGTGGGAAAAACGTCAGCGGTGGGCTTCCGTCTGACCAGCACCACCAGGTGTGTGTGTGCTTTATTGCATTTTTATACTAAACTAGAAACTTAAAAGTCCCCCTCATACATTCCTGTTTGTTTTTCCTCCTCATCAGAAGTACAGCTTTCCGGTTCTGTGCATTTACTTCACTGTTTGAATGGATGTAACAAATGGATGCAAATATTTCTCATTTAGTTCTAAATCACTAATCAGATCAAATTAAACCACTTTTTCTCACACAGACACACTTTCTCTCTCTGTCTTCACCAAGTCAGGAGACTGACTTGGTGAAGACATCAATAACATCAATAAACTGCAAGGAATGTCGATCCTTAATATTAAAACCACAGGTACCTATTGTTTGTTTACTGTGTCTGCAGAGGTTGAAGCACTTCTATGTTAGGCTGATTAGTGATTCTACCCCAGTGGTGGCTGGGTTATCAATAGTGCTACTCCTAGCACAGGGACTTTCTTGTTTCAGGGACTGTGGCTGAGGTGATAAATTTACCTTATGGTTCCTCTTGTAGAAACACACATAATAGTTTTTTGAATAGTTTTTTCATTTGTTTATCCACGTCAGTATTTGTTTCTGGAAGATAGTGTCAGCTCTTGGCAAGCTGTTAATATGAAGAGTTGGTTCCAGGAGGCCGGAGCCGTTCACAGCAGCGTTCCTGCCAGGCAGCAGCAGTGAGTTCACAGTGACTCCAGCCTCGGGGATGTTACCTCCTGTTGGTTCGACCGGAGCTCTCCTCATTGTGTCCTTCACACCCACCAAAGATAGCAGGCACAGAGCAAGACTCGGCATCCAGGTATTTAAAGGATTTTATCTCTGATAATCTCATTGACTTTTGTGTTGAATTGTCGTTTCTGTGTTACGGTGATAAATTATAGTGACTGACAGGAATTCACTTTATTTTAACCACTTCATTACTGGTCATAACTGTTACAGTCTAACTTTTACCCGTTACCCGTTAATATACATACAGACATAACAGTTAATAGATTCGCATGACTCTCCTGTTACAGGCAGCAGACATGCAGTGGACCTACGAGGTGAAAGGAAAAACCCCTCATGACCCCCCACCCCTCTGCACTACATCCACCAATGGCAGCTGTTCTCTGTCACGTCCAACCAATGAACGGCAGCAGAACTTTGTGGCTCTTAACCTTCGTCTTCCTGCCATGGCTAACTCATCCCCACTCAAAGTCCGTAGATAAAGGACATCCTCACTCTCAGTCAGCTAAGGATTGTCATTTTTGTGTAATTTCCTTTTAGACTTTTTTGTGTTTTTGTCTGGCCACATTTACCAGACAATGTCACCTTCAATTAAAGAGATACCTTTATGTTTGGAAAATGATCTGTTATTTGGACAGACACATTACCACATGGCGGTGATGGTGATGGCTTTCACAGTTTGCCCTTTTTTTCCTCTTAAAACGGCTCATTAGTCGGGTTAGTGTTCCTCATCAGCAGCTTTAATGAGCTATTCTGCCAATACAAAGACTTTTTTCTTTTGGCAGCTGACAGAAATTGAACAGGATGACACAGAAGTGAGGATCATTCTGCAAATTAAACAAATGTTTATCTCTGTAATTCTAAAATACTCTCCAAGGTAATTCTTTTACATGTAACTCATTACTTTGCATGTGCTGTAACTGACATACACATTATATTCAGTACAAAACTCCCTCCACAGCTCATCTTCTCCTCCTCCTCATCTCCTTGGTATAGATTTAATCAGTTAAATCCATAAGGAATAATGGCGTTTCCTGGGTTCACCTCATCAGTGTACTTCATGGAAAGAGCCAGCGTCCCTGAAGTTTTACACATTCAGCAGGTATCAGATATATGATGAGCAATAAATGCTAGTAATGGTTATGATGTCCCTATCATGCCTCAGAGTCCACTTCAAGTAAAATGTTACCAGCTTCGTTTTATCCATCCTTCCCCTTGTGATCCTCTCTTAGATTGTATGGCCATAAATTAGATCCACCTCAAGCCGCTGGTCCAACGATATTCCCAGCCCACCTTATATTACACTAACCAGGACAACCTTGAAATATACAGCAACCTTTCGGATAAGCTCAGTCTTCGATTTAATAAATCAAACCACATGAGGCTTAAGAGCTTGTCCGGTGTGTGGGCCGGTGTGCATGCAAATGGATTCCACGCTGCACCCGTGGCTGCTCAGCTCAACTGTAAATTTTTGCGTCTGTAGCCACAAGAGAAGCAGAAGTTGTTTCAATGAGTGTTCAAAATTATAGTTCTGTTTTCCTTAGTATATAAATATTATGTACCGTGCCTGCAAAAAGTATTTCTTGTTCTGCATTAATGAACCAAAATCAACACAGTGGTGCAGTGTTGAAATGGAAAGAGTATGACACAGCTGTAAATGGGCCGAGAGCAGGTCAGCCTTCGAAAGGTGCAAAGAGAAGACGAGAAAGCGGAGGACAGCAAGAGACTCTTGATATCTCGTCTATAATTTTCCAGAAGGCATGTGGGGGACTTTGTAGTCAGCTGGAAGGAGAATCTAAGGTTACTGAGACCAATATTGAGCTCTCTGGCCATCAGACTAAACACCATGTTGCACGGCACGTCATCATAAACATCCCCAGAGGCATGATGGTGCCTCTCTGCAGCAGGCTTGTGAGGGTAGAAGGTAAAAGTGAATGCAGTGAAATACACAGAAATCCTGGAGAAATCTGATGTAGTCTGATAGAAACATTCGGCAAGACGGGGGACTCATTCCTATTCCAAACTTGTATTTGTTTTTGCTGTAAGGTTTGCACATACAAGAATTCACCAAACTGACATTCAGGTTGCCATGTAAGCGGAACTCTTCCTCTCTCTGTGTTTGATTTGTAGTCCAAGAACGGAGACCGAATATCAGTCTCAGTGCTGTAAAACAATAAAACATATTTAAATATTTGAATTCCAATATTTGTTCATTTTCAGAAGAGAAAAAAATAGAAAGACATGGCACATTTTAAAGTTGATTCTATTTTGTGTGTGCGGATATAAAATGTTGTCCATATACTGTAGCTTGTGCATGCGCCTGCTTTTACCTTCCTTGTGTGTCCACATATGGAGCTGTCCTATGGCTCACCTTGTGCCTGTGGAATTATTCACGAGGCAGTTACGCTCAGTTATGCGTCCATTAAGCACCATCTGCAGCCTGCTGGGGCAAGAATGGAGGCAGAGAGAGGGATGGGAGAGGAGAGGAGAAGAGAGGAAGGATGGGAGAAGGAAGCAAGAGGTAGAGGATGGAGAGAGTGAAGGACATAGAGGAAGGGAAGGAGAGGATATGGTTGGAGTAATAGATGATGGAAGGAGCACGGGGGGAGGGCGAGTGAGAAAAGATGAGTGCAACCGATAAAGTGAGGAGTGGGAGGCGGGTGTTTGGTCGAGGATGAAGGGAAGATGCTCTCTGCATGTGTTTTGCATATCGTCTGTGTGTGTGTGTGTGTGGCCCCTGTCTAACAGTGTGCATCAGTGACCGTGTGAGTGTGTTTGTGCGGTTGTTGATTTCTGTCCACATATTACCTGCGGAAATGAGCTCCCCTCTCCCTCTGCGGGCGAGTTGCCCCCGGCAACAGATGAGCCCAGGCAACAGTAATTGGCGGACGGTCTGTTGTGATGCCCGCATTTGCAGGAGATCACGCAGAAGTCACACTCGTGGTGGTGAAATCGTGATGATGAAGTGCCAAGTGCTGACAACCCCAAACGGAGCTGAACAAGCAGAAACTCGGACACTTAAAGTGTAACTTCGCTTTCCTCTACATAGACGACTTTAAGGCGACAGTCGGTCTGAATTCGAGACAGCGCTCATTCTTATGTGTAGTAAACACTGACACGCTGAATGACCTTTGTTAGAATGTCACAGTAGTTTCAAAATGGATCCTTGTGCCGACATCCGGAACATTACCTGGCCGTCAGAAATCTGTGTTGTCAAACTTCTCCTACATGCGATCAAAGACAGCTTTGGAGAAAGACTTTTGGCTCTTACAAACGACAAGGAATATACTGGAATACAATTTACATATAAATATACATGAATGGCATCAACCTTATTTTAATATGTAAACAACGGATGTTGTCTCTGTACAAGCAGTGGACCGTGTCGCTGCCAAATAACTTGTCCCTCATATGTCACATTTAAAACAGAGCAAAGACACGTGTATTTCCTGCTTTGCAAGAGGACCTCTCCATCAGCAATCAAAATAAATACTTTGGAACGCATGAAACTTTGTACAAAACCAGTTGAACAGTAGGCTGTAAGTAACGCTGGCAATACAGTCTCATGACTTCATAAAATACATGAACATACAGCTGGAAATAGCTGTGGGCCACACACTCCATGGAGAAGTTCTTAGACTCAACCCATATTGGTGGGAGGAAATATAGTTATTTCGGTAGCGTAATGCCAGAAAAGAATAAGTTAATACTTGTCACACTTGTCTTACCCGGCTGAAAGGCAAGTATTTATTCCCTTGTGAGGGGCCACACTTGAGTGAAAAGCTGTCATAGAGATGGAGGAGATTAATCTTTTAAATATGGGGATAGCTGCATATTCTCAGACAGAAAACCACAGTGTTGCACCGAAGCTGACAGAAATAGGGAGAAAAAAGTTTAAACAAAGCTTGACAGATACTTCCTTTCTCACCTTCGCACAGCTGGCCAGTCTCTGTTGGAGGTGGGAGTCAGATTGTTGGTTTTGGGAAAAGTTGCTGAACCTGTCTGACTCACCTTTAAGAGTTACCGAAGACTGACTTTTTACTGTCGAAATTGTTGGTTGTGACGGACCCAAATCAGTAGTTTTCCAAAGCTGCTTTTTCCTCTGTTACAGTAAGGTTCACAGAGACCTTCTGTCTTATTCTGTGGAGAGGGCACCCACTTTAATTTTTGACAAAAATGCAATAAAGAATACCTCTGAGAACTCGATGAATGTATTATGTTTTAAATAATTACTAATGCAAACAAGGGTTCATTGTAGTTGGTAGCAAGCTAATATTAAAGTAGCATTTGTCAGCTTCGGTTTACCTTCAGATACCTCGTCATCATTCCAGTAGGTCTTTGTTCTGCTGTTTTTTCTGACTTCGTCCGGATGATAACGACCTCTTAATGTCTCTTTTGCTTCGAGAGCTCTGGACTGTGGCGTTTATCACTCCTCTGTGAAGGCTAACAGATGCTGCTAATTGGGATTCAACCTCACGCAACCCTCCTCGTCTGCAGCCGTGACCCTTCATGGTGAGAATCATCTTTAATGACGTTTTATATTATGTTGTGTAACCATAGACGGAGCTTAAGGTAAACTCATTCCCACAGGTGGATGTTATGATGTGCGACAGTTAGCAGAAGTGTCTGTAACCCCTCGATTGTCAGGTAGATTAGATTAACGGCCTGCGTAAAATCAAGATCGACCCGAGGCAGATGTGTTCGGTTTGTCAGAGAAGAAGAATGCCAGTAAAAATGACACAAACAGAGACAGAGTGTAAAACATTTTAGATTTTGAACAACTTTGATGTCTTCTGACAGGCAAGCCATATGGCGCTGCATTAACTAATCCTTCTAGTTTCCCAGACATTCCTAAATGGATTATCTACTTGGCTGCTTAATACTATTTCATTTTCATTCTGTCACGGAGAGTCCTATCCCCATACATCACCCACACTGGGATTCAATTAGCACGGCAGTAATTAAGCAGGGGGCTGTTTCTCCCTGAAATACACACAAAATCATCTGACAGAGTGCCAGGAGAAGTGTGTGTGTGTGTGTGTGTGTGTGTGTGTGTGTGTGTGTGTGTGTGTGTGTGTGTGTGTGTGTGTGTCATATCGACAGAGAGTGGGTGATGAAAGACTGTAAGAGGGAGGACAGTGTTTGTCAGTGTTCTCACTTTGTCCAGCGTCTTCCTCACTTGTTGCTACACACTGTAATTGTGTTAACCTACACACACCCACTCACACAAAGCTAGCTGCATTATCTAACAGTATAAAGTGTTTTTTGGGTTTTTTTTTAAAAAATGGCTTTGCTTTGCTTTATTACCGCAATTTATATTAAAAAAAAAAATCTGAGCAGCACAGTATTTCCTCTTGGTTAAAGATGAAATGTATTGATTCTGGGAAACTGGGTCACTGTAAAGTACAAATAAGGCAAACTGCAATCCAGTTAATTAAAGCACAAAGGATTTGACGCTAATGACAATTTGTCTTTTCTGTTGTTGGCCACAGTTTCACTTTTTATACATGTGAATATCCAAACTTTTATACACACAGAACATAAACACATATTTTGTGCAATGATCCTTCAAATGCAGTTATCAAACACTCGTTTTACTGTCACTCGTTTTACTGTCTAAAACGAAATTGCAGCACTAAAACAGTCAACTGCAAAGCTCATTTATTAATGATAAACTCCCCCAAAATGTCTTTTGTGCCTTATGTTCTGTTAAATACCTGGTCATCATTCAAGATACAGAAAGAAATCAAAAAAGTTAAAGTGACCACAAGCCAAATAATGAAAAATCAATACAAAAGACCTGCAAAATAAACATATAAAGTATGAGATATGTCTTTTACTGCCTTTTAAAAGAGATCCAGGGAGTCAGCGGACTGGAGGGGTGCTGGCAGAGTTTTCCATAATTTAGGTGCTTCAGCCTCAAAAGCTCAATCACCGCAGGTCTTCGGTGGAACATGAGCTGGATAGTCGGTGCGCAGCAGTACGTATACAGTAATGTCGCGATGTGTTCAGACCACTGCAGTCGAGATGGTTTCCTCTCTCACTTCGCCTTTGCTTAGCCGCCCTGTTTGTCGCTCGTCGTGTGAACATACTGCTCAACAGTGACGTTGTTGTTGTTGTGTGTAGAAAAGTTACTCAAGGCTACTCCAGTGTGTGACTTAAAAAGTTAAGATTCTTTTTCTACTTATTAGTCTTTTCAGAGTTAACATTCAGCACATTTCATCTTCACCAGTCGTGACTCCACATCTCATCCCCGAGCAGACGTCTTCCCACCTCCTAATCATGAGTCCTGTTTTTACCCGTCTGCTTTGTTTGAGGTCAAACCGATGGGTACTATTTTTACAGTAGCAGTAAATTACTGTGAACTTACTTGTCAGTCAATTATCTACACACACAAAGATATGCAGCCCATCACAGAGTAATGCAACAGAAGAGAAGGGTGAAGCAACTCGGAGCACCCAAAGTCCCTCACCTGCTAGTCTGAGTAGCCAATCACACGTCGGCCCCGTCTCCCACCGAAACAACTGTGTGGTTCTTTGAAGTGAAATCTAATTATTACTGCGGCACTTCTCCGCGAACGCTGCGTGTGTGTGTGTCTACACTTATGCCTCAGAGCGAGAGTGTGTGCATGCGTGTGTGTGAGCCTACACCTATCAAAACTCCCTCTGGTGAACATGACAGAAGAGATGGGGAGAAAGAACAAGCTGCTCAACCCTGCTTTCATCATCTCCCCCCTTTTTACTGCACGAAAAACTCAGCTCTGACACATAAAAATCATCACATCTTTGTGTGTGTGTGTGTGTGTGTGTGCGAGCGCAGGAGACATTGTTACATATTTCATGTTGCCGATGATCGCGGGAGTTATCATTCCGCTCGCATCCGAGTGTTTGACAAAGCAGCACTTGCGTGTGAGGGACAGCAGGCATGTGTTTGTCTGGTCCGGGTGAACACTGTGTGGCACATTTGGAAGCGGCTCTGATGACTTGACAGATTGTATGACACGCCGCGTGTGTGTGTGCCTTCATTGAAATGTCTTATTACACACTTTGAAGCGCCGACTGATGGTTGTGCGCACACATTCCGCTGAATGATGAGCCAGCGTTGTTTGTATGTTTACCGCGGTGTGTGTGTGCGTTGTGCCCAGTTTACTCATGAAGCCGGCATCCAGCACCTGTGTCTTGTCTCCGCCGCCGATGGAAACAGATAGAGAGCTTGGAAACGCTCGGCAGCAGGATATGAAATATGCTAATGAACCGACATCATAATAACCCATCATCACACACGCGGCAGAAAGAAAATGAAAAACTTTGCAAAAGGATTTTGTCTTCTTCCGACCTTGTTTCAAGACCACATTTAAATTATCTCATCCTCGCCGAGGGGAACATTTGCTGGTTTGAAGAAATAGTACTTACATCAGAATAGCCCAAGCTTGCATTAAAACATCAATCATTGGGGAAACAAAGTAACATATTTCTAAGGGCACAACACAAACATTGAGGGCTCCTTACAAAGTCTTTCAATTACATTAACAACGTTTCTAAGCTGTTCATTTTCCTGCACTACAAGGGAGTATACATTCAGCGCAGCCACCACGCCTCACGCAGCAGGGGAATATGCAAATTGTAAACAAGTCTGGTTATCACTTAGTTGCCTGCAGGGGCCGATAACATCTATTTCAAGGGACAAAAAATATATATATATATTTAAATCATCCTTTTAACAACATAGAATCTTCTTGGATAACAGGCAAACACCAAAGCTTGAACTTTTGAGTGTTATTTTTGTTGTCTAATAGGACGTGTTTACATGCTTTATGATCAAAAAACATGTTTATTTTTCTCGTATTGTCTACCGCTGCAGAACCTCTATTCAAGATCTGTCTGAATGCTCCGTCTCTTTAAAGCTTCCCTCCTGTAAAGCCCAGTCTGATGTGATTGGTCGGCTCTCACAGGCCTGAGCAAGGAGTGCCCACTGTGTTTCTACATCAGGTCTCTGGTGTTTGTGCAACCAGGGCTGTGCTGAGGGGTGCTGACTGTATAGTTGTAACATCACCTTTGGTACAAATCTGCATTCAAATATCTAAGAATAATGAGATATTATATATTTTGTTGAGTTGTGTACTTACCTCATTCATTTTCTGATAACCGCGGCAGTCAGGGTGACAGACAGGAGTGAGGATGAATCCACTTTTTATTCCCAAAAGTTAAAAAGTCATCTCTGAGCTTTGGATCAGAGCAGAATCAATGTGTTTATTCCTACAAAAGATCCGACTTTGTCTCTTGTTTTGTCTTAATTGAGAGCCCCCTAGTGGCAGTTGCATTAAAGTGACATATTGTGCATCTAATGACGGGGTCTAGCAGCAATCTTGCAGCGACGTTAATCACTTTTCTACAACGACAGTAACATAAGTCTATTTCAGCAGAAACACTGTAGTAACTGATTTACCATGTAATCTGCTGAGTCACTTTGCACTTGTCTGAGTGTTGCAGGGATTTGGAGTTGTTTTAATCCTTCTCCTGATCTAAATACCTTAAAACATTCAAAGTATTTTGTAAGCCACCTCCAGCAAAGCGGTTACTGTACTGCACCACAAACACGCGCTCCGATCAGCCCTTCATTCTCAGCTGAAGACAAACAAACACTATCAGGAGCGTGTTCATTACTTGCCAGCCCATGTTAATGTGTATAATGAATACCCTATTGGACAGATTTGTTATTATACAATTTATATGAGGCGTACACAACGCAAAGCTGCTGTAATCAAATTTCTGACAAATGAATACCAACTCATTTACTGTGCACTCTTCAATCACAGTAAGTTAGTGCCGAATGAAATAAAGGAGACTTTTAAGCGATTCATTTGGCGAAGGACCCACGGAGAGCCATTTCTCTTTGAGAGAATCACTGGATTCATTATTGATGCTCACCAGGAGCGACGCTTAAAACACACCGCCGCGCTCCTTCATCATCAAATTGCGAAACCTGTCTAATTAAAAAATAACGCGGAGTGGAATTTATAATAACCAAAAACAACTCGAGAGCGCTCTGCATCCTGTCTGTGTCTCATGTTTACAGCTGGCGACAGAATGTGTTCATGTGCCGTCGTATTCAATTACTCAAGTGCTGTAATTCGGTACAGGTTTAACTGACTGAGTACATCCGTTTTCTGATACTGTATACTTCTACTTCACCACGTTTCAGAGGGAAATGCCACACTGTTAACTTTACTGTATTTGTCAGGTGTAAGACACATTTTTCAAGACAACTATTAACAGATTTTTGGACAAATCTTATCTGAACGAGCACCTAAACATTCATCTTCATCTGATAAATCTTCTATACATTTACTTCTACACATTCACTTTCCACACCGCAGATCAATATCACACCAAAATCCTTAATCTAATGTTACAGCCTTCAGCCTGGTAATGAGACATTTGTGTACATGTAAACTAAAGGCTGCTTTGCCTGACAGGAGATCAAGACGGGAGGCGAATTTGTGACCCGAGTGCCCAAGACAGAGGAGGATGCTCCTTAACGAGCGAGCTTTTGATTTGTAAATGACTTAATTCCCTTGTTTGAAATAGCGCAGGCAAATCGTCTGATGTGATTTACATAACCTCACCTGGCGTTTCCTAAAAATTGCAAGACCTGGGATAGGTTGCAATCAGTCATCGTGGTTTTCGGCTGCTGGAAGCATGCTGAGCTGCAGAGGTGTTTCCTGTGAGTATAATCTTCTAATCGTTTGAACACTGATACGAAACCAAACCACTGAAGTATTAGAGGTTTTATTAGACCACCTGCTCCAGTCTAATGTTATTTACCTATTGCAGTTTAATGTGTTTGGTGTTTAAGACTGCTAACACAAGATCAGCAGTTTGCCTAATATGCAAACATTGTGAGAGAGAATTAACAATGAATCGACATCAACATTATATCTGGTGACTGATTTGATTGTACTATAGAGGGATTTTATCAGCTTTAATATGCAAACACCTGTTAAAGATCAAATATCTGAGGAAACAGCTAAGGAGTGAGAGAACCACTGTAACAACCTTTCCGTAGGATTCTTTTGACGAGACAGATTTGACTCTCAAACAACCTTGAGACTCTTGTTACATGCACACAGACAGAGTATTTATCTGGAGTTTTTTTCTCTTTAAGTACATGCTGACAGTAATTTTTCCACCATTCAGGGATAATAAGCAGCGTCAGTATTTTAAATAGTATATAATCAATCTAATGTGTGGATATGAACTTTTACCCACGATGATCAGTCCGTCCTTTCAACATGCAAAGATTTAAATCAGTAAGAAGCAGCGAAACGGCCGCACTGTTTGGTTGAGAGTTGAGCCCTGACAGATTTGTTTACATGTAATGGCTCGAGCCGCATCATTTGCAAAGAAACACACGGGCCCCATCAAACCACCAGCAATTATCATGTAGTCTAGACAAAACACGGGCATTGTATTTCGCTCCGAGTTAGCTCTACTTGATTACATTTTAATATCAGCGATCCATCTATTACTTTGTGGTGTATTCGGGCCAGGCAGGCCTGTTAGAAGATCGCACTAATTGATAGAAATAAATGTGTATATGCAAGTAGTGGACTATTATTGAACAGAGGATACAGATGACAATTGAAAATGTATTGTGTTTTTTAATAGCCCTCAGCAGCTCCAGTCCAGTTATTCCTGGTTGAAGCACCAAACGTTTAAAGTAGCCGAGTAGTATTCTTTTTATTCATAAACAACTTCCTCCCGTATGAACAAATGCTTGAATTAATGTCTCGATTTGAACCACTATAGTGAATTTAGTGGCAGAAAACACATTATTTTGCTTTCCACACATGCCACACTCGCTCAAACAGCCCATCGGTCTTGTTTTGTAGGTCTTTGTGCAAATCAGATGAACTGTGGCTGGGGTTACTTCTTATGCGTATTAAATCTGTAATCTTATTAAAAAACTGATTGGAAAATTATGCTAATTTTTTTGCTTTGCACTAATGTGCCACCAAGAACACAAGATTTTGGGTCTTGTAAACGAAACAGTTGCGCTCCTTTTACAAAAACAGAGTTAGGGTCAGGGTTGAAACAAAGACAGAGGCGAACAGGCTGCAATCAATACGTACTTTTAACATATCTTTTTAATGTTTATACAATAGATTATATTATCAGGATGAATAAATAATATGCTCAATCCTCAGATGAATACAGGAAACATCAGCAGTTAGCTGATTTACACACAGACATATTCGTACTGAAGCTGAGAACAACCGTGATTACCATTTTTTTAAACGTCATTATCACATGATCACAATTTAGTTATTTTATTTCAAGGTAAGAATGCTTGTTTTTCCATGGTCATGAGTTTATTTATCTAGTTATTTCAAGAAAAACAAAATGCCCATTACGCAAGATAAGAAGATCATTCATCAGGAGAAAATGACTTCTTTACATTCATTGGAGTAAACAGTGACAAACACACACTGCAGCAGAGAACCGTATCAACTTTTATGAACTTTTGCCTTTTGTTGTCTCATGATAAAGGGGCGATCTCATTACCTCAAGATAATGTTATTATTTTTAGGTTGTGTGGTAATTAACTCATGATCTCATTATATAATTAAAGAAATAAATGCAAAAACAACCATTTTTGGCCTCCGTACCAATTGTTTTTGCATTCACAGGATTACTTGGGCTCACTTGAAGGGTACACACTGTATTTTACCACTGAGGGCTTCAAGTCACACCTTCCAATGTGCTTTAAGCAAGGACACAAAAAGTTCTGCCCTTTGTCAAGTTTCTCTGCTTTTAGTCCTCATCACAGAAACTAAAATGACCCATGTGACAGTTTGTGTTGTGCATTTTCTTCTCCTGTCCTTGAAAAGTGCAGCAAAACCCCTTAATTCAGCTGCATTTCTTTCTCTTTCTCTCACTTTCTTTGCTTCACTTGCTGAGGACACACACATAACAATTTGTCAGCAGTTTCCGTACGTGGACTGTCAGAAGAAAAAAAAAATAACAACGCTGTGTGTCTCACTGCAAATTCATGAAGTTGGGCCCGGCTCTTATGCTGCAGACGAGACTGTGACTGGTACTTTGTAGCTCGGGGTGTCGAGCATAACAATACAGAAGAGTGATTTAACCGAGAGACAAGTTCAGCTGCCTGGATTTTTTATTTTATACAGCGCACATGATTGCTATAATAATTCCTCGATTTGGTTCAAGTTCTGTGATGAGCACAACGAGAATGATGGGAATTTATATGCTAATATCAGCTGAAATCTTTTTTTGTGTGGTCGTAAAACTGGAGGTTTTAACTGCAGGCGGCAGCTCTTGTGGGTGTTGAGCACATGCATTAATAAACATATAACATATGTAAAGTGAGGTCATAGTATAACTTCACGTGACTTCTTTATGTTATGATGAAGGATAAATAACAGCAAATGATGCATTCTTGCTTCATTTTTTTAATAAGGTGTTTATTTAATTGGAGGGATGATGTGAACAAAAACATGAATGTCTGATTGAGTTATCTTTTTTCATTGACAGGTGTTTTCTTCCAGTTGTGGCTCCTCACAGACTTCACAGGTAAAGAACCAGCTGGTGTGTTTACTGGTGTGTAGCCAGCCAGCAGACTTCTCACGAGCACATCGACTGTTGATTATTGTAATCATGACATACGTTGTGAGGGACAGGACATCATCTCCACAAGGGATGCACGATATGGATTTTTTTCACCTGTTAACTGATGTAACTTGCTTATTTCACATTTTTGTATCTTAACAAAAACTTCTTAGCGGGCAAAGATGCAGCAGCTCTACGCCATGAACGCGACGGCAACAGCAATTGTTGTTGTTGTTCTTCTCTGTGTTTATTGGCTGCTGGCGAACCAACTTTAAAGGTGCATTCCGCCACATGTTGATGGTAAATGCTGCACTTGTTAGGTCAACTACAGCAATCTGGCTTTGTATTATAGGCAAGACAAACAGTGACACTTACACAGTAGCCAGCTGGGCCGTTGCAGGCCAGAACCTGATAACGGTCGCCCTGTTAATGCGATAAGATTATTTGCTCTATTTATATACTCTTCCAAGCTATTCAGATGCTGCTGAATCATAAAAAGTTACCACACTGAATGAGATGCTGGAGTAAATAAAAAAATATTTGACGAAAGTTGGCGATAGAAGGTTTGTGCATGATGCCAGCGATGGTAACATTAAGTGTTGTGTTTTGTTTTGTTTCTTGTCACCTCCAAGCTGCCTCATCGCCAAACGTGGCGCTCAACGGAACGGCATCTCAGTCGTCGACATTTCTTTTCGATGGAGCCGAGAAAGCAATTGACGGGAGCAGAGACACGCTGTTTTCCTGCAGCGGTACATTAGTTGGATTCAGCCACTGGTGGAGTTTGAGCCTGCCGGACATGTACAGGATCAACTCTGTCACAATCACCAACAAAGCTGATTTGTTGTACAGGATGACGGATGTTGAGATCCTCATCGGGAATTTCGAGGAGGACAACGGCAACAAGAACCCAATGTAATCCTGGAGAATATTTCAGTTTCGCGCTACAACCTTATAATAAACCAGAATTATCCTTTAATTTTTCTCTCTTTCTGTCGTTTTTCACAGCTGTGCAGTAATTTCCTACATCCCGAGCGCAGGCACCCACACCTTCAACTGTGGAGGGATGATAGGCCGGTTCGTCAACCTGAAGCTCGACTCCCTAAACCCTTTAGCTGCATTGATGGTGTGTGAGGTGGAGGTGTACGGAGGTTAGTCAACTGTAGTCCAAAAGTCTCTAAATGTGTTTCCCAGCAGAAGATCAAATCAGTCACTCAATCACATTTTTTTCCAGAGCTGGTCGTTCCTGCGCCCTCTTTCAGCACGGTGGTGATGGGTAGGAACGTCACAGTGGTGGAGAAGAAGCTGTGCTGGTCGGACGCCCTTTTTTATTGCAGAGACTTCCACTGGGACCTGCTGAGCATACGCAGCAAGCAGGAGCAGAGGAAGGTGGAAGAGGCGCTGAAAAAAGTCTCCTTCCCCCTCACCCATCACGTTTGGTTTGGACGGCGCAGGTAAAAAAATGTCTTAATAACAGGGACCGTTCCTTTTTTTTGTGGAAATGGTTCATTCCACCTTCCGAGTGCTCAGTCAGGAGTCGGGTGCTCTTTGCTCTAAACTAAACATATCACAGTAGATTTATTCTAACATAACTCAAGTACATTTCAAACCTATATACATATAAATAAAGTAACAGTAGTTTCACTTCACTAGGACATTGTGGTGCTCTCTCCACCTCCTTATTCTAAGATTTATCTGGAGTCACAGCAATGGGCAGGGCGGCACACTTAATTGTGTCCATTGTTTTTCACCTGTATCGATCCGGGAGGGAGATTTAAGCAGCTCCTCGCCTCTGCAGTCACACACTTACATGCATCCACACTTGGACATTGCCAGGTGTAAGAGCAATCTGCCGCTGTTTACCTCTGAGCAAGAGTCGGGCGCAGGGTGCCAAGTGCAGGGGAACAAAGAGAATTGGCTGTTAGAGGCGTGGAGAGTTTTGTTTTCCCATCTGGCCCGGAGATCTGAACACCTCAGCAACTCTTTCTTTATCGCGCCCTCTGTAGTAGGAAGATATTTGAGTTTTTCATTAAATGAGGAGAAAGCGCAGTGAAAGGATTTAGTTCTGGTCAGACGAACAAGCGTTAGTACAATTCCCAAGCCAAATTTGAACCCATGGTGTTCGCACAATCACGATTCTTTCATTCTCAAATATAATTCACTCTCATTAGTGCGATATCACAGCCATTTATTACACCACCGCACCACCAGACAACCATCTGCTATGTTAACAACAGGCCATTAAAGGAGCAATAATAATTAAACAGAAGTCACAGTCAATAAGCTCAGATTGTGACAAAGTGCCATATTAAAAGAACGGATCCACCTCCGCACGGTAATAGCTGCTATATTTTACGTTTGCCACTGTGTTACACATCCAGGCCTCTGTAGACTGATGTTCAGATATCAAGCAATCCCTTGTAGGTACTTGATGGCTGGCACGTGGTTTTGGATGTCTGGTGCTTCTGAGACCTACGACTACTGGGAGAGAAACTCCTTCTGGGGTGAAACCAGTCCCTGCGGCGCCATCACCACCAGCGCTCCCTTCAAATGGAATGATCTCCCATGTGGAGAACACCTTCACTTCATCTGCCTGAAAGGTGAGGAGTCAACTCTCCTCATCAAAGTGTTGCGCTCAGCTCCTGGCTGTGTTTCACTTACATGTAATACTGAAAAAAATCAACAGTTCAGCAGATGGCAAATTATTAGAGGGAGGGCTCCTGTCCCATGCCTGGTATATTTGGCGTTATATGTGTGCTTTAATACTACAGACACCAGAATTCTAGAGGCAGCTAACACTCCTTTGGCAGCTTTTTTGTTAGAAACACAACAGATGACCAACTGTTATACTTGCAGCCAAACAAACTCGTGTTGCTTTCATAAAAAAGTCAGTCAGTAATTGGCCCTTTTTCAATCATGCCATGAGCAGCCTTGATCTGCTTTCATTCTGAACTTGTCAGTTGAAATCTGAGGTGCGCAGCCTGTCGCCTGCTGACAAAACAATTACCAGAGCGGCAGATGTAGATGCAGTTGTTGATGAGTGGCTGCCAATACTGTGCTAATCCTGTTTAGAAATACATTAGGTTTCAAATGCTTCAAATTGAAAGACAATTTGAGTTTGCATGCTTGTTTTGCTCTTGTTCTGGGTGCTATACATTTAATCCTGCATGCAAAAAGAGGGTAAAGACTGATAACAGTGCAATAAAATTGAGAACATCAACTCTGGATTACATGCTTCATTGATGCTTAGGTAGGCCACTGGCGTCCTTGACTGGAATGGCGGACCCCGCCACTTAAAATGAAAGCCATCATTTGAAGATAAATTAATGTAAATACATTAAATGTCCATTGATGAAAAAACCCTATCATAATAGCCTACATTGCCCACAACCAACTGCATTTTGACCATCAACAGTTTGCTCAGATAATCAGCCGTGCTATATTAGTAGCGGCTAATGTAGCCTTGTGCCTCAATCCTCAAACAGGAATGAGAGGCGGCCTACAATCTAACTTCACACAGCTCCCTCCGGAGACACAAACAGCTGTTTCACATATGCGGTAGTACTCACCAGCACCTGAAAAAAGACTTTAATGACCTCATGCAGAATATATGAGAGTACAGGTGTAATACAATTCTGGTTTCTTGAGACCGATTAATAAGAACAATATAACAAAATGTTTTCCCCTCACAGTTTATTAATAGACCTTTCACCCCTTCCCCTTTGTCTCCACAGACTATCAGAGTGACAAGAAGAGAGTGGAGTTCTACAGCACCACCAGACGATTAACACAGCTGTCACCATAGAGAGAAACTCCCACTCGGTTCACTTGTCTCCAGAGCCCAGTCTTTACAGTGTTCCTCGCAAATGTACATTGGAATTGTTAATATGTGTTTTCATGCGTCTCTGCTGTGTTAAACTAAAACTAATCACAGTTCAACCATGAGGATGCACATTTTAGGCCTAAAAAAGTTGTTTTTGGCAGTAATTGATTAGTTAGTTAAATGATCAAATTTAGTAAGTTGGCTAAAACTCATGCAGTCCATAATATTTTTTGTTTTGGGGGGGTTAGGACATCCATATCACCTTCTCCTCAGGTGCTGTCTCTTGTAGTAGTGAGGCACACATTGCAGGCGCACGAGAACAATAAAGCATAAATCTGACTAATGTTTTACTTGTCTGGGTGTTTTTTGTTATACTAAGCATAGAAGCCTTTCAAGGGCTACTTTAAAATGAATAACATTTTTAATTTGTGACCATTTTTTTAATGAGAGAGGAAGTCCTAATTGGATCTGACTGAGAACTTGAGGACTCACTATGGTAACCACTTCTTACTTGTTAACCAGTCTTGCTGTATTTTACTGCAAATGGGATCACCATTTATAAAATGAACATTCCTCTTTATGCTTTGCAGAATCTGCCATCGTGGCTCAAACTGGGATGAAAAAACACTGAGTCATGAATCTGTCACCATTCTAAACTTTTTTTTAAAGAGTAGATGGATTTTTTAAATGATTTTTGACACACATGCGTCACTTTTAATATCGATGCTCATGCATTGATGGAGGAGGTTCTCGGAGGGGTGTAGTCGCGGCCTCCTCACGCTGCTCTCTCTACGACTGAGGCAGACGTGCTAAAGGCTCAACCATAAAGTTTTATAAGATCTGGCAGCTTTTAAGATATGAGAAATATGAAGTGTTTAATGTTTAAAAAAGAGTACATTTTTCTCCCTCTCTTTTCTGTCTTCGTTTGTACGTCCCCCGATAGTATGAATTTATGTATGGGATGGGTGTAAGCTGCGAGTCGTGAGCCAATTTAGATTCTCAAAAATGCTCTAAAAAAATAGTTGAAAGGTCTCCCCTACTGTGCGATTGTTTCCCCCAAAAAAATCAAGGTAAGCATTTTCTTGAGTTTGAGGACTTGACACATTTAGGCTGAAAATTAGACAGGGAAAAAAAAACTCCTCTGAACATCTTCCGACTGTCCCTGGAGTTTTTCTTTCCCGCTACAATCAGCAGAAGACCATTGTCGAGGCCCGAATAAACTGGATCTGTCAGCTCGTAAAGAACAGAAATACAATTTAGCTGGTGCGTCCATTATTCTCCCGCTGAGCGTCGATAACAAGGACCGGGAGCGGCGGTCAGAAATTAAACATGTCCTCAATAAAGCTGAGTTTCCTGTAAATGCTTATGTGGCTTTTACTGTACGGAGAAAAATAATTAGCTTACTCACTCTAATATAATACATTTTACTGTTGTGTACCACAAAACATGTGGGCCCCTTTAATACGATAAACAAAGCGGTGTCCTTCACTGTCAACAATATCAGCATTCCTTCATTATTCCGTAATATGCCCTCGAAATATAACATCCCATTTAACTATGATTTATATGATAGCAGCCAGTGTTTAGGAGTATGGACAGTTCTTTTTGAGAGGAGATAAAAAAGAAAGTGCCTGCAGGTATTTTCTTATTAAGCCCAGAGTAACTGATGTGGATCAGCACCGAGTCAATTCATTAGGACGTCTAGCCGAGACCTCCAAAGCGCAGGGATGTCATTCCTCCGGGCGTCCATCCCTCCATCTCTTTCACCTCTATCTCTTGCCCTTCTCCTCTCTGCTCTGCTCCCCTGCCTCCTCCCGTCTCTGCCTCATCATCGCTCATTATTGTCCTGATGGAGAGTAAACAAGGCCATCTCTTCCTCCCATCAGTCCCTCCATCCCTCCTTTCTTTTATTCTCCGCCTGAATAAACATACGGATGGCTCCGCTCCCCCCTTTTTTTTTTTCAAACCTGCTCACCTCTGCTGCTTTCTAGGCCTCCCTCATCCCCTCCTCCTGTCTCCGCCGTCTCATCTTCTGGCTCCGTCATTAGTATGCAGAAGAAACAATAATATTCCTTCATGTGCCTCCCACTTCCTCCCGCTCCGTCACTGTGCACGCTCTCCGTTTCTCTTCCTCTGCTTTTTGCTTCGCCCTGCTGCCAAAGAAGTCCTAAATATTTAACCAGGAAACCAAAATCTAATTTTTGTGAAGCCACGAATAAAAAACAAAGGGGCCCGTGACGTTGAGTGCGAGTGTGTTGATGCAATATTTAAGAGTCACAGTGGACACACATCGTCTCCGACATGGGATTATTGTGTAACGGGATGACTGCTCCGAATTAAAACCGGCCATTTAATAAAAGATGCTCAACACACACAGCAGCTGTGTGCAAAGATCCGCTTTGATTAATTACACATATGTTGATAAGTTGCATCGTCATTAAAGGTGCAATGTGTAGGATTTCTGGAGATCACATAAATGGAACATAAGAGTCATAATTTTGTCGTCTTTTTTCAGTGAAACTAAGAATCGTTGTGTTTTAGTTTCCTTAGAATGAGCCTTTTATCTGTGTGTGTTGTTAGAGGCTTCTGGGAGGGCGAGATGAGGGGTGTTCAGTTGGTCAGCTTCGCCACTAGATGCCACTACATCCTACACACTGGACCTTTAAGGTATCGCTTGTCACCCTGGCCCGTGTGATGTCAGGTTTTGGGTTTGTGTTCAGACATTTCCTGTTTTATTTTGCAGATTCATCCTCGGGTGTGTTTGTGACTTTTCACCTCCTGTCTTTGTCCCCTTCTCACCGTTTTTTCTGCACTACCTTTGTCTGACGTCTTCATTAGCACCCGTGTATTTAAGTCTGTCTTCTCTCCTGAGTTTTCATCCTGCGTTCCTGCATCTGTTCCCAGGTCCTTGTGCATTTCCTGCGTACCTGATTTGTTCCTCTTGGCCTTATGGCCTGTCCTACTTTCCTTGCTCTTTAGTGTCCTTGTTGCCTTTTCGTTGCCAGCCTCACGACCCAGAAAGGTTCAGAACCACGACCTCCAGCGACTAAACAGGAATCGGAATAGACAAGAAACGAGGTGGGCCACAGAAAATCTGTGTTTTTAATAAGAGGAGGTTTTATGCAATCACAATTTTATGAATTTTCAAAGAAAAGCAATACTCCATAGCTCTGTTGGAGGATGCAAACTTCACTGAAATTATCTGACTGTTTAAAACCAAACTCAACTAAATAAGCATGACTTATTATTTTAAATACCCGCAAAACTGTACAGGGTTTGGTTGGTGGCGTTCTTGCAGTGTGTCTGAACTTGAGGATCTGGGCTCTGGACCTCTGCATGTCTCAGATCCTATCTACGGCTCTGGTTCCTCACCCCACCCTCCCCTCCTTCTCTTTAGGACCCTGTAGCACCTGCTGATCCCTCGGAGCCTTGACGTCAGCGCAGTAAACGGTGGAGATCTCCGGTGCGCGGCGGCGGCGGGGCTTCACAGGCGCAGCGTCCGTTCAAGCGCGCAACGCAGGGCGGCTGCGGCGCCACCAACTCAGCTCAGACTTCCCCGCCCGACTCTCCCGCACATCCACACCGCACACCGCTCGTCTGGAAGGGGTACACACACACACACACACACACACACACACACACACACACGCATACACTCAGCGACATCCACCGGACCGGTCCCCCTCCTCTCTCACTCCTCGCCTTTCCCCTCCAGCCCCGCCATGTCGTCCGCTGTCACCGAGACGGAGGAGTCGGCGCGCAGCTCCCCGCTGACTCCGCTCAAGCTGGTCGGGCTGGTGTGCGTCTTCCTGGCGCTCTGCCTGGACGTGGGAGCCGTGATGAGCCCGGCGTGGGTGACCGCCGACGACCAGTACTACCTGTCCCTGTGGGAGTCCTGCTGGAAGCCGGCGAGCACCGAGAACTGGCAGTGCAGCAGCACGCTGGGCTCAGGTAAGACCAGGGTGGGGGGGAGTAACAATGTATGGACTCATGGTGTGAGAACAGCCCTGCGTCTGTCCTGTCCTGTCCGGACCGGTGCGCACGGGACAGGGTGGAAGGTGGACTGTGGAGTGGGGAACAAAGAGTTGTGGTGACGGATGATGATGATGATGATGTAGAGATGCCTCCTCACCTCCAGAGGGGCAGCCCTAGAGGAATGATGCCTAAAGACAGTAATCTGTGCAGCTGCAGGGAGATATTGTCCTCCTGACCAGGAGGGTGACTCCTTCTCTGTCTCTATCCAACCATGACAAAGCCTCATCCTGACAGTCCCTGTCATCTGTGACTCCCCCGGGGATTCCACGTTAATTATAGTGCAGGTGAAATGAAGGGAGAGGCTGGAGAGCACTTCAAATAGAATTACACTCAAAAATGATTTCAGTTTCTTTCTTTTCTTTTTTTTTTCTGCTGTGAGGAAATATAAAAATGCTCGTCAACTGTCACCGATGCAGTTCGCTGATAGCTGCACCGGTGACATCCCCCCTCTCGCTGCTCCTCAGAGAGCTGCAGACCTGACACGTTGAACGCATGAACGCTGAAATGTTGAGCTGGTAGTTCAGGAATTTATTCTGATTTTAATATTTTGTGGCAGTAAATTGAATGTCTTTGAGTTGTGGACTGTCAGTCTGCCAAAAACTTGTTTTAATATGTAAGCTTGGACCATTTTCGCTGTTTTCTGACATTTTTAAAGCCGTTAAAAGTGCTCCATGTAGTTTTTGGAAAGAAACTCAAACTCACAATATTAAGGAAGTCATAATACGAACTCAGAAGTATTGATTTGTTCCATAACTGAGTAAACAAGCTGTTCTCAGAGGAACATAAGGTCCCCAGAACACTGTTTGTTTGTGTTTGCCAGACCCTGCCACCTCTCCAGCTGCACAGTAAATTGGTATGAAATTGTGTTGTCCTTTCAGGTTTCAAACCAGTTTATTCAGTCATGAAGACAGTTTGGGGGTGGAAATTATCACTTACCTATTTCCATAACTGAATAAACAAAGTATCCTCTAAAGGAGAAACAACATTTCATCCTGTTTTGCCTTGTTTGTGCTGGCAGGACGCTTCTAAGTCGCTAAGTTTCTCCAGCAAACTCCTGATGTCAGGACTTTATTCCACTCAGTGACAGCTTGTTTACATGGACACATATCTAATTACTCTTTCTGAGTTTGTATTATTACCTTTAGTCTGAATTTTTGATTGACCCAGAAACTGCCTCGTGCACTTTTGATTAACTGAGTTAATAACTGGCTGGAGAAAAGGCAATTTTAAGTTTCACCAAGTAAGTAGTGTTAAGAATGAATGGTGGAAAATCATCTCTCGGTATGTTATAATGTGGATTTTCTCGGTACGCTTCAAGATTGTTCATACACTTATAGAGCTGCTTTGGGTTTTTGACTGTTAGTTGGACCAAAGAACAATGGGTGGGGATGTAGCAAGGCCAACTAAAAAACACTTGGATGCGAGATAACTAGATAAAACATGGCAAAGAGCCCTCTAGAGCCCCCCAGCGGCCCCTCTCTTCACTATTAATATATATATATTATATCTAACTCTATGAATGCTGGTGCCCCCCTTCATGTTCTTCGCCCCTGCCCCTCAAATATCCTGAGAGCGCCACTGCCCAAACAAGCAATTTAAAGATCAAATGATGGCTCTGCTATTCCCTGAACATAACTGGCAGGTTAATAGCTAATGAGAATAGTCATTAGTTGCAGCCCCCTATACACCCGAACACAACGTAAATGCTATAATGTGCCCCCTCAGCTGCTCTGTAATGATCACCACTTGGATTATTAATACTGCAAAACTGCCACCACCCTCGCGGTAAAGTCAATCAACTCTCCTGGGTGTCGCCACTTACCTGCACCTAATTAATTCATTTGTCAGCGCAGGAGAAGGAAGAAGAAGTAGGGGAGGGGGGGCATAAAAGTGCTGGCTCGATATAGAGCTCATCCTGTCTCGCTCTTCTTCTTTTTTTTTATTGTCCTTCCACTTCTTTTGTTGTCTAGAAAACGGCCTTGTTGTCGCACCCAGGAGAGGTCTGGCAATAAGTTTTGAGGTTGGGGGGGGTGGGGTTGATCTTGGGATGTTGGATCGGTTTCCAGGGAAACAAGAGGTCGCGAGCATTACTTTAATTGAGGTGAAAGTGGCTTTATTTACCACCAGGAGCTGAGTGGTGATAATTATACATGGGGACATTTAAAAAGGTCTTCTGGCTGTCAGACACTGTGACAGCCGCCATCTATCTAAGTATCTGTCTGTCTTTGTATGCAAGTTAATGAGTGTCTGAAATCCGTGTGTGTGTGTGTGTGTGTGTGTGTGTGTGTGTGTGTGTGTGTGTGGACATGGAGTGTCTGGGTGTCCATATGTCAGTGTGTGTAAGTGGCTTTGTGTCTGCGCGTGTTTGTGCCAATAAGATGCTACCACGTCGAGCTGACCTATTTCTGGACAGTCTCCTCTGAAGCCGCGCTGAATATTTCATGTCACACTCTGATTTCTCTGTTGTTACATCTCCGCACCTCCTCTTTCCAGAGGACCTGCACTGACACACACATAAAAACACACACACACACACACACACACACACACACACACACACACACACACACACTTTCACTGACACACTTTGTGACCACAACTTTCTTTTTCTTTCTTTCTTTTTCTTTCACACTCATACATGCACACCCAGACTCCAGAGCAGGGTTACCTAATTAGATGTCTTGGCGCGACAGGTGTGTGTGTGTGTGTGTGTGTGGGTGGGTGTGTGTGAGCCCGTCCAACACACACACTGATCTCAAAAAAATAAATCTCTCCCTGCTTGTGCCAGCTCCCCTTGGCTTGTTCCAGCGCCCGAGACAGACCAAAGCAGCAGTTTTTGTTAATTTAGCTCATCCTTTTCACTCAACGTGATGGTTCTCTTTTTCTAATAATGTGAAGCTGAACCGATCGCAGCGGGGAAATTGTCTTTTTCACCTCCCCCTGCTTGGCATCTCCGCTTGGCAGAGCTGCTACAGTGTGGCCCCTGCTGAAACTGGCACTCATTCACTGGCTCGCTCAGGGGCACTTTAGCATAGGGACGTTTGATCCTGTTGGGCCACCATAGTGTTCAAAAAGACAAACAAAGGGAGAGATCACAGATATTATGACAAGAACAATATACCGTCTATTGGCCTTAATATGAATCAATGTATAAATACATTTACATTAATGGATTCCTTTTTTATATATTAATATGCAGCCTTGATGCGTGATCACACCAGCACTAAAAATGGTGAAATTTAAAAACCGAATCAATTAATTTCAATGGAATTGCAGCGATTAGTGAATTTGTTCACTGAGGCAAAGTAAGCCAGATTACATTTTTCATGTCAAGTAAAAGTTTTGTGACCAATAGCAAATTGAAGATATAGATGGACACATAACATTTACATGTAAATCTCTGATGGAGGAATGAGGTGGGAGCTTACTTTCACAAGATGGTGTCCATCAGTCACCTTCATTTTTGGCAGCTCTGCCGGATAACCGAGTGTAAAGGGGAGCTATAGCATGTGGCTAGCTAACATCAGTAAATGGTTATATTTCTACCTCAAGGATAAAAAAAAATCAAATGTTAGAATGCATACACATGAAAACTGCATAAATACCTATACCTAAAAAAATATATAGTTTTTCGACAACTTATATGTGCATACCATGACCAAAAAAGAGTCTAAACACTAACTTTTTAAAGTCTCTAGCCTAAAGTTTTCCAGCAAAACATTAGGGAAGACAGTATTTAACTATTTTGACAGCAGAAAACCCCTTAAAATAGGGACTTCAGGGCTTAACTGGAAAATGAAATGAAGGGATTAGACTCGGTTAAGTATGCATAGGCTATAAGGTATGCATCAATGGGTTAAATTAACATGGTAATGGGAACATCCAGACAAATACACTGACTGTGAAACTCCCTTCAGCCTAAACAAGAAGCAAAATGCTGTAATGTATGCAGAGACAGATCATTTAATTAATACCTCAATCAGAGACGGAAATCTGCAGCTCACAACATACGTACATAACATAACCCTCTAATTAATTGGACCGAGATGGAAAATCAAAGGCATAAAGGAAGGCTCTCACTGTGCAGAAATGAACAGAACTATTGTGTAAAGAGCAGCTGTGGTAATTGGAGTTTGCATGTTAACCGCTGCAGGTAAAATTATAGTGTCGGGAGTATCTGAAGCCCCTCTCAGACTTATTGCTACATGAACATCTCGGTCTCATGTGTGAATAATTGCCTGGAAGTCACGGAGGCAATCTTACAATGTCAGAGCACGTTACACCTTTTGTTAAAGATGTGACTGTACAGAAGTAACGGAAAGGGAATCCCACATTTGAGTTAAGCAGGATTGCAAGCAGTCATGGGACAAACTTGTGCGTTACCAATTCCAGATGCTTGTGTGATCACAGAGTTGGTTGTGTGAGGGGTTAAACCGAATCTAATTACGTTAAACGTCAGACTTTGGCTGACATGAGGCAACCACGCTTGGCTGACTTTCAGGCCCATATTATTAAGTGCCAAGTCTGGTGTTTTGGAGGTTTCACAAAAAAAATCAGAGTTCCCCAGTAATAATTACATTTGGATGTTGGCATGAATTCTGTTTCCTCGACAGATAATTCCAACCTGCCTTGAATATGACACAAGCTTCAGGACATGAGGGTGCCTTTGTTTTTATGGTTGTTGCAGAGATTCTTCTCATGTCAGATTAGTTTTGTAGAAATTTTCAGAGTTTTTTTTATTTAGAATTAGACTTTTATTCCCCTGCAGTGTGGGGATAGAAGGGAAATGAACTAAACAGTATAAATTCAGATCACACTCTCTTTGTACATAGTTTTTTAAATGTTTTTGTTTATCGGTTATTGCAAGATAACATACAGTGGTGTTACCAGAACATTTGTTAAAAGTGATAGTATAGAGATGAAATGACAGTCACAGATCAAAGCTGCTATAATTGATATTTTTATATTAATAATGTGAAAAGTTCCTGACTATGAAGTTCCCTTCAGCTCTTTGCAGTGCTTTCAGCACAATGTTTTGGTCTAAAAGCCCACAACAACTGTTTATCTGGCCAAAAAATTATTTTACAATTTGCTAAATCACATTTACAATACACAATCTAAATCTGAATCTATGTAAACTATAGCCAGACTTTCATTAGCCCATGAATTTCTTCAATTTTCACTATTAAAACACGATTTTCATTTCTGGCTATAACTTACCTTTGATTGTTTAAGATACATCACATAAGGAAGAGCCGTTTGTCCATTCAGCATAGCCATCAAGTTGGTGACATCTCTCTATTTTAGTATTGTTCACATACTGTAGCATGAATCTCCAATTAAAATAAAAGTATGAGGACATTAAACTGGCAAGAGGCATGTTTTCTCACTTTAACGTGTCATTAAGAAGGGGATTGTTGATGGCTACAGAATAACACAAAACACCACTGGTATTTAGAGCAATTCTGTCTGAATTCTCCTGGCGATCCTGTCAGGTTGCCAGCCTGGCAGCATTTGGCAGCCTGGCGCCATCTGCTTTCACTTCTTCATTAGAGACTAGATTAATTCATAAACTCGCGCTTTTTCCTATCCTGTTAGTAGTTGCTGCTCTGAGGAAAACGGAAACAACCCAGTTGTTTATATGCAACAGTGGTGCCAACAATAATGCCTGGCACCATTTGGCAGCCTGGCACCATCTGCTTTCACATTTCCATTAGAGACTAAGTTGATTAATAAACTTGTGCTATTTTCCTATTTCCTCTGAGGTAGTTCCTACTCTGAGGAAAACAGAAACAACCCACTTGGTTTTGTGACAGCGGTGCCAGCGATACCACTACTACTACAATACGCCTTGATCAGAGTAGATTGTGTATGCCTTCAAAAGTTCCCCCACCCTTACTTGCAACTTTACCGTTTTAGCTCCATCACACCAATTATGTTGCCTTGTAGCCTTTCAATACCCGTTCAGCACTAAACAGCACACACAGTCAGTGACTAGCTGCTGAACACCATGGGAACATTTAGCAGGTAAACAGCATGATATTTGTTGGTGGAGACCAAAATTTAGCTAAAAGGATTCATCGTTAGGGCACAGACATGTCTCTAAATGAATGTTATTGTTGCGCTGTGTCTGCTAGATCTTGAGTTTATTATATTAACTTAATAGGGTATAAGTATGTGAACGTTAATATGGGTTTAACATCCTGCCACCCTCTTCTTGAGCGCTTTCAGGCGTTAGAGAACAGGCAGCAGTACTGTCGAAACGGTGAGAAGAGGGGGCGAGCATCCCTCACACTCATCTTAGTCATTAATTAAAGCTTCAGCCACAAAATAAATTCTCAAATCCATCTATGAGGCAGCGTGTGGGTGATCAGAAATCGCTTTTCTTGCTTCGTATCATCTCCGACTGACCGCTGCTCTCCATTATTCATGCGGCGGAATGACAAAAAGCCGCCACTCTGACACATAGGTGAGGCGAAGCAACGCATTCTGAGTCTGAGAAAGAGCTAAGAGGGATTTTTGATATTCATGACAGTGCGAAAAACATCAATAGCAGACAAGCAGGGAGTGTACGAGATCAAGTCGGCTCCACAGAGAAATCCTGGAGTTCAATTCTCTCATGTCTGGCAAATGGGACACGGCTTGAGATGAAACCTCTCATAGTGGGCGTCTGGCCTTATAGGCAGACATCAGGGGAACCTGAACCTCCGCCTGTCATACAAGCTCCGCTGAAAGATGTTTGAACCTTAAGAAGTTACACCTGGAAGCCAACCTACTTTCTTTCCATCTTTTATTCTCTGCCTCGCAGTCGTTCTTCTATTCCCCTTTCAGGCTCAACCGCCTCCTCCTCTCCTGCCGTTGTTTTGCTCCGTCCTCCTCCTCCCCCCCACCCCCTCTTATTCCTTTGTTTTCCTACAACTCCGATGTCAAGCTTAACACTCGAGTCAGGTAGACAAACATAAGTGTTCTTCAGGTGAAATAAATTGAGAACAAAGGATGCGTTGTAGCCTGACCTTGAGAGATTTCACAAGTTCTTTGTCAGATTTGGTTGCAGCCTGCGATACTAAAAAAATCATGAGGAAACATTACTGTATTCTCTCCTAGATCACATTATTTGTATCCTGTTTAAGGGTAAATACCAAAAGATGTGTAGTCATATGTGGATTTTAGCAGGTTTAGTGAAAGGTTTCAGTTACGACCCATCTTGACCCACATTTGCAGGTCTTTGTTGCCACAGATTTGCGATCAATCACACCAAAGGCCCCGAAAAATGCCATAAATGGTGCCTCCTCGCTGTCTGCCCCGTCTCATCTTTCTCTATCAGCCCATCGATCCATCCGTTGCTTTTTACTCCCCGGGCGTTTTTCATCTGTACTCTTAAATGAATTGTATTTTTCTCAGTGCTCAACCTTCCTCCCATCCCTGTTTGTTCCCTCATTCCCCCTCGTCTCCTCTCGTCCTCTCCTCCCTGTCCCTCGCTCCTCCCCGAGGGCTTCATTGTTACATTTCTAATGTTAATCATTTTCCCTCTGTAATTTCCCCATCCTCCTCGCCCTCCTCCTCCTCCTTCAACCATCTCCATCACTCCTTTCCATTTTCTCCCGGGTCAAGTCTCTCCCCCCCTTTTTTTCTTCTCCCCCCCCACCTCCTCTCTTCTGACTCCGTCTCTCCTCTCAGTGAGCTCGGCCCCCAGAGATGCCCGTTCTATTTGTAGCAGCTGAATGAGGAATGGGAAATGATGTGGCATTCACTGCTGTGGCAGGCAGACAGACAGGTAGACAGACAGGCAGGCGGGCAGACAGACAAGGGAATAACCAGGAATCCACAGCTACACACATACACACACACACACACACACACACACACACACACACACACACACACACACACACACACAGACACACACTCTGGGGGCATGATGGGGGGAAAAGGATGTGCATGTGCCATAACACACATAATCCTTTTGGTGGATGCAAATCAAGCGCTCTTCAAAGCATTAGCAGTATCACAGCAGCAGCAGCAGCAGCATGTTGCAGCACATAAAACATCTTAAAAATAAACACATTCTAAATTATCTACGGACATAAAGGAGACAAAATTGTCTTAAATGTGGTTATTCCTCTGGTATTAACTCGCAATCATCATAGTTTTTAGAGAAAAATAAGCCGGCTGTTTTTAACTTTCATCTGCCACGCTCACCAGGAAACCGCCTGGTTTATCGTCCTTTTTCATATTTCACATTTGTTCGTTCAATCGGTTTTTGATTAAAGCATTAAGAGACCTTCGAAAGTTTTAAACCCACTTTGCGATAATACAATGGATTTCAGAGCGTTTAATTAACACCTAGGATGACTCAGAAATATCACATTTGCGGGGATTCAGAAATTAAGCTGATTATTTTCTATATCTCTGTGTTGTTTATTATTCATTCGATGAACATAAAAATAATCTGCAAAAAACTGAATGATTTGGGGATTTGATGTGTTTTAAAGGCTATATGAGGAACTGGCTAATCAAATCATCACAGAAAGTGAAACGGTGAACATTAAGGAGCTAGCAACATCACCTGGACACGGTGGTGCCTCAAGCTAAATGCTATCATCGTCATGCTAACAGATTACCAAGGTTAGTTGGAGCACTCCGAATGTTTGTGTCAGGGCTCCAGACTAAATTTATTCAGAAGCACCAGAGAAAACTATTTTGCAAAAACTCCTGTCGACGCTATATCAGATTTGATATACACAATGTAACACTATCAGGGAACAATAAAGGCTGCATCCCTGCTGACAGGTTTATAGCATCCTTTTAACATTTGGTGGGTAGCCAGCCATTTATAGTAAGTATAGTAAGAGCATAACAAAACATTTCATTTGTTAAGTGATGGTTATACATAATCTTTCAAATCCCTTTTGTCATAGAGGCGTCCCAGGGTAAATTTTCATATCACGACAACTCAATACAATATCTGTAGAGATATTTCACTCTGGACCAAAGTGGTGGACTGACCCACAGACAGACGGACATGTCCACCCCTCAAGCTAAGCTGCTAGCATTGCCAAAAAATGACTGCCATCCTTTTATCACTAAACAAACACAAAAGGCAGCTAAACCTTCTAATGATCCCGCGGTATAAACTGTGAGGCTCAGCACTCTGCGGGAAGGCTCAGAGAGGTCAGTTATGTTATATCCCAGTGCCAGTAATTCAAGACGGGATCCACACTTTGCCAGCTGTGCCTGAATAACGCTGCATTCTCAGCGTGGTCCCCTGCCAACAGAAGCAGCCTGCACAAAGGATTCTGCATCCCCAAACCTGCTCAGACCTGAAGACCAGCTTTTATCAGCAGCCAACTCTTTTATTTCTATTTATTTTTGTTTGATGCATCTGTTGGCTGATCTTACACAAACGGATGAGTTCATCCAAAACTGAAATTCAGTCATTATCTACCCACCATCGTGCCGATGATGGGAAGTCTTGGATTAGGTCTGCGGAAGCACCGGACCATACGGACAGGCCCAGTCTACTTCAGTTTGCTGCAGTGCCGTTTTGCAGAAAAAGCTGCATAGCTTTCCATCTGCATATGTGTGAGCAGATAATTACCGGCTTGTCATGTTAGGATGAACCATTCTGTTAAAGGGTCAGGTCTGGTTTGGATTCAGAGGTGTCTCTTGGTAATGAGTCGGTTCTGACTCTGAGCTTTTGAAAGTCGTCAGGTTGAGGGCTCACAGTGACCTTTTTGGTGTCAAAACGATGCCACTATTGAGGTGTTAAAATGACACATAACTTTTAAATTGTTTTTTTTTTTTTTTTTTTTTTTTTACATTTGCAGCTCGAGGTCTGACGGGCTTTGTTCTGTGCATGAACTCGAAGCACTACAGCGGTTAATCAGCGTGACAGCTCGAAGTGGCTTTGCCGAAAAACAGAAAAAAATGTGACAGTGCGGTAATCCCGTCACATGGCAGACGGTCACATTGCAGCGAGAGGTGGTTCTCACAACACAGCACAGTGTGCAGTCTGTGTGTGGGGAACCGGCACATTCGCAAGAACTAATTTGCAAGCCACGAACGCAGAGGAGGGAGGATCTAAATGGTCCATGGGAAATATTCTTAAGTCAGCCGTATGTGCTGTTACAGTGTGTACAGATCCGATTTTTTTCATATTTTTATTCAAAGCAGAGACAGAAGGAGGGCTTTGCATACTGCATGTATTTGATAGCAGGAGAGAGAGGTTTACAGTTAAAGCCACCATTGTGTGTCTGTGTGTTTGTGTGATTAAGAGTGATATTTGCAACCACTGTAGTTACAGAGAAATGTTACTTACTGTATTTGTGTTAAATCCTGTAGTATTTACTCAAAAACAAACATATGAAGTACAACTTTATAACGGGCCTCAGTAAGAGGACACTGAGTATTGTAGCGCCTAAAACAATCCCTGGCTTTGTGTTCTGTTACGTAAAAAATCATCCCGTTGAGTTTTGTGCAGTTTCTAAATTTGGGGCGAAAGAGAGCTTTGAGAGAGATTTGTGTTGGTAGAGAAGAAGTCAACTGCTCAATACTACACGACTCTATGCTTTTAGGCGGGTATGCAACATAGGTAGGACTTTCATGTCTGTGCCTATAAATAGTGAATTGTTCATCTGAGATTGTCTGAGCGACGTTAAGTTTTGGATGAATCTCCGCTGGCATGTGACTCTTATCTCACAGTATTTAGTGATAGGCAGAGCTTTGGACATTTACTGTGTGTTTTTAATAATAATCCTTAATGTAGGGTTAACTGTGTGGATGAACATTGTCTTGTCAATTGCTTTCCTTTTTATCATCTCCTCTCACGTAACACAGATAAAGTCATCATCTCCATCTCTTGAACCAGGTGTGGTACAGAAACAGTAACTGGAAGCGACCCAGGACCAAAGACTTATTCAAGAAGCTTAATGTGAAATATAATGTGAGAGGATGGGAAATTATTATTTTAGTGATCCCCCTGACGTTTTTCCTTTGTGGTTGGAGAGTCTGCTTTGCTTTTTGCAGGAGGGATCTTACACTGCACCATCTGTACCTGTACCCTGGGGGGTACCTCTGTAGTTACCAGGGGGTATCTACATGGTGCGACTGTGGAGTAGGCTGGCTCAACTAATTTGAAAAACTTTGGAGCACGCATTTATTTTTAAAAAAGTCTATCCACATATTTAATCAGTGAGAAGGCAGAGAAGTTGAAACAATCAAATAAAAGTTGTCAATACATGGTAAATACAGTCACCTAAAAGTAAAGGATGGCTGTTTGACATAGAGTGGATATTTAGTAGATACATAGATGCTATAACTATGGGATAAACACTCAAAATGGTAAAAAAAAAAAAAAAAAGACAAATTAGCTGAAATTGATGGATAAATGGTTCAAATGTTTCTAGTTAGCAGTGTGGATAGTTTTGAGGAAGAAAACTGTTTGGTTAGCTTTAGGAAAACATGGTTTGGATTAAGATCACTGTGTTACTTCTGTAACTTCCATTAAAAACGTACCTTCATGACTTTTGAACAGTGCGTACAGTTCGACCCAATCGTCCTTCCCTGACATCCTCCTTTGAGCTGTAATAACTACTCCCACCACTAGAGGTCACGACGTATCAGGACACAAATACGAGTTGTAATAAACTGCTTTCATTCTTGACCTTTATTGTCAAGTAACAGTTATCGTTTATCAAGTTTAATCTGGTATTCTCCACCACACTCAGAATATGGTAGTTGGTGTTGAAGGGGTGCTTGAGCTCATCTGTAGGTGGGTGTGAGTACAGCGGATGAAAAAATAGAGTACTCTGGTGAGAGATGTGTGAATGAGCATGTCTGAGAAATTGCGAGAGAGAGAGAGAGAGATGAATTCTTACTCCGCTACAGCTGAAGACATTTGTTTCCACTTCCACATCTCATGCCTTGTCATGCTGACTTTTGTTTGGCTTTGGCTGCTCCGTGCTGGAGGGGAAGCTAAACGTGAATGAAAGATAACACCAGCCCTGTTTTAACCCTCCACCTCTCTACACCTCATCCCTCTATACGTCTGCCATCCCTCATTCTGCTCATGTGTATATCTCGTTGCACTGCATCTTCAGGGCTAGCTCGACTCTCCGGGGGGAGGAGGTGCAATAGAACTGCCTGAAATCCAGAGATTTAGCCTGAAGTGCATCAACTAAAATATAAAGTAAACAGACTCGAGCATGTACACAGCAAACCCACAAGGCTTAGATGAGAGACCAAGGCTGAAAAAATAAGAAATTGGGCTTTTCACTTCGGAACACGTTGTTGCCAGGGAACATTTTAATAAATCTGAAAAGGTGTCCAGAAAAACAACTTTTGGTTTCCCCCCCTCCGTAATCAGCGACATCATTCAAACCGGGAAATAAACAGTTTTTCGGTTGCTTTGCATTTGTATTACAAGATGCCGCTGATTGTGCACAAGATCTATCTTTCTTTATCTCTCCGCTCGTCTCTCCGCTCTCTCTCTCATCTTTAATTTCCTGCCTCCCACCGCCGACCGCCGCAATCTCATCTTTCACCGCTATCTCCCGACTCTCTTTCCCTCCCCACGCCTCTAAATCTCTCATCGTTCCTTATCTCTCCCCTCCACCATCCATCTCTCACATGCCTTACCACTCTAGTAAATTTAGGCGTCTCCTGTATTTACACACCTTAAAAAGCTGGAAAATGGAAAAAAAAAAAGAAAAAAAAATCCACTTCAATGTACCGTTGACGCCGGTGACTTCGCATCGAGTTTGCATCTCGCCTGACAGCCACATTTTCTGACTCAGGCGCAGCTCACTGAAGTTCGCATCTTAAGAGCCTCTGCCGTCGTCGAGGAGCGCCAATTATTTCATTATTTATCCATAACACACCACTTCCTATTTAGCGGCGCGGTGCAGAAATAGGTTTTAACAGCAGCGTGCACGGGGCCCCGGCCAATTTGACAGCATCACATCTGATCACAGCGTGAAGGCAGACAGGTGGAATAAAAGGTGAGAGAAGTGGTCAGAACTCCTCTTCCTCCCCCTCAGAGCCCAGATGTAGTACTTGATGGTGTGTGTGTGTGTGTGTGTGTGTGTGTGTCCAGTTCCAGTCACGCCAGCGTACAAAATGGAAGAAATGTTGCACCGGAAATCAATTAATTCCAGTGGAATCGTCCCGATCAGTGTACTCGCTGTGGAGCTCCCAAGCAAGAGGCTATCTCGAAGACACGCTTATTGGCGCCGCAGATCAACAACGTCAGCAAACCACCTCAGCAGTGCTGAACTCCGAGAGCTTGAGCTGGAGATGCTACAGATCTGGCTCTGAGCTGTTTTTGCAGCTTTTATGTAAAACAAGAACTGAATCTCTATTCATTCACTGGAATGTTCTGTGACTTGTTAAATAAAGAGCAAGGACAGTCGTTACATCAGCAAAACAATTAAATTAAAAAAAAAAAACAGTTACACAGCAGTTGCTCTTGAAGTTGCATTATGTAAGAATTTTTGTTTAAATGATAAAAAAATAAGAGTTTCAGCATCATCTACATATTGTGTTGCAGAGATATCTATATACCACTATACCACTCCAAGCTCCTACTCCTGACCACTAACTGCATATCTAACTGAGCTAACTAGATAACGGTGGCTACAGTTAGCAGAAATTATATATAAATATTATATATAAGCTAACTGTGCTGGCTGGGCGGTGGTAACGCTGAAGTCATGCTAGTGTGATTCAGCTCGTATATAGCTGACTGTTAGCATTTTACGTCTGGCGATTACAATTATGCTCCAAAAAGCATAAAAGTGATGTTGTCTTGAAGATTATCCTACTAAGCGAAATGTATAAAAAGTCAGATTTTTGGCGACAATGGGAAATCTGACAGAGAAATCCGACAGACTTTTTGAGGGGACCAGGGCGATGCTAACTTCTGGGCTACCCTACAAAAATAATCCATGTCATCCCTGCAGCACTTAATATGATTTGTCTTTTTAGCGGCATGTCGTTGGATGTGATATGTGGCACCACGTTTGGGTGTGTCTTGGTATGTGACCATGCTTCCATGTCTGTGTACGTGTGTGCTATTTCTGAGTGCATCGCGGCGCTTCCTATATATAGTCCCCGGCCTAAATGCGGACAGACTTTTGATAACATGCCAGCAAAGCTTTTTAGCTGAGGCTTTTTGTCAGCTCAGGTATACTAAGTGCTCCCTCTCTTCATTACTTTCCCTCGGCGCTGCTCTGTCCCCCCAGCCCCTTCACGCCCTCCTCACCTCCTTCTCCTTCCCCCCTCCTCCTTTTGGCATTGCTTTCCACGCTGCCCTCTCCTTGTCCTTGTAACATTACGCCCGTGCCTCTCCACTCGCTTCTTGTTTCTCCCCCTTTTATCGCCCATCACCCCTCTCTGAGGTGCTTGTCTGCCTCGTCGCCACTGAAACCTGTCTTCATCTCCCTTTGTTCCTCCATTCCCTTTGGTTTTTCTCGTGGCTCTCACACACTCCTTTGCTCTCTTATTTCCTTACTGTCTATCCCTTCCAGTATTCTTCCCTTCTGTCACCTCCCTTGTTCATACTTCCTTCCATCCTCTGTCCTCCCTCCGTCACTGCTTTATTTTCGTCTATCCGCCAACGCTTCCTGGGCTTCATCACCTGTTCTCCGTCACACTTTCCTTCTCCCAGTCTTTCCTTTATTGCTTTATTTCCCCTCCCTCCCTCCATCCTACCTTCCTCCGACTATCTCCATGTTTCTCCATGTCTCTTTCATTGCATCCTTCTTCTCACTTTCCTCTTACTTTCCAAACCTTTTCTTCATTCGTCTGCCTGACCTCCCTTTTCACCCCTTTCCTTTCCTCCTTTTCGTCCTTTAATCTCGCCTTTGTCTCCCTAATTACATCACTTTTCCTCCCCACTCACTGTCTTTGCACATCTCCCTCTTTCTTTGTTTCTCTTTCTCTATCCAATATCTTTCCCTGTATCTGTCTTCCTCTCCTTTCTTCTTTCACCGTATATTAGCTGCTTCCTTTTCCACTCATCCATTCATCCTCTATTCAGCATCTTCCTCCTGTCCTCTCGCCTCACTTATTTCCTTCCTCTCCCTTTTAATTCCTCCAGTCCTCCTCTACTTTCTCCCTCCATCCTTTCTTATATTCTTTCCTTCCTCTTCTGTCTCTTATGTCCCCCTTGTCTCTCTGTATTTGTTCTTCCTTTTCCTCTTTTTCCACTTCCTGTCCCTCTCTTCCTGCCCCCCTTTTTTCATCCGATGTCATTTTCCACCTTATTTCATTGTTCATGCCTTCCCTTTTTATACCTTTTCCTACGCCCTTTCCGTCCTCACCCCTTCCCTCGCTCTCCCTCCAATCAGTGTACTTGATTGAGGGTTTAAAATGTCAAATAAAATAATACGTCTCTTGTGGCTCCGTCTCCTTTGCAGGCCACCCTCAGGGTTTCTTCATTTTTAGACCGTATTCATGAATTTCCTCTGACTGTTTAGGAAACGTGTTGCTTCCTCCTGTTCACTTTCTTCTTCTTTCTTCCTTCCCCTCCCATTCCAGACTGGCAGGTTGCTACGTTGGCCCTGTTGCTAGGGGGCGGCGCCCTGGTGCTGATGTCGTTCCTGGTCGCTCTGGTCGCCGTGTGCATCAGCACGAGGCGGCGATTCTACGCGCCCGTCGCCTTCATGCTCTTCGCCGCAGGTCAGCGCACACGCACACGATGAGCTGTAGCCACAATTACAACAGTCATGGGTCGAAGGCCACGCGCTCATTATGTGCTAAAGTACACACACCTAATGACACGCTCACACACACACACATTTAATTAGCCAATTTAGACAAGGTAACTGGAAGGTTGCAGGGTAATCACATTGAAAACTGACATGCATTTAAATGATAATCCTTACTTACTCATTAAGTGGGCACACGACTGCACACAGACCACACACACGCACAGTTCCTGTCTCCCTCAAACTAATTTAGAGAAAATTTTATTTTTATGAGTTGGGCCCAGCAGGGTTGGACCGGAGTGTCATGCCAGTCCGTTTAATTTCCCCAGCCAGCCCCGATCTCAACTTGGACAACTGACAAGTTTCCACATCTTTTCCGCATCCTCATCTCCTGGGAATAATTGGGAAATTTCATTTTTTTTTTAGCCGTGAAATGTTTCATTCTGCAAAGCCGCATGTGTTGCCTGTTGGATGTTATTCTCAATCACACCGTGCAAACCTCAGAAGTGAGATTCTACACTGAAGAGGAAATCTTCTTAACTTAAAGCGACTGAGATTTACAGATGCTATGTGTTTTTTTTCCCCCCCAGAGAGTACAGTACGAGTGAGAAATGAGAACACAACGGATTGGAATTAAACATCCTTATTAAATTTGGATTGACATTTGACTGCTCATTCAAATAGAATAATTTTGCATGCTGTAATAAATGAGCTGCTTTTCTGCCTTAAGCCTCGGCACAGCAAAGAGAGCGGCGTGACGTTTACAGTTTGAATGCATATCGAGGTACGAAGTGAGAAGTGTAAATGATCATTTCAACCTTTTCCCTAAGATTTCCTCCGCGTCATCAGCCTAGCAACACAAGAGTCATCCAGATGATGCAATGTAATTAGATTTCTAGGTTTCTTTCCATTAAGTTTGGCATGGAAGATGGCGACAGACACTTGCTAGCAGCTGAAAAGAAGAACCAGATTTCTTGACTTATGTCTTGCTCTAATGATCTAGCTGGGAGTATTCCCTGAACTGACTGTTATGTGTGAAAGGAATGAATACACAAACGTCTCACTTGTTAACTTTATGTTGTTAACTGTAATATACAACATTTTCCAACCAGTCAGATATAAGACCTAAGATTGGAAAGAGGCGCTCCCAAGAGGAACTTAATTAACTTAATTCCAGCACTACAGTCCATCAGGGCAACTGTGACACATCGCGTAACACTAATGAGCCACAGTTAATCCTACACCAACTTCCTACTGATTAGAGTTTTCTCTTGTGGATTTGAAGAGAAGTTAGTTTTAACTTGATTGTCAGACAACAGCTAGTTTGAAAAGCAATCATGTAAAAAAACACACATTGTGGCTTTGAACAATTAGCAACGCAATCGCTGCTACAAAAACCTCCTGAAAAGAAATTTATAATCAGGGCTTCTTTCAAAGCTGATTATGTTGTTTTTTTTAATTGGAACCTGAACAAAAATGTGGCTCCGCACTCATTGAGCATTGTGAAAAGTAAAAATGCGCTGCTTTGATTTAATAATAATTAATACTTCAAGCGAAATATAATCATTTATCATTTTAAAACTTTGAAAACAGAGATCAGCAATCAGTGAATACTTGGCAGACAAACAAACACACAAACAAAAATCTCTAGCTGTCAAAATGGGACACCACCCAGCTCCCTAAATGATATCTTAAAAGCCGAGCGCAGAGGCAAAGTGTTTTCGGGTTTAGGATAAAGGGACCCTTCAGTGAATGGAAGATCACAACCAGCTACCTCTTCAAGGCTTGTTTTTCACACCAACTGTGTTAATATTTGCATGTTTTTTGGGATATTATGCATTCCGCGCTGTTTTTTTTTTTCTTCCTTTTTTTCCGTGCAGAAAAAGTGCCAGAGCTTGTTTACGTTCCCACCAGATGAATTCCCTTTGAAGCAATAGCGATTGATGTGTTCCCCCTTTGTTCCGCTGCCATCCATCTCGCCCTCCCCCTCCTCCCCTCTTAAGCATCTATCTCTCGGCTCGTGCTCACCTCTTCCCCGTCCTCCTAAACTACTCCTGTTTCCTTTGACCCTTTAGACCTGCTCTGATCCTTCTCCGTCTCACTCCTCTCCACCCTCCCCCCTCCTCCTCTCCGCCATCCCCTCGCTCTACCCTCTTGCCTGATCACGTTTGATTTATTTCATTTTTTTCCGAAAATGTGCTAAATGAACTAAAGAGAGGTAAATAATGTCCCCTGCGGGACCCAGTCGATGATAATTTCTGCTGTTTTTCTGGTATTTGTAAACT
This sequence comes from Acanthopagrus latus, assembly GCF_904848185.1. Classification (NCBI taxonomy): domain Eukaryota; kingdom Metazoa; phylum Chordata; class Actinopteri; order Spariformes; family Sparidae; genus Acanthopagrus; species Acanthopagrus latus. The sequence continues at coordinate 8,813,188 of NC_051062.1, forward strand.
GTTCCGTACGTGACTATAAAACTAAGAAGTGTAATAGAAAAAGTGTGTGTGTAACCAAATCCAGTGAACACACAGTTGCAACTTTTACTTCAGAGGATGTTCAGAATTCAATTATTAATACTTACCACATAAATGAAATATTGGCACCCCGCTGTTCGAAAGCACCATTGAGGACAAATATCTTTCTTCCGTGTTGACACCCGTGTTAATATTATTGTTCGGCTGTTGTTTTAGAACTGATAAACTCCACATTACATGAATATTTCCAACATTTACAACACTTCTGCTTCCTCCTGCTGTTACAGCTATACCAAATATAGATACTGAACACGGTCTATTTCAAATGATTGCTCACTGTTTCTCACTTTCACCCTGAAGACACTCATTATCATGGATATGTGCACAGCAGGTGGCCAGATATAGTAAATTTGCCCATAGCATATTCATACAGTGTCATAATAGCTTATCTTTGGACAGTTTTCAATATTTGGAAACAGGACTGTGAGTCTGTCGTCAGGCTAACAACACTATGCTAAGCATGGATCTAATAAGCAAAATCTGGATAGCTTTGGAACCTTGTTGTGGGTTCCTACGGATGCTTCGTAGTGCATGAGGTGAAAAAACTTTTTTCTGGGTTGTTAAATTACCCAGATCTTCTACATGGTGTGGCCCATATATAATGTGCACATTAGAACCCTGTTGATGATGATCAGCAGGTCCAATTCATACTCAAAACAAGCAGGAGCAGCATATCACCAGAGTGTAAATGCCCAGGTTCAATAGTCACAGACTTCAACTTTAATGACATTTATCAGCTGCCACTTAGTCCAACAAAGGGACCCTAAATCTGTCCTTTCAGTGATCGCAGAGCCTGAGAAGCTTTAACGATATTCATCAGCAGGCATAAACACACAGTAACAGCATGAGCTGTCTGACCGTAGTCCAAACATGCTTTTTCCTCATCAATCTCTGTGAAAAACTATCTGCCACTCTGGCCAGATAGCATGGCACTAACAGCTATTTATGCGCTTGAGCTAATTAAGTGGTTTCCTTTCAGGGATTTTGTACATTTTCACCCATTACTTGTGTGATTGGCGCATTTTAAAACACAAAAATAAATGTCTACATGTTTGTTTTATCATGGGCTCTTAGTTATTTTGGTTTGTTTTCAACTAATGATGAAATGATGTTGCTTGGATACCCACCGACTTTTTGTACTGTTGTTTTTAGAAATTACACCTATTAAGTACTTACTTTGTAGCAAGTATACTGCCTTACACCTACCGTCTCTATGTGTCCTCCAGTTGTCCTCCAAGCCTGCAGCTTGGTCCTCTACCCCATCAAGTTCATCGAGAGCATCAACCTGAGGATCTACCACGAGTTCAACTGGGGCTATGGCCTGGCCTGGGGGGGGACCATCTTCTCCTTCGGCGGAGGAATCCTCTACTGTCTCAACCCCAAGAACTACGAGGAGTATTATTAACTCTGATTCAAGCCGAGGACCCTGCAGTCACATGGTATTCAGGGGTGAAGGAGAGGGTACTGGGGGTATTTTCCTTTAACGGCTCAATTCCCAAGAACTTTGAGGAATACTGTACACCGGATTTGAGCCAGTAATTGTAACACCACAAGCTTTCCCCCTCCCCTGAGAAAAATTCAGGGGGTTAAGCTGGCGTTTTGGGGATTTCTTTTTGTGCCTCAGTCAACAGAAGTGTGAGCGTTGAAGCTGGTGGGTATCTGAACTTACAGCCCTAACGTCAGCAGGTCAGTTTTTGGGAGGGTTTGGAGGGTGGAAAGAAGTCTTCATGTTTATTCCCCAGACTTGAGACACAACTGCAACAGTAACAAAGGATGGAGGGTTACAGTGACGATGCCACCTCGGGTTCTTGATGATTCCTCTTATTGTGTCACTTTACTTATTGACTCTGTTATTTCAGAAACAGGATGTTAGACTGGGAGGCTTTTACTGCACGTCTACGCACGCATGCACATGCAAAGGCACCTGTAAACATCGAATCCTCCGCCTGGACATCTTCGAAAATCCACCACCCAGCCTCCTGCTCCATAAGTTCATCTTCATCAGTGCTTAGTTAGGAGTTGTTTTCTTTTTCAGAGTCCTCCAGAGCTCCTCTACTTTAACAAGGACGTGGAAGAGAATCAGACGGTGCAGTTGCGCTTCATAACTTTTCATAAGACTGAGCAGATTCCTCTCGGGGGTAGGTAAGATGGGGGGGGGGATAAAATAAAGACACCCGCTCAATATTCTGTTATCGACCCACCTGTCTGTTACCGCGGCAACCCACAGGGCGTGCACGTGCAGCTGTCATGATTGATTAGCCATGGTCGGAGGTGGGAGACCAGACTGCGCTCAGCTGCCTCCAAGGGTCTGCTAAATTTTCGATTCCCCATCGAGCCGAGGGTTCTCCGCACCGTGACGATCGGAGCATCCTTCCTCCTCTGCATCCTGCTTGTGGATGGGAGGGTAAACTACACACAGCACAGACAGATACAATCTCTCAGTGGGCATGTTTACATGTACATCAGTAGTTTAAGGAAGATAGGATCTGCATTCAGAGTGTAGTGATATGATTATGCACTCAGCTGAAGTAGGTACAATCACAGAAACACATATGGAGAACTGTGTTTTGAGTTGACGCCCCTCAGGGCACGTGTACACCATCCTCATAAGAGTGGAAAATGATATTATGTCTACGCATAAGATGACCTGAAGGAACAACGTAAATGGATAAAAGAATGGGTGGCCATTCCGAGCCCTGGGGCACTACTCGCAATAGTGCGTATCTGTTGTGGCTGACCTGGGGTCAGCAATACATACACTTCAAACCAAAACCATAGCAGTGTCACCATAATGCACAAAAGTCACCTTGAAATCTGTCTTAACGGTGGATATAAAAAAGTGTTTTTAAAATGTGGGTAATTTGCATCATGTGTTTTGACAAGACACATGCATATGTATAGTAAATGTAAAGTTTAAGATGAAATAATTTCATCCAGCACGCAAATATAAATGATCTAAATTTGATCATATGGCCTTAGTTTGGTATTTTCCAAAAAGGCATATGGGGGTTATATCACACTAATGTTGAAAAAAAAGCAGTGAAAGTGCCCTCTTGGATGCCCTTACGGTAGATAAAACATGAAGAAGTGGCCTCTAGGGTGCCCTTTCTGATGAGTATGAGGTATTGATGCATTATTTTGTGCATGTAAACATGGCCACTGAAGCTGACAATTTATAAACCGGATCAGTGTATCTACTGATAAGTTCAGGCCGCACTTCATTAACGTCAAACTGCTGTCTCCTTGTCTGCAGTAAATGTCAGGGACCAGCCCTGCACCCAGTGTGCGCATATTTTGGTGGGAAAACCAGCCGGTCATACATCTGTTGGCACAAGGAAGAGGAAAATGTCAATATCAGCCAGTGTCAAATGTCAGTATTAATGAATGCTGTGACAAAAAGTAGGATTGTATCTTACATCAAAACATCGCCACCTTGCAGTAAAACTCGTCTGATAATCACGGCCCAACAGGCTCGTTTGAGTTTAAACAGCACTTATCTCATTTCCACTCTTTCCCCCAGGGTTCGGTTCTTATCATCAGATGTTTGGGTGGTAGCCATGGATCAAATGCACTCACTGTGCAGAGACGGAGAAGCTAATATTATAACTTATACCGAGTTTTTAATTCTAGATTGGGCGATAAAGCAGGTGGTGAAGCTATTCTTGCTTCCATTGTGCAAAAGATTATTTATGTTCTCTCTGAGCTAAAGTATGAATTCAACTTCCCCCGTGTGCTGAATTACTTTCCTAACCTGGCGACCTCCATTCTCCCTTCAAAACCAACTCTATAATTTCAAAAGTGCACAGGGAGATGAATGTAGGATAAGAACTCTATGGCTGACATTTTTGGAGATACAAGCGGCCTCCTCTCTGTACTCTCCATTGTCACATATTTACTGTGGAGCTGTCAAGCAACCATCACCCAAAAATAGGATCCAGGCTGCCTCCCTCGCCACCCTAATAAATGTAGAGCTGTGCAGCCGCCACGCAGATCACGCAGCTGACAGAAGTCCATTTACTTAATCTGCACTGACACGGTGATGTTTACCACAGACGGAATCATTTCCTCCGCCGTCGACGAGGAAAAGTGCTATTTGTTTGTGCTTCGCACTACAAAAGCGGGGCTTCGAAAATCAGCTCATTCAAGTTTATCAGCAGCTGTGATCTGACACGGCTGGAAGTTTTACGGTGACGCTTTTAGATTACAGCCCACAACTGACAGTGTGATCAATAAGTACATACAGGGTATCAATTTGACACTTAATGGGTACCAATAATAGGATAAATGTGTCAGTACAACGGAAGAAAGTGGTCGGAGAATTTAGTGTTTAGGTTGAAATAAATTACATACAATAGTTTTAAAATGCATCATACATATTCTTACTATTGAATCAACAGTTTTATACTTCAGGAAATAAGCTTACTCAGTTTCTTGTTGGGAGTTAGATGAGAAGATTGACATCACTCATGCCTGTATGCTAAATATGAAGCTATAGCCATCAACTGGTTATAACTGGTTAGCTTAGCATAGCATTGCATTGCAGCATGTATGCTAATCTAAGCTAACCAGCTGCTCGCTCTCTCACAAGTTTGTCCCTCCTATGTACCTTTGTCCTTACTCTGCCATTGGTACCTTGTCTAACAAAACACTACACTGTAAGTTGCAGGCTGTAATGTAAAGCGTGACTAAAGAAGCATTACTAAAGGATAACTATGTGGGCAGGACGTGTCGGAGACTAAAGCCACTTAATCTCACGTTTCAGTTCCAGGCCTTTTCAGGCTGACATAAACCTCATGTTGTAAATTCACAGTGTATATTCAAGTAGTATCGAACTGATGGATGTTATGTGAAAGTAGAGGGGGGAAAAAAACCTGAATTTAACAGCTGTAATGTGGATTTTTTTGTATGTCTAGTGACAGGATGTCACAGTCGACCCATCTTTTGATTCAGCACTGAGTGAAAACAGAAGCAGCGCTCACCGTTACAGCCATTATTCCATTAGTCATACCAGCTTTATGGGTCAGCGGGTGCTTTTCAGCACGTGACCCTAATCTAAAGTGTTCTATCAGAAAGATGTCACAGCGTCACCGTGTTTGGTGGTGGGGCGCCAGTTAATCAGTGTTTAGCTTTGTTGGGTCACCAGATTTTCTGTCGGGTCATGGACTCGGGCGTGTTGTTACTCCGTGCGGGCAACGAGCAGCAGTGGAATAGATATCATCACCGCCAGTATGATATTTGATATGGCCGCTATTGTATTTAAATACTGTATGATCACAGCTTAGTGAGGGTGTTTTTGCTACCTAGAAACGTCTCTGTGCTTTGGTGGTTTAGAAGAGCCTTAGGCACTAACACTGTAACAGACCTGGGGTAAAATATACAGGAATAATCTGAAATATTCCCTTATGTATCTAATAAGAAGGACTGCATGTGAATATGAAGGGACAGTTAACCTAAAAATCAAAAACACTTATTTTACGTCATTCCTGTAGGGCTCTTTATCCATCGAGTATTTTTCGGTGTGTGTCGCTGAGTTTTGTATTATCGGCCGCAGAGACGTCTGCCTCTAAATATAATGGAACCAGATGGCACTCGGCTTGAGGTACTTAAAGCACAAAAAAAAACAAAAACAGAAACTTCATGACCCAAAACAGCAAGGAGAGAAATTCTCCCAGACTGCCTGACAAAATTGCTCAATTTTGAGAGTTGTTGAGTTAGGTGGCACTCAAAAAACTGAATGAAATGCTATTAGGGACCAATTCTCAATTATTTTGGCCTTCTTGTAAATTCAGCAAATGTCACCTAAGAAGTTATTTCTTTCTTTGCGGAAAAAAAACATTTTTTTCCTAGTGCTGCATGCGTTCAACTGCATATTGAGCACGTATGTGAGATCTGATCACATGGTGGTCACTCGAGATGCACGTCGGATGCATGTTAATGCCAGGTGTAAACAACCTCATAATTTATCATAATGCAGCCTGGTGAGATTACGGATGTTAAGAGACAACACACGTTGTTGGATGATAACAGATGATGCCCTCTGCAGTGTAGTTAAAAAAAATGAATTGGATTTGATGTAGTCTCTATGTTGCAGTATGTTTTTGTGTTATTTAAGCAATTTGAGCACCATCTAGTTCCATTATATTCAAGAGAAGGAAGACATCTGTACGACTGAGCAACTCGCACTTAAACAATCTAGATGGAAAAAGAGCACTGAGGGAGGAATATCTATTTTTGATTTTTGGGTGAACTGCCCTTTTAATGCTTTCAGAATCCAAAACAAACATTTTTATGTGCAGAAACTGTGAATACTGTTGATTTACAGTACCAGTCTGGTATTACAGCACGCTTATTCTCAATTTGCCTGCCAAACATAAACACTGTCTAAATGTCTGGCAGGGGAGATGAATCCCCTGCCAGGTAGTCTCACATCAAAGACTTACTGCTTCTCTTCAGGTAGTTTAACATGGTGCAGCTGCTGCGATTTTATCCGAGATTCAAATTGACAATTTGCGGCTTCTGAAAACAAACACACCATAACTTATCGTGGTCGCTGCCTTTCCGAAAATGAGCTGCCGCGTGTTTTGATTTCCTAATTGGGAGCTGAAATCAGCGTCACGTCAGTTGTGATTACGATCCTCTGACTCTAAACGACAATGCAAATATGTTTGCGCCAGTTTTCGAAAAATGACCTACATGCTTTGATTTTTAATGAAGGCAGTTCAGTGTAGTTCAGCGTAAATAAGATGATTTGTGTTAGGCCCCTCAGTGTCATTTCTTTTGGGAGCAACATGCTACGACAACACGACTGCCCTCTAATAGGTTATACTTGTTGCAAGCGACCCCGGGGTGCCCGACCCATGCTGCTTCCTTGTATGCTTTGTCCCAGGTCTGACTTGTAGTTATTAGCATTTATTCGGTTATTAATTTACTGATGAAATGTAGAGGCTCGCAAACAGAGTCAGCTCTGTTTTATGCATAACCTCCCAGTAGACTGGAGAGAAACACTGTCTAATGATGTGCATAGGGATTTAGGAAGTGTGTGTGTGCATATGTATGTATGTATGTATGTATGTATGTATGTAAGTGTGTGTAAATGACAGAGGAGAGAATGTGTTGGACAAGACGAGAAAGCGTGTGTGTGTGCATGTGTTGGCATGTTTTAGATGCCATTGTAGAGATGTCAGTAATCAGCATTTATCTCTTTGTACGTTGGCACATTAAAGCACTGAACAGAAAGTCTCACTGTCTTTTTTTCCTCCTATCACTGTCTTTATTCAGCTCTGATATAACTACTGTCATCTTCATTTTACTTTCAGTGTAAGCTTAATGAATTGGGGATGTTGTGAGCTAAATTTAGCGCACATCAGCAACATACGCTGAAAAAAAAAATGCACTGGAGTTTCCTGGTGTGCTGAGTTTAAATTGTCAGATGCTGCAAGAACATCCTTCAAAGGGAAGCTCGGAAGAAGTGAAGTGCACCCAGAGGACAAAACCAAAAAAATGACTGAAGTCAAGATACTCTGGTAAGTCGATGTCCATTTGTATGCAGATGATATCATCCTGTCTGCCACCAGCTATACTGCAAACTAGGTGTATTCCAGTGAAGTCTATGTTCGATTAACATAACAATTTAAAGCTTGTTCTAAACTAAACAAATACATTTCTCAACACTTTAATTGGCAGCTCCAAGTTTTTACCCTTTATTAGCCATTTTGATCTCAATTAGTTATTCTGAACGTTCATGTTTAGATTTAAATTTGAGATGCCAGTGTTCTCAGTTGAAGATATTTCCCTGAATGCTCCAAGTTAACAAAATAAAAGCTTCATTCTCTATACCACTATATCAAGGGTTTATTCAAAGGAACCCAGATTCCTCCAGGAAGAGGACTACTTTCCCCTCATTATCTGAATGAACACATTGGAGATTATATCTATTGCCAGTTTTTGACTCGCTTTCTTTCAAGGCTGCCTCTTAGCAAACACTCCTCCTGCCAATTAGGAAGGGGGGGATGCCAATTAGCAACATAAGGAAAGGCTCCGCAGAGTCAGAGCGAACACTTGACCAAAACAACAGTTACTGTCTTCAGGAAGAAAACATATTAACATAATCACAACATGTGCCCCCGCAGAGACCTGGGTGTCATTATTTCTGGCTGAGGAGGCGACTGTTCACAGCCCGTGAGTGACAAAAAAAGACCCCGATGATGTGTTGTTTGAAGTAAAGTGGTTTGTGATTGCTGCTGTGACAGACGAGCACACTTCACTGCAGGGAACATCGAGATCGCTGCAAGACAGAAGATCTCTTCAAGTTACGTAACAGTTGGTTAAAAGTGGCACCTCCCTGGAGCAGCAGCTTTTTATTCCAGGAATCTGTAACATCGTAGAGGGACGTCGTGTCGTTCTCGTCGCCTGATTTAAAAACAGATGTTGGCTTGTGATTTGCTTTAAGGGAGGAATGAATAGAGCAGTGCAATGAAATTTTCCCAGCTGATTACTTACATGAGACAATAAATTTTTTTGTATTACATGTCTCTAATATTTCACTTATTAATCCCATGTGAACTGCAACTTTTCTGCAGACATCACATATGATTGGAAATTTCAAGATAACACATTCTCACATGTTAATACATTATTTTGGGATTGGATGGTCACATCTGGAAACATGCAAATGATTCTATCCAATTAAATATGCAAAAGTGTGTCCAGAACAGAAATCAGAACTAAGATAAACACCTCAATGTGTATTTTGGACATTTATTTCCTAGAAGACAAGTCATGGAAGCAAAACTGGCCAAAATTGACAAGTGCATCACTTAAATAATTACACTCAAATTCTCCACCTGCACCCATTTCTCATTTTCCAGAAAAAGCAGATAAAGCACAATTATTCATGAGACTAAGGGCTCAGTTTGATAAACTAGGAGCTCTCTCTCCTGCAGTAAATTGATTTGTCCTCCGCCATCACTGCTGCCAAAACCCCCCAGGAAGGAGAGTCGGGGGGTCGGTTAAGGAGCAGCACGCCTTGTCAGCCTGGATTAGCCCTCATCAGCACAGTGAGCACACCCAGCGTCTGCCACAGTCAACATCTGTGTCATTTAGCCTCACACAGACACACCCAATCAGGGGTGAGCGTGTGTGATCCCACAATCACATGTAACACCACTCTGGATCGTTTCGACTCTCATTCCCCGTTTAATTTTTCAGAATCGACTGCGGCTCCTCTGTTGTTCACTCGGCCCCCCCAGAGGCAGATGTCTTCAGAAAACATCTTTCCAACACTCACTGGCCTAGTTTACAGTAGAGAGGCCTACTGTACTCACTAACCTGTGCTCACACTGCCCCCTGATGGCCGGATCATGCTATTACAACCCAGAGCCACTGGGTCCTAAATCCATAAAGGAGAGCTAAAATACCAGACATAAACATTACATTTGAGTGGGAAATAACAGAATTATTTGACTTGACATCTAACAAGTTTATTTTTTAGTGAAATTGAGTTTTCTGTGGCTTCACCTCATTGAATGTTGCTTGTTCTTCCAGTAAATTACTCAGTCCTAATGGTTTTCTGACTAGCTGAGGCATAAAAGACACGCTCAGTGAATTCAAGGCTAGAAACTACGAAACAACTTGTAAAACAAATAAATGGATCTCATATTTCCAGTTTTAATATGTTAAATCTCGGCAAGCACAGAATGATGGTGTCTGCAGTGTACTCATTCTTGTCGCTACCAGTGTGTAGTGTGGTTCTGCTGAAGAAAAATGTTGTATTCCAAGTATTCCTAGAAGTGTCAGTGTAAATGAATGCTGCAGAACTCTCAGTTTTAAGACCAGAGAGAAAATAAGTAATAAATCTTTAAAGATGTTTTGATTTCTCTTTCGGAAATTTTAATCACAGCTGGAATTTAAAACATTTTGTGGCAACAAAGAAATCAGAACAACCCATTTTATTCAACAATACGAATGCACTGTAGCCTCACATCTTCAGATTTGAATTCTTATGTACATTAGAACATCTAATGCATATGTACAATATTCCATTAATTAATCTGGTCTTTAATTATTTCAACAATGTATATGTGCTTATGTATACATGTTTTTTTTTTCCTGTCAACATGATGTATGTCCCCTGCTGTGAGGTCTCTGTGAGACACTGTTGAGGCTCCGCTCCCGACCGTCAAGATCTCAACATTCATACCTTTCGTGCCATTTTTGGTGCGGCTGAGTGGAATTTTCTCGTTTGAGCTAACATAAGGTTAAAAAACAAAACAGTAAACTCAGGAGATTACATCAATAGAGAACAAAAACGAGTGACACGAAGAAACAAAATGACGTAATCTTTATGCATTAAAAACAATAAAATATGCCCAGCTTTCAATTGTTTCGCTCATGAAATTGCAGATCTCATCACCTGCTTGAGGAACAATTTTCCATGTTTTTATGAACTTACTTGATTTTTTTCCCCACCATATGTCTTGTAGACTGTCACACTACTGAAAGTTTTATTTTTAATTGGATCAATAGAGGGGAGTCGAGTTAAATAAAGTTTTATAGAGTAAGTATTAAAGACAGAGTCTCTTCAGTGTTCTGTCTGGGGCCCCACAGCTGTTAAACAAAAGAAAGAAATCAAATTATTAGTCAGAGAGATTCCAGACAGTGGCGTACTCAGGATGTTTGAGGGCCAGGGGCCAAAACATAAAAGGGGCCCCTGCTGTATGAGGTGGGGATCCTGAGAGGGCACTTCACCATGCTGTGTCGACCGTCCCTGCATCCAAGGGGACACTTTCACTATATTTCAAACATGGGGGCACCGATGACTTCACCTCATCTCATCACCACCTCAGGGAGCAGCTAAATGACATAAGTCACCCAGCGGCCCCCCCCACCCCTCACACCCACCTACACCACCTCTCCGTCCAGACAAGCCGCCCGGAGCTCCATCCAGCCGCCGGCTGCCTGCCTGGGATGCCAGTCAGTGCATGGCGGTTTCTGTTTTTGGAACAGCTCATTCACTTACAGTTACACCCCGCAGACTGTCTGTGGCCTCCCAGCACGGAGCCCGAGGCTCCGGAGCTGCGCCCGGATCCATCACACCATCATGTCTAAGAATAGCAGCTCTCAGGCTCGTAAATGCGCAGCGCGCCGTGCGTAATGGAGCTATTACAGCTCAGTCCTGCCTCTGAATAACCGGGAAATCCAAAGTGGGAGTATCAGTTTATCAACAGATCTAATATTAGTAAGTTTGTACCACAGTAAGGAATGAGCTTTCCCTGCAGCACAGAGACGTTTGCGCCCCTGGTGTGATTTCACATGGGAGATGTTTGCGTCTTTATTTTCCTCCTCAGAGATCATTACTGTACAGACCATCAGTTATGAAGTCAAGAGACACCAAAACAGCCACTTTACTAAAGACTTTTAACTCATTTCTCAGGTTGCTCCTCATTAATGTCACATCTGTCAGGCTTCCCCTCACTTTCTCTACTTCAGAGTGAAGTCCATCCATGTTTCTGTGCTGCTCTAAACTCTGTGACCCAGATCCCCGAGCATCAAAGTGAGCAGTAACCTACTAAACTCATTTTTGTCGATCAGATCGAGGTTATCACGAGAAATCGTGACGCGTCAGTAAAAAAAAAAAAAAAAAAAAAAAAAAGACTGCTGATTGGCTGCACCACCCGGCGGAGGACAGCTCCACAGTTGACTCACCTTGATAAGTTGCAGCTGCATCATCAGACCCCCCCACCCTACCCCACCCCCTCCCTCCTTCCCTCCCCACCCCGGTGCGGAAATAAGCGTCCAGGGATGCGTCCGCTGGGTGTCGGGTTTTACGCATGGCGTCCGCCAAACGGGACGGGGCCCCGCGGACAGCCACCACCCAGCATCCTACTATTTAGAGGTGGGAATGCTCCGACACCCAGCCCCCGCATGCACACCTGCTCCTCTCCGTCTGTCCGTGTCTGACAGACCCGGTCCTCCTCCACCACTGACACCACCACCACCTCCTCCTCTCCTGTGGAGCTCCTCGGTTCGTGCGTCCACACTTTCACCGGTTCTGGATTTGTACTTTGGGTCTCCTCTCTCCCTCCAGGTGGATTTAATCTCCTCTTTTATTCACAGCTAACTTTTTTTTTTTTTTTTGGTGCCCTGTTATCGATGGCGGAGGGTGTGCGCCCCGAGGACTACTGCGACGAGCCGGTGGAGGACGAGTTTGGAGAGATCATCAAGTGTCGATCTGGTAGGACATCAGAGTGTCTCTAGTGGGTGTGTGTATGTGTGTGACACCTCTGCGCGCTGCCGAGGTGAGGATGCTCACTGACAACAACTTTCAAACTTTTTTTTTTTTTCCCACAAGTGTCACAGCTGCAAAAATGAAACTCTGGGATCTGATTTATGTGACTCTGATTGTGTGTTTTCTCAGCAGAACACCTGGTAAAAGTGGCTGGTAAAACAGTGATTGGTGTGGATGTGATGATAAAAGTGAAGTTCATAGTTTCAGAGCACTGTGAGACTGTTTTATCATTTTAAAATCCCATATCTGGGTGATGTTCAAGGTGCTGACTGCAGGCTGCTCTTAGCCTCCGTCAGACGTGCCAACAGGTGGAGAAATGCTCAGTGAGTCTGCGCTTCAGACACTTTGCGCGCTGGTGCTGTTATGGGAGTTGGGAACTCCATTTCCCATGAGCTCTGTTCTTCCTCGCACGGGGAGGATGTTGACACTCTGCAGGGGCATTATCGGATCTAAAAACGGTCCATGCCAGCTGGTGACCTTGTCCGCAGTGTATTTCTCGACTTGTTGCTCATGGGAGAGAGCGCGGTGAGGTGTGTGTGCGGTTATAGATGCACAATATGTCAACTATGAGCGATAGAAGCAACTTTACGTCACTTTTTTTCCCTGTAAAATATGATGGTACAGTGTCTTGTAATAGGGTGAGTGGTGTCCACCCCCCCATCACTTCCTACATAATGTGGCTTTAAGATGAAATGGCTGAATTTGATCACCTTTTTCTGTAATGATATAGGAAGTAAGGTGGAGCTGTCGGTAAACCCCTCCCCCTGGTGACTGATCTGCTATAATCTCTGACATTATGAGGTTGTTGATACTCATCCACCAATGTGTAGTTACTGTTGGAGCTTAATGCCACGGTGTGTATATTAATGCCACGGTAGTATATTATTTACCTCTGAAATGCAGTGTTGTATTAATGGAGCATGAAATGGAAATACCTAAGAGGAAATGCATCTGAACGCACAGTCACCAGGAGCAGTGTGAAACCCACAAGAGCCCGATCCTCCTCTGTGCCACACTGGTACGTTACGGTCACACAGAGCTCCCCTCATCGACAAGTTGTAGAGCTACATCAGGAGCGAATTGTTCCCGAGCTAACTGGCCAGTCTCCACTCGTGTGACCCCGACACTGAGCCCCCCCTCTCGCAGCTCGATGGGGATGATTTTCAGAGGCCCGCCGAGGTTTGATATCTTCTTATAGCGCTTGTAAATACTGGTTGACCTGGAGTGGTCTGATCTAGACTGATGGAGACAGACAGGTGGACGGCAGAGTCAAGCTCTTTGGACCTTGGGACATGAAGTTCCTCTCGTCTCTCTGTCTAAATACCTTTTTTCTGTACTGACACGCCTGCTTTAAAGAAGCTTCAGCAAATAAATAAATCTGTGTTTCCCCCCCTCTCTCTTTCTCTCTCACACACTTTCTCTGCATGTCTCTCGCCCTCTCCCCCCCCTCCCGTGGTACAGCTGGTGGGTCATCTCATGCTGGAAATAGCGGTCAGCTGGCCTGACGGACGGCTGCTGCGTGGTGTCAGATTGCCCGCTTAGGGAGGTTTCCATGCTCCCCGCCTGCCTTCTCTTTCCTTTACTCCCTCTCTCCTCTTCCACTGCTTTCAGTTTTTTTCCACGACACACCTTCCCTCTGTTTTTCCAGCTTCTCCCTTTATCTCTCTAAAAACTCTCCTTTTGCTCCCAAATGTCAGCCTCTTTCTTTCTCTCCCTGATCTGTTCCCAGTGTATCTGTCATTCCCTTGTCTTTTCACGTTCCTCCGCTCCTCTCGTGTTTTCTGTACCACCCAAGTTGTTTCTCCACTGTACGACCGGACTGTCTGTCAGGAGCTAAATCCAGCTGTCTGACTCTGTGTGGCAGACCCCACTCAGCATATTTAACATGCCATGTTCTGTGTGGTATAACATGTCTGTGTGTCCTGCAGTCCGGATTTCACTTTGATGCACAGATCAACACATTTATAATAGATTTCTTGAGATGCGTCCTTTAAATAAGTATGTAATTATCCACTTCTAAGAATTTGTAAGACAAAGAAAAGCAAGTCCTGGTGCATGTTAGGATTCCTGCTTGCTACAGTACATTACTGAACGATTTGTTGATTCGACAGCAAAGTCAAGTATGTTTGAAATCGAGACACACCAACAGCGCTGTTGAAACATGTTCTTCAATAATGCATTTCTCAAAATACATCAAACCCGATTAAAATTTCTTCCATAACGTTAAATATTAATGAGAAACCACTAGAATAATAATGTTGAAAACATCTTTAAATATTATTCAATGATAATTTATCACACAAAAGTTGTTATCTGCTTAAGAATATGTGGGTGCGGTTTGATCAGATTTTATTTAAAGCAGAGCCTGACTTCAATCAGATCTGGTTTCAAATGCTGCTGAATCCTGATTGGTGCAAAGCATACATGACATCACCTTTTTTCCCAGCTGAGCCCACCCACCTAAAACCAGCAACAAAAACCCAGATCAAACAGATAACAATGTCAAGAACGTGAAGGCCCGCTAACAAATGCTAACAAGCTAATCAAGGAAACATGTGTTCTGGTCCTTTAAGACAAACAGGTGTTTTCTGGGCCAAGGGTCCCGCGCACTGTCAGCACCAGATCCACTGAAGAGGTGCCGACAGTGTTCGGGCCACGACCCGGCGTGGCATGACCTCACTCTGCTCTGCACCTGTTGTTTACAGGAAACAGCTGTTCACGCAGCACAAACACAACACGACAACTTATATTTCTAAAAAAAATGTTGAAAGTATATTTTAAGGAATATCAGTGTTGCTTTTTTAATTACACATCGGGA
Organism: Acanthopagrus latus; assembly: GCF_904848185.1. Taxonomy (NCBI): domain Eukaryota; kingdom Metazoa; phylum Chordata; class Actinopteri; order Spariformes; family Sparidae; genus Acanthopagrus; species Acanthopagrus latus. Next base: position 8,828,370 of record NC_051062.1, read on the forward strand.
CATACTCTGTGATGCGATCATTTTGCATAGATAGACAGTTTTTCCTTGGTTCTGCATTTTTCTATTGGAAAGCGACACAGAGGTATGCAGCAGGTGTGTTTTATCCCTGCTGCAGGCTGTGTGTGTGTGTGTGTGTGTGTGTGTGTCCGTGTGTGTGTGTGTGGGGCTGACGGTGGGTCTGCGTTCTGTTTTAGATTGCTTTTAAAATGGTTGAATTTATCAACATTGACAACCTTTCAGTGGGTGTGGGAGACGGGCTGTGTGGGTGTGTGTGTGTGTGTGTGTGAGTGTGAGCAGACAGGCAGGTAGACTCAGGCGTTACCATGGACACCTGCACCCTGAGGACCCCTGTGTGATATGCAAAACAGCAGGCACACCTAGGAAAGACCAGCCCCCGCCCCCCAGTACAGCAGATCTCATGTTTACTTCCCTGCTTTTGACATGACATGACATCTCTCCACTTTGGTTTCTTCACCTCTCTTCACCTCTATTTTGACTCAATATCACTTCAGTTTCCTTCATTTCCTTCATTCGGACTTGAAATCACTTTACTTCGCCTCACTTCTGCTCTTTTTTTTACTTCACTTCACTCGTCTCTCACCTAAACACTCTTGATGCCTAACCTTTTAGATCGATATCGCTTCAGTTCATATTCACTCTTCCTTTAACTCCACTTCGTTTTTTACATCTCCCCATTTTCTCCCCAATTTTGTTCACTCGTCTTTGCATCCCTTCATTCCACTGCACTTTTCCTCTTTCGATGTCACTTCACCTCACTTCTCTCTCTGATTCATATGACATAACTGACTGTCATCTCACTTCATTTCACTTGACTTCTCTTTTTTGACCCGTCTTTGATCGATGTCACGTGCTTCCTTTCCATTGAACTTCACTTCTTTTTTTAAATGACACCACTTCCCTTGTCTTCACTCCACTTGTTCTTTTCTCTCTCGACTTCTCTCCCAGTGTCGTGATATCACTCTTCATCAAGTCGTGTCCCTTTGATCGACGTGTCATTTATTTTCAGTTAACTTTGCCTCGCTTCGATTCGCCTCATTCCTCGTTTTCTCTTCTTCTTCGTGCCTCTTCATTTCGCTGCAATTCTCTCCTCTTCACCCCCTTTTAGCTTAACTTTGCTTCTTTCCCCCTTCTTTCCTTCACTTTCTCTTTTTGTCTCGTCCTCTCGCTTCACCCCTGCGCTCCTCTCCTCTTTTTGATTTCTCTTGTTGTTGATCTGTCTCTCCCTGCCCCTCTGCCCACTTTCCAGGCCGATCCTCCTCTTTCCCGTGATTATCTCTCTCGCTCTTTCTCTCCACCACGTACACTCTTCATCTTGCTCCCCAGTTTATCCCTCAAATCATCGACAGCGGGGTGTTTTATCTTCTGATCTAGACTCTCTGAGTATTTTGTTGTTTTCTTTCCCCCCACTGCCACATGAAGTCAGGACAGTTAAAGAGCTTGCACACCAACTCTAAATATACTCTGCATGCAGGCTCACACAAGGCCATCAATAAACGCTCAGTGATTTAACTTGTCCCTCAGCGCTGTTTTAGGATCAGCCCCCCTGTCTTTTAAACCTTAACCTCATCTGTCAGCATGCGCGGGAGGAGCAACTGATCTGAGTGCAGCCGCAGCGTCGGGGGACACGTTAGTGCGACAAGCTCCCCGGTTTTTCAGTTAATGTCAGCCTTCAGGTTGCATTTACAAAACAGAAGTTCTGCATTTAGGACGGGGAGAGAAGGCTAAGGGCGCGTTTTAATAATGAACCAGCCGCTATTTTATCCTCGTGTTTGCTTATCTTCAGCAGCCAAAGACAAAATAAATCAGTGCAGGCCAGACGAAGCAAATGATTAAATAAATGAGACACAGAACTAACTAGCCACAAAAGTTTAATAGACAAATAAGTCTTCAAACAGCAAAGTGTCACCTTTAGAATTAGAAAATTGAACATATATGAAACTGCAAGACAGTGGTAACAGAGCAACAGCTGCACCTCTCGTGTCCAATCAGTGTCAGTGAAATGAAGAAAATGAAACAACACTTTGACACATTTTTGGAAGCTTGGCTGAGAAGCGCCATGCGGGAAATTAAATTCTGAAGGCGGTAGAATACTGGATGTGATACCAACACAGTCACCTCACAGGGACGAGAATACAGCAGAACATCGAGCAAATGCAGGAAGTAATGCTGTAAATATGTTCCGTGAGAATACAGTTTTTATTCAAATTAAATCACTTTTTTTTAGAGATGAAATTGAATAAATTGCCACTAAAATTATACATTATAATGGTATTATCTAATTTTAGCAAACAAAAGTAGTAGTTGAAAGTAGCCATAGCCACAAACGTTAGCATCCGTAGCTAACTAACTTACGATGAACAGCAACACTAACACAGTGTTCATCTAGTGTTGTGTTTTTTTGCAGGATTAAAGGAGTAAAGCAACATAATTCTTTCACTGTGTCTCTTTTATATTGTAGTTTGTGCACCGACTTTTCTGGCTCGTAACCTTTTTCGTCATTTATTAAGATTATTTAAAGTTTTCCACTCGGGCTTTATAAGGCACAATTTGTCCAAAGAACCAGGTGGATGGTAACCCAGCGACTGAAGCCTACGATGGCATGATCCTGCCCGAGATGAGTCTGCAGCTCTGAGCCTCGGTGCCTCTGCAGTCCTGGTGCCCTTGAACATGTCACCAAACTCCAGTGGAACAACCAAAGAAAGGCATGTACTGTATGAAAGCAGTGCGGCAGGTATAAATATAAAAGCAAGGTCTTGTTTAAAGCAAAAATAGACTCATCAATCCTCCCGCTCGATGACACATTAATAAGCTCCAACAACTGTGAGTCAGTGGCTTTTTTTTTTTTTTTTTTTTTACGCGATTGAGCAGTCACACCTGCGGACAGAAGATGGCAGCAGAGGCAGCCGCTGGGCGCTGCCGGTGTCCTCAGAGAGAACCGCGTGAGCTGCTGGCAATGAAGATGAATGTGTGGGAACAGATCCGCCTGTTCTTGGGAGATTTGAGTCTGGCTCTGTATGAGAGAGAGTCAGGTTGGGTTTGACGCTTGTGGCGAGAGAGCGAGAGAAAACAAACACAACAAGAAGGACGGTGGAGAAGAAAGGCAGCTGTTGTTTTCTTCGGGGAGGAGGGGGAAAAAAAAACAGGTTGGGTGGTAGAACGAACGACCAAGTCGTGACAGATATGAAGACGCTCCATCTCTCGGTCGGGGTGGAGTGGAGGGTTCAGCGTATGATCTGACCCATATGAAGTTTCTGGGTCACTACAGACCAGGGGAGGAGGCTGTGTGGGGATGTTGTAATGAGTCTGGCAGTCGAGGATCCCAGAGGAACCCCCTCCCTGCTCAATCAGACACACACACACACACAAGTCCACGCTCACAAAAAGCTCTTTCTGGGTTAGGAGGAGTCATGTCAGGGAAATCAGAATCAGGTTGCACCCCATTCTTATGGAAGTGGGCCAACGGCTCGCAGCGGGGGGGAAATGATCAATCAGGCCAGGGGGGAAGAGCCACGCTGGGCCGTAGTCAAGCACAAAAGGAAGTTCTCCTTGCACAGATTATCACGTCTTTTTGATAGATGCATCATTAACATCGGCGCTCTCTGACAGTTGACGTGGGAGTCATTAAGGGAGAAAATGTCCAGCATGACATTGCACGATCAGCCGCAGTCGGTGGGGTTAGGTGACGGGTGGGAATCCTTTTCCCACTCACATTGGGCTCAGGATCAGAACCCTGCTTGCATTTTGGATGAGTTGGGATTTTCAACTCGTCGAAGCGTGGATTAACAGTTTGGGTTAACTTTTTAAACTCACGGTTACGGTGACAGAGCGCCGGCAAAGAGGACGAATGCAGAGGAGCGAAAGACGAGTTCGGATAGGGTGAGCGGTGTCGGCTCTCGAACTCAATGAGGTCATCAAAAATCATTACCGTCATTTTTATGAATTGGATCGATGGTCCTGGAGCGATCATTTAGCTGGATGTGCACCCACGTGTCCACACACACACACTCAGAGCTAGAAGATAACCACAAGGCTCGCGCCATCAAACACACATGACGGAGCGATAAGATCAGCTCCACTTTGATCCTCTCTGCAGCGTCAGTATCAGGCACGCTGTGCATGTGTGTTGTGAGCTCGTGTACTGTACTTCTGTCTTCGCGAGGGCTGATTTGAGTTGCAGACCTTTTGATGGAAGACATTTTGGGCGATCCTCTCTTTGGGACGGACCTTCAAAGGGCTGTCGGAGGGGCGGTGCCCCGGTGGCCTGAGGCGCAGAGCGGTTCAAGGCCTTTTATTGCACGTCCATGTTTATCTTCTTTCTCCCTTCATTTCCTGCCCTCTCACTACCGTTGACAATCTAATAAAAGGCCTCAAATGTGCCTGAAAGATTTTAAAAAGGGGCTGTTTGAGAGGTAAGACTGGAGAGGCTTGAGGTCTATCCAAACTGGATGATGAGTGCAGTCTGATAGTCTCTCTTTGAAGACTCTGCACATAAACACCGTTGTGTGAAGGATAAAACAGGAGAGCTTGTGAGTCATTTTGATGGAAGAACTGCTGAGGTATGTACAACATAATGGATTGTGGTTCAGGGTTAAGGGGCAAACCCCAAGAAAGAGTGCCAGGCTTTAAATTCATTGTTCCTAGAGGCCAGACTGTCTCGTGTTACGCACTGTGGCCCCAAAAGACTTTTTTCCCGTAGGCTCATATAGTGAAAGAAGCGTCTGTCACACAGTGGATACATTTTCTTTCAGGGTGTCACAACCCCTGCAAAATGTCAAAATCTGATTTGAGCAATTTGGTCCGATAACATTTAGAAAGTCTAGAAGAGCCACAGGATGAAATCGTTTTATCCTCAAGTTAGCCAGGCACTAAACTAGAATTTAGCTGGTTAGCTCGGCTGGCTGGAGTCTCGGCGCTTTAAATACGCGAGCTGTGCGCTGCTGGATATTTGTAAGGATAATGTCGGGGCAATTTCCTGCAGTGTTTGTGGCATTAAAGAAGGACATTTTTGGACAGGATGTCGGTGCATCGTTGTTTTTTTTGGTGAGTGTTTTGAATTAGACCTCCAACTGTGTTTGTGGCAACCAAAACTGTCATTTGGAGCCAAAAAATGATCTTTTACGAACCTTAGCTGGGTGTTTTTGTGCCTCAACCTAACAAGAACATAAGCACAGCTTTGTGGCATATCAGCATTCAACATCAAAAGCTGTCTCTGGGTAAATACTCTGTGCAGTGCGAGATTCTTCATAAGGTCTTTTAAAGTCATCCACCACAGAAAGACGTCATAGTAAGACACCCCGCTTTATAGATTATTCACTTCCGCCTGTGGTCCCTGCGTGGAAATAACAGCTAAAGTTAAATAAATGATATGAAACGGAGGAAGATGGGAAAGATGCTGAAAAGAGGGACAAGTTTAATTTCAAAGAGTGATATCACCTCCCCGTCTGCACTCCTGCCGCGTCTCCCTCCTCCAAGTGCATCCTTCAACACTCGCCTTAAAACCCGCAGTGATTTCTTTCCAGGAATTCAAAATGCCCCGGCGTCTCCCGGCAGTATGTTATGTGCGTCTTTGTGAGCGTGTGCAGAAAAAGAATGGCGCTTAAATAAGACCTCTTTCCTCTCTTCTTAATGAATACTGCATTGGAAAGCCAGCCAGCCACGATTTAGTGGAAACCTCTCACACACCGGCAGCTGCCTCAGGGTCTCTGTGTTAGTCACTGTTTAGAGGAGTATCCTCAGCTGTTCCACTTGTCAAGTATTCTCTTATTCATCTCTGACTGTCATATTCCCTTGACCGCCCCCCAGTTTAATCATGTGCTGCTTTGCTCAAGCGAGGCGTTTAGCTTGGTGTCAGACCGCCGCTTCTTTATTTCGGTCACGTCACAGAGCTGCACTGGAGCATGTAACTACTGTCACTGCTAAATATGTAATGTTTTTATCTGCTGATCTCTGACAGCACCCTGAGCTGAAGCTCCCTAATATGCTTTCTGCACTACAGTTGTGACCTTATTGTAAATAAAACTCAAATGGAACTGAACAGATAGACCCGTGGAGCCGTTGGGGGGTGTCAGCTAAGCTAATGAGTCAATCCTGCAAAAACAGCATGTCTTTATGAACAGGAAGTGTTCATCAATATGAAACAAGCGATTTCTGACAAGTTTGTGCAGTTTGGTGAATCTGGCTTGAAACTTTCTCACATTTGTCTGTTTGTTTCAGCTATGCTGACGCAACACTCCTCGGTGCTTCGTTGCTGTGATAGTGATTCACATTTGTAATCTCTCAGTAAGACCTACACTCATTGATTTTTTTTTTTTTTTTTGGTTGATTTTGTGGCAGAGCAGAAACCTGCAAACATAACAGACTTATTTTCTAGTTTCTAGTTTCTGTAATGTATGGCATATTACTAGTTACTATCAATTGAAAGTAATATGTTACATCACATTGCTGTCCCTGCAGATTATTGCATTACTTATGCGTACTTTTACCTAAATAACCGCACATGTAAGACTCACCATTATACAGTGGAATGGGGCAGTGTTTTTTCATTACTTTTGTGGCAGGTTACTTTTGTGGTGTGTTGCTTTTCCCCCCATATAAAACAACAGACGGACACAGTCAGGTGGACGTTTGAACACTAGAAAGGTTTTCTGTTGTGACTGTGAACCAAAAAAAACATAATTTCCGAGCACTGAAACCAAAACAATATGCTGAAAGAGGCTAAAACGCCCCCTGTACATGAGAAAAACTGCACCTTTCACATATACAATGTCATTAAATGCATTGTTAATGAAAGGATTTATATAGATTTTGCCTCCACCCTCCTGTGAAGCAGCTGTCCCTGTGCTCGAGCACGACTGACTGTGAAGCCTGCACAGGAAACACTTCTGTGTTTGTTTTTTTCGCAGCCAGGTGAACGCTGTGACGTCAGAACATTTGAGAGGAGTGTGTGTGCATGCCTAAGTGTGTGTGTGTGTGCGTGTCAGCTTAGCGACAGTTCTTTCTGTATGTGCTCTCACAGCTCAGCAGGTTATGGATCCACAGTTGCCTCCGATTCAGTTTCAGCCGAGCACTTTTTAATCTGGCCTTTGCTCTCCCCAGTATTTGCTCTCCTTCTCTCTTGTTTGTTCTCTCGCTGTCTCCATCTCTCTCCCTCTCCTGTTCCCCTCTTTATTCTCTCCGCTCGTATTGCTTTTGCCGTCTCTCCATTGTTCTTGATTTTCATTTTCTGTTTTGCTGTTTCATTCTGTACTGTCGTCTCTGACACGCACAAAGCACACAAAGGCACACTCCCGGCCTCTCCACTCGCTTCTGTTCCTCACGCCTGTTCTTCCTGCCTCTTTTTCTTTTCATGAGACCAATGTCAGCAATGGTCTTTTCATTTTTTTTTTTGCTCCCTGAAATGGTGTCACAAGGTTGTTGAGAGGAAAGATGGGGATGGGAGAGATGATTTAGAAAAGCACAGATGAAGGGGGGGGGGACTTCAGAGAAATTGAGACAGATGGCCAGAGGGCAGATAGGGACACTTAGGTTGAAAGGTTGAATGGATGATTCGATGGAGGGACAGATGAAGGGACGGGAAGGTGTAAAAAAAAAGAAAAAAGAAAAAGAATGCAAGGAGGCTGGAGGTTGTGGAGGGCGAGTCGCAGGAGGATTTCAGATGAAGGATATACTGCGGGGATGGAGTGGAGAGGGTTGAAAGAGCATATTTCTGCTAAAGCTGCTTGGATGGAGAGGTTCAGAGGTGTAGAGCTGCAGAAACAGGAGGCTTTGAGGAGGAAAATAGTACCAGATGCAGGAACAGGGTAGTAAGAAAGAAAAAAAAGAACATTACGTCAGTTTTAAAGGTCTGGAGGACGGTGCACCCTTGGAGCTTGCGGGAATGGAGAGATTTTGTATTTTGAAGGTCGTGCTTCTTAAAAATGAGAACCAGCGAGGGTCTGCAGGGTGTTCGGTGTGTCTCCGAGCTGGTTAGCAAGCAGTCTGACTCGCCAGATGTAGACCGCTGTGATAAGCATCCCACTGGCCAAATACTTTTTCCTCTCTCTCTGTTCTGCTCCCCCCGTGTCGCCACTTTCAAAGCCTCTAAACGCGACAGCTGCCGATGCCCCTGCCAACATGCTACATACTAAAAGGGACGGAAATCTTTGTCAGCAGACTGAAGATCGGGCAGGAGAGCAAGGTGTACTGGCTTTAGAAAATAATGGCTATAAAGAGTTGCTATTATTGTTTGGTACGAAGCAATGACCCGAGAGGACTTGGATCTCAGCTTACAACTAGCCAGAGGAAACATCAGTGACAGCTGACAGCTAGTAAACTATTAATAATGCTAACACGTACAGATATGTAGCTTTTCTGTAAGCAGCGAGACTACTAGCTACTTGGTTAGGTGTAGGCTCCCAAACCATGTGGTTAGGTCTCGGCTCCACAGCTATTTGGTTAGGTGAAAGGCTGTAAAGCTACTTGGTTTAGGTTTAGGCATCAGCTGCCCCCTGACACAGATGTCTCTTGCCAATTATACCACAACAATTGAAGAATTGAGGCTGTAGGTGTACCTGTGCCATCACATTGAGGAGCATAGCGTAAGTGAGCAGGCTGCTGTATTTGATAGGCTGGGATTGAGAACAGGCTGGCAGCTGCAACATGTCTGCACAACAACCCAGACAGAAAAGCAACGTTTGCATAGGAACACAATTCATGATGACTCATGATCGAAATGTACCACAAGACACCTGATGTGTTAGTGCGTTAGTGAGAATCCCTATTAGAGGACTGAAGCGTAGGGTTTGATGTATAATTCATCAGGATCATGAATGAGATTCTGCACGTGTGTGTTTTTTTTTTTAATATTACTATATCACAAGCACAGCGCCATGATGCATTTTCCATTTCACACCATTGATTCTGTGATTTTTGCAATTCAGTGCACAAAATCGACTTCTCACATCGGGCCCCCTGCATGAGCTCTCAGTCATTCTGATAATGTTAAGCCCGTCCGCAGCAGCCATTTTTTGCAGCTGGTGGAATATTTCATGTTCACAGGAAAACAAAGTTGTTAATATCACGTATTACCTATTATTATCATACGGCACCCGAGAAAATGGAAACTGCAGGGATGAATTACACGCATGTCTTTTCCAGCCTCTCACACCGGATTTGATTTGGCAGGAGTTTCATTAGCCTTGTGCGAAAATATTTAAGGTCGTCAGTGGGCCTTTGATTTTTATAAAACCAGAACTTCATTACTCTGATTGAAGAAATTTAAATCAACCTGACCTTTTTTTACCAGCGGTGCTGCACACCGCTTGTAAATTCTTACCAGACCCCTCGTGGAAAATCCAGATCCTAGCGGGTAAAACATGGCCTGAAGTGCAGAATAGTACACCTCGTGATAAGAGGGGTTATTAGCAGCAATACCACGACTAACAGAACTGAGAGAATTGGAAACATATTTTAATATCTGAGATCAACAGGATTATTATCTTTTTAAGTCAGATAACCATAGCGAGGGAAAACGCTGCATAAGTCACCTCTAAATAATGCTTTTGATGTTGTGATGTTTGATGATTTATTAGACAGTGAAGGAAAATCAGGACCAGTGTGTCTAACTAAGTTTCATGAAGGGGCTGCAGGTGTCTCGGCGGATCAGAGGGTGCACCTGGACCTCCGGATTCAGCACCCTGCCGAATGCACCGTGCCTCTCCCCTCTGCTGGGTCTCATTTCCTGTCACTCTCTAACTTTAATTACATTTGCTGCATTTAGTTGACGGAACCGCGGCGACTAATTAGCTTTGGCTCTATCATCGCCATTTCGAGCATCCTGTAATAAGGAGGACGGCGACCAAAGCCGCTGTGACGTGACGACAGCCCTGTGAACGTGGATGGAACATGGACCAGGCAAATTCTAGTAAAGGAAATTTGAAAAATGGAGATTTTTTTTTTTTTGGCTCAGCTCAGGTGAACTTGAATATCCACAGTGGGGACGGAGAGCAGTGGAGGAAGCTGTCTTATGCTTATTCACCTCCACAGAGTAAAGGCTTGCAGACATTTAAGAGACAGGAGCCGAGGGCATCAACACATCTTTGGAATAAACTTTGATTACTTACATTGTCCAAGGTCTCACTAAAAACTTGGTATTCCACCTGGATGGTTGTGGCTTTGCAAAATTAGTAGTATTACATGCTGAAGGGAGTTTCCATTACCATCCCAGCCTCATGCTCCGATTGCACAGTTTCTCTGTATTTTGTGTATTTGACCGCACATCTAGACCATTTTGGTGGCGATATGAGAAGCTACATGATATATACGGTTGGACAAGGAACGTGTAGGATGAATGGATCTTTACCTTCAAGCAGACAAACAGAAGTTGTGTTCCATGTGCGGTCTAAAGATTTTGTTGTCTTTTTGCTTTCAGACAGAGTGAACTTACTGTCGCCGTTTGGTTAGAATAAGGCAGCAAAACTACTTGGTTCAGGTTTAGAAAAAGATCATGATTTGGTTTCAAATTATATGTTTGGTTTCACACCAAACATGAACAGTGAAGTGGACAAAAAAAAAAAAAAGTCTGCAACACTATGCGACACACAGTGTAAGACACCGTCTCTGGGGGAATTACTGAAATTTTGAGGTAGTCCCATATTCTCCCGTTAGCAACCGAATCAAGCTGATGAACTACAACTTTGCCCTCCAACCTTTATCAAGGATGCTAGCCAGGAGAGCTTTATTTTCCCCCTTCAAAATTGTGTATAATAGTGGAATAATGCTATTAAAGTACGCACTGTTAGAACAGTTAGAGAGACTCCAGCTAGTTGCCAGCTACAGCCCGCCGCCAGCCGACCCTGCGAGTATAGTCTCCTCATCACCAGGACAAAATATTTCACAAAGATGCACCAGACACCCACAGCTCAGCGCAGCAGAGATGGAGGATTTTTACATTTTTAAATTGCCGAGAATGTTTTCCCCCACTGTCGAAGGGGGGAACGTTCCCTCCGGCAGCAACACCATCTGTGTGTGCCGAAACAAAAAAACAAAAAAACAAAACCAAGTCAAAACTTAAACATCGAGGGATCCCTTTTTAAGAATCACCGAGGCAAAAACAAGGGCTGACACGCAGATGAGAGAGCGAGGGGCGAGAGACACAGGGAGAGAAGGTGGGAGGGCCGGGGAGGAGAGGGACAGGGCTCTGATTGCAGTTAATTGCTGTTCACATCCAGGGCGGGTCTAATCACTCTGAGGCTCTGTGCACGTGTGTGTCTTTGTGTGTATGTGTGTGTGTGTGTGTGTCTCGGTGTGTGTGCAGACTATGCTAATTCCTCCCCAGCCTCTGGGTATAGCCCTGAGCTCAGCGGAGCGCCGGCCTGGTCGTGCTTTAGCCTTGGTTTATAATTAGCAAATAGATTATATTCCAGAAGCTCCGCAGCAGCCTCCACGCCTCCGAATCAGACAGGGATCCTTTTTCAGCTTACACAAGACTGAGAGGAGAGACGGGGAGCCAGGACCACAGATAACGCCGTATAAATAACTTTTCCTGCCTCTATTTAATTTTCACGTGCCCGTGTGATATCTCTGTCCCCTCTACAACCTTTTTTCTCTTCGCTCTGTTTTGTTGCTCAGGCAGAATCCGTTTTTACCGTGTTGAAGTCTTTAGCCGACACACGAGCACCTGCCCTGACGCAGTTTACATTTTTAGATGAAAACCACAGAATGGGCTCAGTTTGATTTCAGATTTTATTGTCATAATGTCCGTTTTAGCTCTGGCTGCAACATTTGGTTTCATCAGGGACTAATTAGTTGTTCATGTTTTAGTTCAATTTGTAGCTCTGTTGGTGCAGACTTTGACTTTTTGAACTTTTAGGACCTTGTATATGCACAAGAATGCATATAAAACACTGAAGGAACAGGAAAAAACTAAAAATCATAATAGGTCTCCTTTAAAATCCAGTATTAGTCAAGCCTTATTTTTTAGCAAGTGAGACAACAGGTGATGACACTTTCCTTCCCCTTTTCGCAGATCCTTCCGATGGCTTTTTAATGGACCTTGACGGCATCTACTCACCTAAACCATAAACTAAACCAATGAAAATGAAACACTGCAGGGGAGAGATTTACTGTCGGCTTGTATTGTCACTGAAATGTCGTGAGGGCTGTTGCCATGTGGCGCGTTTCCAAAAACAAACCCAAAGCCCCCGGTCCCTTTTGGAGCCTGACTTACAGTTTAGAGAACGTAGCGTGGGAGTGATCGAACTTTATGACACCTCCCTCGCCTCTGAAACATTCACCATCTGCCGTCTTCTGTCAATTGATTTAAATAACATTTAAAAGCCGGATTAAACCGGAGGAGAGGAAGCTGAAAAGTGTCTTATTTGAGCAGAGGCAGCGCTCCACATCAGTCACCGTTTCAAGCACCATTGTCAAAATCATCAAATGCAACAGTTTGGTAATGTTGTTTTTTTTTCTCTCTCTCTCGCTGTTATTTATTCATCTCTGCAGGATAGTGTGAGCTTAATTAAAGACCGTCCAATTCCAGCATTGTAGCTGTCTGCTCAGTTCGCTCCATTAGATTTAATTTGACCTGGGCAGGAGTGCAGATCAATCAGAATTGTGTCTTAATGAGCGAGTCTCACTTGGTTGGACGTTGTTTCAAGCTGCAGGGCCTCGGAGTCTGTTAGTTGACTTGTTTACACGCCTTTAGCTAGAATTAAATTCACGAAGGGGCCCTGGATTTGTTGCCACGGTGGCTCAAGCTGCTGTCAGCGTGAGTGGCTGTGTGTTTAACCTGGAGACAGGGGTGCACAGGAGTGGGAGGAAAAATGGAATTGATGCTCGACGTCATTTCATCCAAAACATATGCAGGTGTTTTTTCGAAAAAGTTTTGTGATGGAAATGATCGCCTTGAGCACCGAGCAACATGTGGTAAATACACACCATGTCGGCTTCGAAATGAGGGATTAATTCCTGGGATCAAGTTGGTATCAATATTGCTTGAGCTGCCAGGAGCGCGGAAATTTGTCTCGGTGAATTTGCTGCTCAGACTGAATCACACAAAGATTGAAAGGCACAAACGGATCATAGAGCGGGAACGATATCAGAGAGCACACCGGGGTCATTGAGAGAACACTTCATGATTTTAGAATAATAATGTGTTGAAGCTAGCATTTCATCTTGGCGGAGCATAAACACTGTTAGAATGGGGAAATAGCTTGCAAAGCTCTATTCAAAGAGTTGTTATTTTAAAAAAAAAAAAAATGGAAAGAATATTTTTTCAAAATGAAATAAAACAAGAAAAAATGTTTTGATAAATTAGCGTTACAAGTGTTGGTAGGCATTGTCACTACCCTATTTGAGTAGAGCATGCCCTAATTCATCCGCCATCTTGGACAAACCACATTCAAAATTGCCGTAAAGATGGAAATTTGTTACAAAGGTGCAATATTTAAGAACTGTCACCCAGCAACACAATACATAGATGTAATAATGTCAGATCTGTTGTTTTTTATATTATGTTGATATTTCAGCAATGTTTCAACTAATATTGTAACATAATGAACCTTTTTCAAGCTTCTGGTTTTTCAAGTTAGTGGTTTGTCCAAGATGGCCGCCTGTGCTACTCTGATTGGGCAGCCACTCACATCAAGTAGTGACAGACTTCATTCATTAGATGTTTCCCTCTGCCTGGAGTGTAGTTTATGCTATGCTAAGCTAATTGTCTCCTGACTTGCGTCATAATTCAACTAGCATTGAATTTTTTTTTTTGCCCACCTGCAGGCAGCCCAACAAGTTCCAATTAACACTCCATTAGCTTATAAAGCACAACCCGCTAGCAACATTAGCATTCATTAGGAGTCATTTTGTGTCCACCTGGTGAATGGAAGCAACATTTTCACTCTGTTTTGCTCGCCAGCTCCTGAGGGAAATGTCTCTGTCTTTAGCCGCTAAATGCTCCACTGTGTTCACCAGCTGGCCGCTAACGTTGACAGTCTGCTGTTTGGTGCTGGATCAGGTTGGGATTTTCGTTTTGGGAACCAGCTTCCTGCTGCGGTTTTAAAATGGCGCTTTTGAAAAGCTGTGACAGTTATTCAAAACAATCACATGAGTGTAATTCTCACAATATCAAACTGCTCCTTTTAATCCGTTGTCTTTCTTAAGCTTCATTATGAGCTCCCATTCAAACCATTTTCATTCTCCACATGTTTTCCAGCTGTGATAGACGTCGCCTCGCTGTTGTGTCCCTGATTAAAAGCTAGCTGTAAGTCCCCCTGCTTAATCAACCAGGGTGGAAGACACATTTCAGAGGATAAAGTATTCCTTAATGTGAGACAAGCTAAACAATTTAATTAGCCCTCTGGTTGTTTGAATCCATTGTATGCTTTTGTAACATCATACAGAAAGTGCTCTGGGTGTTGTGTGTTTGATCAACAATAACAGTGGAGGAAAGGGAACCCTCAAAGTTTTGTCTTCTGGTGAAAGATAATCCCCGTCTGACAATAACGTCTAATTTCCTGTCACAAAATGATGAGGAGCATAAAATTAAAACATGTATTTTTGAATTAACTCCCCATGACCTCTGGGTTTGGAAACTATTAACGCAGGCTTTCTGTGGCTTTTAATAGAAGACGCGTTGAATCGCATTAGCAGGACAGAGCTGAAGCTTTGTTGTCTGTTTCATTAAAGTGGTAATAGTCTGCCAAGTGTAACGTAAAACCTTGAAATGTGCTTTGAGATTTTTTGTAAGTGAACAGAGCAGTTTGACACAGTTGTTCTGTCGGCAATGATTTTTAATATGAAAGGAAGTCTTAATTTACCCAGAATTCACAAGATATTAGTCATACTCAACGATAGTCACGACAGCTTTGTAAAAGGGATGAAATTAGACATCTATCTGAAGTCTGACTACTAGTTTGAGCCTTGGGTTGACGTCTTTTAGGGAAAAGCACTGTGGTTATAGTTAGGGGGAAGGGACCACGCTAATCTCCATTGTGTTTATGTCTACTTCCCCGTGAGAGGGATGATGCACGAGCCTGGTTTCAGTCGGGAGATCCATGAGGCCGGAGTGCTGTAGCAGCGGTGTTTGATGTTTATTCTATAGATTTATTAAAAACAACTTGTCACCTGTTCAAGTTGCACCAAATTTGACACTGCATGTGCTCAGGTCCTCGGCAACAAACCTGCCAAGTGTGAATTAGACTGGATGATCGGTTCTTAAGATATGTGAACTACAGACAGACAGATGGAAAACTGAATCGTGCTTTAGTTTCCAGAATCAGATTCTGGTGAGCCCCGCGACCCTGCAGAGGATTAAGCGGCGTACATATAATGTGTACAGATGATGGATGGATGGATGGAGATTCTGGTGAGTGTGTTAAATATCAGCTGATGTAAGGCTCCAACTAAAGACTATTTCCATTACCTATTACAATGCCAAGGTTTTTTTATGGTTCAATATTGAAACACATAGTCTATAAAATGTCAAATAATTGTAATTGCTTCTTTTTGCTCTTCATTTATTGTCATAAATCACAAAGACAAGCGGCAAATCCTCACATTTAAGATGCTGGAAGCAGAAAATGTTTGACGTTCTTGCTCTGAAAAGTCCTGAAACGATCAAAATAGTTGATCGACTAATCAATTTAATGCCGACATACCTAGTTCAAGTGTGAGTCCTGGTGTGACAGAAGTAAAGATTACAGTCACTAGATGTAAACGCGTCTGCTAGAAGTCTTTAAAGTATCTATTAGTGGACTTGAAGTGAGTGTAATTCACTGGATAGTCTGAGTCGAGGTGCGTGCATATTAAACTAATTAAATCGCAGGAGAAGGATTGCTGGTGGTGCGTTTCCCCCAATAATCATATTTCCAATTATCACATTGATACAGAGGAGTAAGTTAATGTTTTTTCCGATGATCCCTGAGACGCACAGTGCTGAGGAAATTATTACTGTGCAGTTTGCTGACTTGAGGCTGTCGAATGAATCTCAGGCAGGTTAATTGCTTGCTCACCGAGGGAAGCTGGGCCAGTGTTTTTTGGGAGTGAAAATGCTCTTAATAAGTAAACAAAAGCCACAATTGAATCACCCGCGGGATAATTTCACTCAGGGCAGGGTTATAAAAAGTCTTTAATAAGTAAACAAACTGAACAACTTGCGTGTTGTCTGACTCGAATAAATGGACTTTGAGTTTGTTTGGTTGTTCAGCTCGGGAACGTTTCAGAGCTGACAGTGATCTGGACTCCCCCGGCTTGTTAGTTTAATCAAACACCAGCGCGGTTGATTACTGAAGTCTTGCACCGCTTCTGCAGAAATCCCTCCTTCTATTCCCTTCAGATGAACTCACAGCAGGGCGACGCTCACATGCAATCGCACACAGGATCAAAAGCGCTCCAGTTGACTAACTGTTTATCAGGCTGCCGAGAGTAAAGAGGTGGTAATTACAGCGTAGCGGAGTGCGAGCGTGTCAGGTTTTCTGCCTCTCTGTGCACACTTGAGTGTGTGAGTCTTTCTATGTGATCCTGAAAAAGGGCTGCGTTTGAGTGGCATCTCATTTGACCATATGAAGTTATATGCCCACCCTAGAGCCTATAACTACCATTGAGCGATTATTTCTGCGATATGAGGCAGGCTCACAGGAGATCGTCAGATGGTAGCCATTTCACCGACACCACATTTGATCCGATATGAGCTTCTATGCTCGCCCTGAAACATACAACAGCCAATGAGTGATTGCATGGACAGGAGAGCACTTTTTTGTTCCCTCCCCTTTCCCCTGGAACCACTTACATGCCAGCCACCAGATGACTGACACATCATTTAGCCAGTGACATTTCAAGTCGTGGAATATATAGTTTTTGCCACCTAAGCGGTTGATTTGGACTATTTTGTTCTGCACAAAGTGAGTGTAAATACGGAAATAAAGTGCTATAAAGTTACTATCAAGCAGGGCAATGTTGAGGTCGTTACCAAACTCCAGCGGAGCAGATCGCTAAAGCCTTACATTTACAGTAATCCATCCTTTTTATTTCCTAACTTCACGGTGAACTCACAGCAGGAACACACACATACGCAAACACGCAGGATCGAACACATGATTTAAAAAGACAAAGCGTTCCGGTTGACTAACTGTTTGTCACGCTGCCAGGAGGAAAGAGGTGGTAATTACAACACACCAGTGTGACTGTTTTTGCCTCTCTATGAGCGTGTGTGTGTCTTTCGGTGTGATTTCTACGTGTGTGCGCGGTGTCATCTGAGCAGTGCTCGTTAAGCTAATGACTCCGCCCTCTGCGGGATAGCTCTCCGCGGGAAACATGCATACATTCATCGCCGCTGGCAGCGCAACAATACAGATGCCATAGCAACTGTAGCTGGGATACAATACTGTAGGCGCTGAGGTCCTTGGCAGCCCGGGCGCTTCCCCAAAAAACTCCCAGTGAGCCTGGAGGCAGCTGGAGCTGACACATGGCTACAGTGGTGCACGCCTTGTGTATTTTCACAGAGGAAGTGTGTTCATGTGAGTGTGTGTGTGTGTGTGTGTGTGTGAGAAAGAGAGAGAGAGAGAGGAGAGCATCAGGTTCCGGCTCTGTGTATCCACCCCCCGCCACTGTGGAGCAGTTGTATCTAACAAACCTCGGTTAGGGCTTTCATGATCAAAATTGCAGCTGAGCGTTCGCCTGCGGCGTCTTATTTGTTCGCCGTAGCCTCTGTTGCCTCGAGGTTTGAAAGGCTGAGTGGAAGAGGCTGTGACGCAGCATCAGTGTCAGTGGAAAACAATGATGCTGATGAAAAGTGGACGGAGAAAATGTGTCAGTGGGAGACGTGAAGAATTAATGGATGGGTTGAGTTTGTGAAAGACGCGTCCCCCTGGAATGTGTCTTCTTTTTCGTTCAGCTGGCTCTGTTTGAAGTTTTTCTTATAAATGGAAATACATGCAGTATCTTTCCTGTAGGTGTTCTTGAAACCGCTCCCCGTCTCCCAAACTTGGGGACGAGAGACCCTGAAGAGATCTCAAGATAAATCGGTCAACACGATGTGAAAGAAAAGGAGAAGGAGTCACATTAACCTCTCACACCTCTTACGTTCCACCGTTGGTGAATATTTTACCTGCACACAGTGCGATGCAAACAGCCCGTGACGTGGGGTCACGACTTCATTTTAAAAGGCTCACAAACCAAAAAGGAATCACTGGTCCAAGGTGACCTGCGCACCTGTTGGTCTCTAATAGAAATGCCCCATGAATATAGAGTATTTTAGTTCTGCCTTGTTTTGTGTTCGCTCTGACCTTTTGCATGCAAACCCAGAGCTGTAAACATGAGGTGATGTGGTCTGCATTCCCTGGACACGAAAAAGAGGTATCAGGGGACTAGGTCCTGACTGTTAATGTGATTTTTACTCATTTTCTGACAACAAGAACTTCTAAAAGGATGCAAATGCAACAAATCTGATCATGATCATCGTGTTTACCAAATAGTCTCACGTGTCTGTGGTCTAAAAGTTCGCTTGACGGCTTTCACATTAGCCTAAATGCAGCGAACCAAACAGGAAGACATGCCAAAATCCATTTGAAACAAACAAATATGTGAGAAGGCTTGCACGGAGCAGTCCATTTACCCTCCTACTCACTCATGAAAAACGTGTGTTAAGTGTTCATTCTCAGTGAGATTTGCTGTCTCATTTGAACTTGTGACTATGTAAGACTTTTACAATGTGGACCCATTGTGTTTTCCAGCTAACAGGGGGCAATAGGGGTTACATGCAGGCGTATTTTTGGATGAGAAAAAGAAGTTTGAACATGGTGAAATAATAAATATCTCAGACTCATATAGATCAGTGCCAGAAGCAGTTACTGTGCAGAGCCTCTGACAAAAAAAATGCAGACTTTAAACTTTCAAAAAGAGCCCAAAACCATGTCTGCACTCCAAATAGTCCAACAGCAGCTTTGAATTTACTTTGTGATGGACGTGGAGAGGTGCTCTCAGATCATTTTACACATATTTTCAGGAACGGTAAGGTGTTTTGGTCCTCTGATAACAGCCTCGTAACAAGCCTTAATGGTTTATTTTTTTGTAAAGAATTGCCTCCTAGTATGGCTTAATCAAGAAAGCTGGTGATTAAGAGACCAGGTTTGGTGTGTGTGTGCGCATGGGTGCCGATACAGTCCACACACACACACACACACACACACACACACACACACACACACACACACACACACACACACACACACACACACACACACTCACACAGGTGCTTATATTATCACATGCACACACACTTAAACACATTCCTATACATACACTCCAGAGAGCCGTCTCCTTAATGGTCCCCGCTCTCACGTCCCCCACTGCGATAAGTGAATTTTAATTAAGAGAATATTGAGAATTGTAATAAATTATTTTAATGACCTCCAAATGGTTTTTGCTTCTCTGCGGAGTGGGGGAAGAAAGAGAGAGGACACACACGAGTGGTTTCACCGGGGGGGACGGAGGGGAAGTGTGTGTCGCGACTGTCGGAGCCAAATTACACAAATCAGTCTGTTCCTTTTTAGTGACTGACTGGAAGTTGGTGTTTTAAGGTCATTTATGAACCAGCCAGTCCAAAACTTCATATTTATTCACTTTTAATGATATAAATGTTATTGAAAACAGAACTTCTTTTTATTCCTGGTTATGCTTCTCATGTGTAATATTCTGTTTTTCTCCTAATTGGCACTCTTTACGTATAATGTGTAGTAAATAATTCAGTGCACTTAAGTCTTTAGCTGATGTGCATGTGAACTGTGTGTGTGTGTGTGTGTGTGTGTGTGTGTGTGTGTGTGTGTGTGTGTGTGTGTGTGTGTGTGTGTGTGTACCCGGGCCAGCCAAACTAGGAAGCAGATTGCGGTGATTTTCAGCCAGCTGGTCCGGCTGTGTTCCTATCTGTCACCCCTGCCAATGCACGCTCGCGCACAATCTCACACACGCTTACACACACATGCGCGCACGGGGGGGGGGGGTCATCGTCGAACCAATCAAAACCCCCTTAACGAGGTCCCCCAGCCAATGAGAGTGCGGGATCCCTGCCATTCCCCCGCGCCCCCGGCTGACTAATGGCCACGCTTAATGACGCTCGTGATCGCCGTAAAATAAAGGCATATGTTCGCTCGCCGAGTAAGAAGGGCTGTGTGTCATGTGGGCAGACTCCCTCAGCTGCCGGGGATGATGCACTGTGTTGTAGGATTTTGTTTTGCTCTTACAGGTTTGGCAGGCGGGAAGTTGGCAGAAGCAGGCGAGCCCAGAATAGAATTATGATATTCCCAGGTCTGCTGGGGGATAATTACGGTGCAGTCAGAGAAGAAAACATTTCCGGCCGGCGGCGAGAATACATGGAAACACAGAGGATGCTGAACTTCACTGGACACATGGTAATCAGAATTCCCTTATTTGAAGCATCCCGCCAGGTGAGATATAGACGCACATAGCTCTGAATCTCATCAAAGAAAGCGGAGGGCGCCTTCTGCGGCGCCCTCGGAGCAATTTGGGGCCCTCGGTGCTTCGCGTTAGGGGCTGTTCAGCAGTCACAGTGGGCACGCCGGATGAAAAAAGCATACGTTCTCCCGTCCCCAGATCCCGGCTGAAATACAACCTCCAGGCAGCCCCGGTAGATCACTCCAGCTGCCCTCAGGTTATTGGTAATCCTCTCCACCTCGGGGGCCGACCTGTCTCCTGTAGGACGTTAAAAACAAAACTCTGCACGTTTTCCAGTCCGAGTCCTGTTTCCCCTCACTTTTCATCATGCAGCGAGGAGCTGCAGGACACATGCATGGAGAATATCAACGAGGGCCACACATCCCCGATGTAATGGCTTAAAGCAATCAGTTGTGTTATTATATTCTGGGGGTGGAGAGGGATGGATCCTGAGTCAACGATGAAAACGTGTATGCAACAAGGTATTTATTTCACTGAGAGCCTATATATCTGAGGCTAAAATCACTATTTCATCAGGAAATGAAATGAAATGAACCGAGAGGTTAACGTAAGACTCTGTGGCTCATTAACTAACAGCCACGCTGTTGAAAAATAAGACCTCATGTCGTCCATCTTTTGCCTTTTCTGATGCAAAGAGTAGCGACCGCAGGTGTCGATTGGGCTACGCACCATTTCGCATTATTTAGTCCAAGTCCTTGAATCCTATTTTTAATGCTAATCTTGTGTTTTTCCTCATAAGGCTTTACAAGAACAATGCTTTTTCATTGTCAGACAGTGTTTCCCACACACAGATCTAACCTAGCCCTTAGCAAGTTGCCATCTCACTGACTAAAAACGAAAAATTCTAGTTTGTGTCCGAATTCAAAGTCATCAAAATAGCCCACCTTTGAGAGGAAACGCACAAACCTGGCAACCATGCATTGACCAGAAATACCCAAATGTACTCCTGTGGTTTCATGTCCTTTATCACAGTGGTGCATCTTAACAGACATCAAAGAACATGAAGTGTCCTGTATTGAAATTATGAGTTGACTTTTTTTTTTATAATTAGCCCTCCTCTGAATTTCTGACACTCTGCACTTATCTCTCACTTCAGCAGACCTGCCAGCTTTATTTCTGTGTGTAGCATTTAAGTTCGGAAGGACTCCAAGAACAGAATACACGGCAACAAGTCAATCAACCGAGAAATTGACGCTTTATTAAGGCAGGTGTTCTTGTAGAAGCACTCAAATTCACTGTAACAGAATATATTAACCTATCCTCAATTTACTGACTAAAGAGGCTTGAGTCACTCTTGGCGTGTGGGGACAGGTGTCTGACAAACTACCTACACTTCAGCTGTCGTCTGTCTTTCAGCCTTTTCTGTTCGTCTCTTGTTGTGTTTGCATAAACATTTGGGGACTGTTTTTTTTGGAGGGGAAGGGTGAAATTGGCACCCATGTCGGCGAAAGCTGATTGATGCCGGCTCTCGCTTTTAAAGTTAAGCCCAGCTCGGGGATTGTTTCAGATTTAAAGTGATACCTTTCTAAGTTACACGGATGATTTATGTAGTCGCAAATGTCCCCAAACTTTTGAACAAGGTGTTTTGCTTTTTGGATTGTTAATGGAACAGTTTGAGGTTTATTCATCATCCAAGCAATGCTGTGTGGAGGACACTGTCTGCTCGTTGGAATGATGAAAATGTGTAGCCGACTGAAAGACCTCGACCTTAATCCTCACAGTAGGAATGTGTCGGTACAGTTCCTTTCAGATTTCATAACTTTGCTGCATTGAATGCATTTTTCTTACTGCAAAGCTCAGATGTGAACTCTATTAAAGAATGCGGCTATGTGGGAAGTAAATAGCTGATGCTGTATATATGTATATGAGCAAGCTTCTTCACCTTACAACACGTACTTATGCAGCTGTGCCTCATGTTCTGGTACCAATAAAACCCACTGTCAGTCCTTTCAGTTTTGCTAGTCTCGCACTGAAATTGTTTCTGACAACTTAGTTTTTCAAACTGCTGTGTCCCTTTGAAGATTATTGAAGTTCAACCTCTCTCCAGGCTTCTTTCTATTTTATTAAGACATAGTTTACAACCTGGAAACCACAGTGTTTCCAGCGACAGCAGATCCAACAGAGACCTGGATACTAGAATGGTCAGGATTTTTTTACAGGTCCCTCTAATTGCAAATATAAATCTGATAAAGTGGCAGCTGGTTGCTTAAGAGCAGGAGTGAAAGAAGTTCTCAACTTCAAAAAGAGTGCCTTTATTAAAGATTAAGACATACTTATAGCTGCATCAATCAATATGTTTTTATTGACAAATTGTTGAAATAACTGTAAATGTGAAAGAGGCCTTTTGTAGTGATGAACCCACAGAGATGTATCGCCTCCTCTCTGCTTCATAGAGCATCTTAGTGCCTTTCTACTCGCTTTTTTGGTTGGCAGGCCCGCCACGTAAATGTTTTTGATGCCTGTATCAGTGTCAGTCCCAGCAGGTAGCTGTTTTCAGCATAAAAAGCTAACATAAATCCACTGCCAAACAGCAGACGTCGACAATTAGCTGGTGAACATAGTGAAGCATTTGGCAGCTAAAGAGGAAGATATTTAAATCAGGAGTTGGTTGAGACCAAAAGCAGAGCTTGAAGGAGATTAATGCAGACATGACTCTGACGCTGATTTTGCTCCAAGTCAGCCGGGTTGTTGAGCTTGTTCTGCTGCTGCCAAGTGACTGAAAAATCAATAAATGTAGCTTTACGTTCAAAGAGAGAAGTTACAGTATCAGGAGTGAATTTATTATTATGATTAAAGATCTTTTCTATCCCGTCTGATTGCTGATTTGTTGGGTTGTCACCAGGATTACGAAAAAGCTACTGAATGGATTTCCACCAGACTTGGATGGAGGATGGGATCTGGCCCAGAACAGACCCCATTCATATGTGGTGCAGATCCAGATAAAAGGACGGAGGAACTCTACTGAGTGCCGCCCTAGTTGTTGATGCATTAAAATATAAACAGAAAATACAAGAAAAGCAACTTACTTGCCAAAATGTGCCATACTGAGACAGACATGTAAGCTTATTTCTGGACTATTGTCAGCTCCAATCAGCTGGAAACATCTGGGCAGTGGCTGGGCAGTAAAAGCGAAGCCCCTCTGTCATCTGTGACCTTGACCCAACATCCAACACTCAGCAGACCCAGCGGCTCTGCTCGGAGGCCAGTCGAGCAAAACTGTGGTTGCACTGGGCAGCTCTCAGGTGTGAATGTGTGTGAATATAACCTTCTTTCTCCTTGCCCGCCGCTATAAACAACAACAGCACGTTCTTATCGGAGGTGTGGAGTCCTTCTAACTTTGGCTCCGGTGTTTTTGATGACTTCCGACTCGCCGGGGACGTTCACTGTCACGCACAGTCCGCCCGCACTCAGGCCAGTCAGTGCATTATCCTGTCAGTGGAGTTTAGTGTTGAATAGATAAGACCGCACTTGACAGAACTAGTTTTATATGACGGATCGCTTGATTCCCATTGCAGACAAACGGCTTCAGCCTCCTGGCCTTCATCACCGCCTGTGAATAATGGCAGCTCCTCCTGTTCCTCTTACAGGGAGGATACGCATTAACACTCATTCTGCTGTTATCACCTGGGGAGGGATCCTCTAATAGGCAAAATGCAAATGTCTTCATTCAATATTCATTCCCGGTGTTAAATATATAGTATTTATATGCAATAGGAAGCAGGCTGGAACAGATGTGCATTAAAGGATGAATCTCATAGGGACATATTTTTTACCCAAAAACCCCTCTGGTGTGCAGCTTGATCGTAGATTGGATAATACCTCAGTCAAATGTATTACGTTTTCAATCTAATGTTTTGGCCTGCAACCAGATATATTTAAATCAGCCGGATGTATTGTTTGACCTGTCTTCCACTCCACAACTCACGGATTTCTCGCCATTTGTTTGTTATTGATTCGCTGGGGTGATATAATGGCTCGAAACATGATTGTGGCTCGTCGGCTGCATCCAAATTGTGTTGACGCGCGATCACAGAGACGACGCACATTACGTTCACTACACCATCAACCTCGTCTCCTCGAAAATGATGATTATATGCTGCTAATTTGTGTCGCCAAACACATTTGGAGTGAAATGGAATCGCTACCTGGAGTTTGTTGAGCTGCAATCTGCAATCAATGTGAGTAAATAGCAGTTTTGAGATGATGTGTAAGTATTGTGCGTCAGAGATTACTGGTGGAGTTGGCATGCTAACCAGCTAGCTCCTTGAGCGCCCAGTCCAAACTGCTAGCTGCACAGCTAACCGAGCTGAGATTGCCATTTGCCTCACATTGGTTTGGTCCATTGCCAGTTAACCTGCACCTCACACACCTGTCTCTGTGGAGCATCTCTCAGCGTGGTGCTGACGGACCACAGTAAGCAGATATTTTGTTAACTTTAAAGAAAGGGGCTGTTTTTCTCTTGTTACAAATATTTTAGGTTTCTGCACAAAAAAAACCTGGTTCGGGTCAGAAAAACACAGTGTTTTGGATTAAAATAGCTCCCTTGTTTCATTTGCCAGAAACACAGCTGTGGATGTCCTCAAGGGCTCAGTAAAAACACCTGGTTTTGTCACGACAAACAGTCAAGAGTTGCTCTTGAGAATGTTTTCAGTTTATTTTGCTTTCACTTCCATCAACCTTATTCTACTGCGAGACTTGTTTTGGTGCTGGTCAGGCTGTGGTTCTTAAAACAGCTTCCTGTCAGGGCTTAAAATGACGCAGGTGAGAGACATGAGAGGGAATCAAATCAGTAAAAACAACAAGCTGAAAGCCTCCACAGAGGAGGTGATCATTCTCTGAGCTCAACAATACGAGCAGGTCGTTTCACATTACATGTCGCCTTCTGACTTTTTGTTAGTGTAAAGATATTGATCAGAGCAGCTTAGACTAAGTACAGTGAGCATACATTATGAATCATGCTGTTGTTGTAAGTGGACATGGAGGGAAATAAGAGGAATATGTTCCGTGAGTGTTTTGCAATGATAAAAAATGCAGTCCCGGTGGCATCACATTTATCTCAAAAGTTATAGAAATGTATAAGTCTGACTTCGGGGAGACAGGGTTTCCACGAGGCAGAGCTAAAAGAGATCGTTTTCATCCAACGGCGCCAACAGGGAAACGCAAATCGACACATTAATAGCCTTACATTATTGTTAACTGCTCATTATGGACCGCCACGCTCTCTGATGAGGAGACCCGAGTCCTGACACCGGAGCGCCGACTGGAAATCATTACTGAACGAGGAAGCGAGTCTCGAGGTTTCAAACACGGGAATAAGAACAATTATTGTCAAACAAACGTAATAGTGATGTTTGTGTTAACCACCCCTCCACCTTTGCTGTGGTACAGCTCTCAATTGAAAACAAAGAAAACTAATAAAATACAAATGATCTTTTTTTTTTTTTTTGCTTTTAATGTTTTCTTAATGGTCCCTCTTTTATTTCCTCTGGTTAATACTGCCAGATGAAAAAAGTAAATGAGAACGCCTCACTGTTTTAATTATGAAGAGTCTTGCAGTGCAATTTGAAACAATGATTAACTGCACACTTGGCAGCGCAGGCCTCGTGCTGTAGAGCAGCTTTTTAACTGCTCAACCCCGAAAGCCCAATAAACGCTGTAACGTCTGGCGAAGAATAACTGGTTTAACTTAACACCGATTCTGTCGTCCGATTGTAGTGCCTCTGCTACGGTTATTAAATTAAGTCAAGCTGAACGGCGGACCCCTCCACAAACAATGTAAATGAGAAGAGACTTTTTTCTTCCTCTGCCTAAATAAACTAAACAAAAACACAACAGATGTTCCGATAATTATGCAAAGATGGGAGAGTACGGAAATCAGTGATTTATATAATTTTTAGATTACATCGCACCTTTTCACCTGGGATGAGATGAAAGACTACATTTGCTGCGGAATATTCTCAGCATTTTGTGTGTAATGTCTCTTTCATATTCATCCTCTAGGATGTAGCGTAGGCTTTGCTTCACAGTCTAAATCCAATAGATGTGTTGCTGATGTTGCGACTTAAAAAGACTGGAAAGGACCTCAGACGGCATCCTGTCAAAGGCAAGATATCTGAGAATATATGGTGAATTAAGTGTGCTGAAGCCTTCTTTCCTGCTCAACCCTCGTGTTTTGGCCTCTTAACTGCACTACAGCGTGTCACATCCAGATAATTCTACACCACCGATAACAAAATTTGCACAAAATGTCTTCTAAGAGACACTCAAACCACACTTTCCCTTTTTTTTCTCCCGCCCATTCTCTGGATGTGAAGGTTGGATGTGTTGAGTGTGCTCTCAGCCTTTTACCCAATTACCCGAGCAGCAGATGACCCAGGAAATGAGCTGATATTCTATTCATGAGAAGAAAAATACACTTTGCCGAGCCGAGCAGAGATCAAGTCGGCCCAGTGCAGATCCTCACGCTCGATAATTGTCCCTCATTTAAGTTTTATCTCATTTGGATATTCCAAAATCAAACTCCGTTTTGTGGAATCTGCCCGGGCTACAACTGCTGGGTTTGATGAATGTTTCAGAGCGCTGGAAGCTGCGGGGCTACTCACAGAGGCAGAGCGACGTGGTTAAAAGTCAATAGACAACAGCGGACGCATAAATCATGAATTTAGCGAAGGGAGGTTTCAGCCGGTGAGAATAACAGCTTGGATTTGGCCGAGTGTGATTTGTTCCCCGCTTGCAAACAAAACCAAGGGCCTGATTTTAAAATGAGACATTCGTCTTTTTGAAAAAACATGCACACCCCCTCTCTCAGAGTGATTGTGAACAAGAAACTAAAGCTAACTATGGCTGATTATTAAAGCCATTAGCAGCAGGAAGACCATTATTTACAAACTACAACCCTTTAGATAATGCACTCGTCTATATTTTGGGAAGGCGGAGAAATGAACACCATCCATCACGACACCGGGCCACCGAACAACCAGCTAAGCATGCAGCTAACCAAAATAGATAGAGAGAAACTGGAAATAATTTAATTTTTCATTAAAGTTAATGCATCATCAGTCAAGCTGATGGGCTGCCTTTGGAGTGTTTTCATTTTAAAATGATTTTGATATCAAATCCTGTCCAAAAGAAGCCCATAAGGCTGATTGATGGAGCATTAACGCTGGTGAAAAATGAAATTGTTTCTGGTTTCGCACTGTAGGGAAGAAAACCCCGGCCCATTTTCTCTGTTTTTACCGCCGCTCGCGGTCTTCTACTGGGAGACAAATCTTCCTGCTTCCAAGTGCGGATGAAGTTTGGATGTTAAATGAAAGCAGGTCTTAAAGACTAATTGACAATTTTTTCCCAGTTTGTGGTTTTTTTATTACCATTTTCTGACACTTTTAGAAATTCCAAAAGGAAACAATTCCACTAGTTATCTGACAGCGACTTGTTCTTTTAGTTTACTCGACTTAAAGGGGCATTCCACCAGAGTTACACATAAAGGTCAGTTCAGTTGTCTTAAAACCCTGATGATGTCACTCGGGTCATCTCAGGTTGAGTTTGAGATGTAAAGCTTTGAAAGATAAGGGTTATTTAGATGCATTGTGGGGATTGTAGGATTTAGTGTTTTGAATTTTAAAGGTGCAATATGTAAGAATTGGCCACTTGTTGAATTCATTACATATCACTAGAGTAACTGCTGACTGCTGCTAACTGCAGCTGACTCTGCCCAGGCTGGGAGCTCGGAGAGTGTTGGTGTTGTTGACTACCTGATTACCATACTAACTAACAGATATCTCTGCAAGAAGATATGTAGACGTCTTTGCATTTCTTCACTTTCTGTTTAT
This sequence comes from Acanthopagrus latus, assembly GCF_904848185.1. NCBI lineage: Eukaryota > Metazoa > Chordata > Actinopteri > Spariformes > Sparidae > Acanthopagrus > Acanthopagrus latus. The sequence continues at coordinate 8,856,665 of NC_051062.1, forward strand.
ATTTGAACTTTTTGGTGTTTTAAACAAAAATTATTACATATTGGACCCTTAAAGTCAGGATTTGTCGCTCTCTGCTGCTTTGATTTCAACCATTTTCCATGTTATAACCCTTAAGAGTCCCCCAACTTTTTACAGGAACAAGTAATTTCTAGTAATCTAGCAGAAGAAATTCACCACAGGGGGGACACTGGATTCACAGGCCCCAGTGTTACTAAACTCCCAGGTGCCCTGCGACTGACACAACTTCTACTGACTGTGGATGCTGAAGGCAGGAACTGTGGGATGCTTCTCATGTCATCACAGCTTTTTTTTTTTCTTCTCACATCTACTACATGACTGTTTGGTACAACAGCGCAGCTGGGATAACACAGTATTCACAGAGGAGTTCCAGACTCTTAGCCTCTGCTAACCCCCTGCAGTTTGTCAGCCTGTGGTTCTGTCTCTCAGAGGGAGGACACCTCAAACAGAGAGGAGGAGGGAGGGAGGGAGGGGGAGAGAGAGAGAGAGAGACTTTGGCTGTTAGACTCCGGACCCCGCCACCAGACGGTGAGAGCGCCGCTGCCGGAGGAGGAGGAGGAGTCTCGGCCGCGCTGTCAGCGGCACCGGGAGGCTCTCAAACACCGGGACTGTTTCTAATTGACAGCGAGCGGAGCACCCTGACACACACACTTATTTCCTGTGGCCGGCTTCGTACACCCGCACACACACACACACACTTCAGGCGTTCCTCCACCAGCCGCGTTTGCGCGCGTCCACCTGGATACGCAGAGGGGCTCGGTTACGCACGGGGCTTTTTTTTTTTTTTTCTTCTTTTTCTTTTGGTGGAATTTGGAGAAGCACCTGTTCAGCCGTGGCCGAAGCTGCAGAGCGGCTCAGCACGGCTCAGCTCTGCGGGATTAAAAGCAGCTGAGATGGCAAGCGGCTAGAATGGCACGTTTTCAGGTAAGAATCCCTGGAAAGCGGCGCTGGGAGGAATACTGAGAGGTGGAGGGGGGGAATGCGCACCGCACACTTGAAAGTCTTCTCGCTGGCGTTTTTGTTTCCTTGGCAATTTGTGCGAGTCTTAAGAAGTGACGGCAGCATGTCAGCCGGAGTGAGACGGGGTCAGAGTTGTGCTGGGCTGTCTGCGCGTCTCATTATCCTCGTCGACTTGTTTAGGAGCGAAACTCTTGTGTGACAACAGGCAGACGTGCAGAGGCAGGGCGCTGTTATGCAAGACATGGAAGAGATGTGACATTCCTCAGCATTTAGCGCGTGCGTCTGTGCGCGCGTACAGGTGCCAGGGGGATGGTGGGGGGGATTATTGCAAGTCATCTGTTAACGCAATAATGGCACATGCGTTGATTCTGGCGTGTCTGCTGTCATTACATCTGGAGAGAGGTGGGAGGGGGGGAGGGGGGGACCTCTTCTGTTGGGCAGCTGAGGAGGGCATCCAGACTGTGTGTGTGTGTGTGTGTCCTGTCTCACCCACACCATCAGCGTCTACCTTTTTTTTTTGTCTTGTTTACCCTTTACACGAGGTAATGACATCTCTCTCCCAGCCTCTGAAAGGTTGGAGTGGAATTAATAAAGTCTGAAACATCCCTCCTCTCCTCCACCTCCTCCTCCAAAGACATTTCCCGTGTCCTGGAATCATTATGAGCATCCTTATTAATCATTTCGGTTGAATAGAAATGATCTCCTAAACCTAACACCCACCTGGACCAACAGCCAATTTAGGAGAAAAAAAAAAGCCACTACAGCAGCTTATTGTCAGAGAGAAGGGTGAGGCTACTTTTTAAAGGCCTGGTGGGTATACGACAGTGATCCCAGAGGGGATGGAAAATAGCACTGAAGGATGCTTGATCGCATAAACTCAACGCACACCGGCGCAGGTTTACTGTAACTCCCACGGGGATAAGATAGTCATAATAGGGCCTGTATATCAAAGCAGATGGAAATACATGAAAGCACCACGAGGCTGCTATAAACCCCTCCCTCCCGCTTCTGAGCTGCGTAAAGGCCCTTTAGGTGTTTTGATGCCACAAGGTACGAGACAGAAATGATAGAAAGAACAATGAGGCAACTGTGGACCAGTAAAAAGTGATCTTACCGAGACTCAGAAGCAGTAGAAGCTGTAGTAATAAACGTATCGTATGTTTTACGAAAATCACTTTAGAGTCTGTCATTTCTTATGGGAACATTTTAGTGATCTCATAATAAGACACACACACGTTTTTTTTTTTTTCTCTATAACTGAATAAACAAGCTGTTCTCAGAGGAAACTAAGGCCCCCAGAACACTGTATCAGGCTAGAAAAGCGGCGGGGTCCGCCACATATAAACAAAGGAAAACAGTATGAAGTTGTGTTGTCATTTAAGGTCAGTTTGTTTGGTCAGCATATTCAGTCATGAAAGTGAAGAGAGTTTGTTTATTTAGTTTGATTAGTGCACCTTCTGAATTAAGCTTCATCATAATTTTCATACTCTCCATTCAGCTTTGTTTGTCATCGTTTTCCCATGATTTCTTTGCATCTCATGTGGGTGAGTAGACTATGTACAGTAGTTCACTGGTTTCTCAGTGTTCTCCAAAGGATTTTGTGAGACTATGGTGGGTGGACAACCAACCTGCTAGAAACAAAGAAGATTTTGCATATTTTAAAGTTAAAGGCATCAGTCTGGTGCACTTGGAGAGAAAAAAATCAAGAGGCTAATAGCTATAAATAATATCTGGAGAGAGATGATTGTTGAGTGTCTCATCAAGATGCTTTTGGTTGGCGGCATGTGAACTAAAAGCATCTGTATTTGGTGACGAGTGTCCTGAATAGCAAAAGTTAGCCAACACAGTGCTTGCCTCGTAGGGTCAGGGCAAGCGAGATTGTCTAGTTAATCTGTCTCGGATAATGTTGTTCCTGAGATGGAAACAATGTTTTAAATAAACGATGTGTAAAGGGATGGCTAATATACCTGGGTGGCCTGCCAACAGAAAGTTTACATGTGGAAAACACCTAGGGGAGATTGTCAGGTAGTTAACTGCTGGTGGATGGATCGTTCTCTTGGACAATAAAAGTAAAGAAATGCTCAAATGGGTCACAAAATTCAATTGGCCAGCCATTAATATACCCGGGTGGCATCCCACACATGTAAAGTATATTAAATCCTGCATATTATGCCTTTAAAGTATCCAAACAGTGATTTAAGACTTTCTCCGTCCACGCTTTAAGACATCTTAAATGATTCAGAGCAAGGTCTGAATAATTTCTGTGTCTGGTAGGTTTTTTTTCTCTTCTTAAGAAAGTTAGATTACGTTATTTAAATTCTAAAACCTCTTTCTTCTCCCTCAGGAAAAATCAAGAATCTATGAAAACACAAATATTTGTCAGTGCAAAATGTTTTACCGCTGAATGAAAGTCCTTACTGGGAGTATGCAAGTTCCCACATCAAACTTGTCTATTTGCTCCAGACTAGTTGTGATTGCAGGTACGTCCAGGTGTTAACTGAGATTTAAGGTGAGCACGGAGACACTTCTACCCACCCTGACAAGATGAATACGACAAAACTGCACATGCATCAGTCTGAAGAGAAAAGGAACAGAAAGGAGAACACATGTTTGACTGGAGGGGGCTTTAAAATAAAAGCTATAAAATTCAGAGTCTGGAGGTTTTTAAGACGGCACAAATCAGGTATAAAGTCAGAGGCATGCAGTATGGCTTGAGAGGAATATTAGAGTCAAATCACTGGATTTCGGTTAGAGTTGAATTTATGGACCAGTTATGGAGGGAAGCCGGAAATATGTGTCTCTGGTTGTACGTTTAAAAAGATATTTTGCATTAAAAATGTTTCAGGGACGAGTGCAATTTCATCATTTCCTTTGAAACGTTGAATAGGTAGAGTTGTGAAAGAGGCTTTTTCTTCATTTCATCCCAGCTTTTGAATGATAAAATACTGTTTTCATGCAGAACAGAAGACATAAAATGTATGATTAGTTGGCTGTAAAGTGTCTCAGTAGTATCAAAGCAAATGATAGTGATTTTATTTCCCTATTTGGGGCCGAGTAGCCAGCCAGCCTGCCGATCGCCTCACCTCAGCTCGTGTGCTCTGCTGTCGGGGCAGCTCAGGCTCTCCGTCAGTCGCCTTGTGGCCGTGAGCCAACCATGACTAGTAAACACACGACACTAACTTTCCCGTCTTTCCGTCGCCCTCTCCGCTGGGCTGTCAGTGTAAATGTAACACAGATCCGTGGAGGGTTTTTCTGGCGACGCTACAGCGCCAGCTGAGCCCCGGTCGTTCTAGGTGAGGCTTATTAGTGTGCCGGTCGTGTGTGCGGGGCTGAGAGATGTAAGATCCCTTTCACGCTCCTATGATAACGTCCAGGAGTGATTCTGGATGATAGATCAAAAGTCTTGTGACGAAAAAGGGGAAGGAAGGTTTACGTGCGAGCGTGTTCGGGACCAGTCCTGAAGGCGTGATGTGTCTGAAATAAAGAGACATCGAAGTATTTCACACCTAAATCCAACAGAGTGCGAGAGGGGAGCTGAGAGAGGCTTGTGTCTCTCTGCCAGTGCATTTATTGATGAACCCGGCATGCTTGTATGACCTGAAATGCATTTATTCATTACTGAGGCAGTGTGTATGTGTGTGTTTTTGTGTTTGTGTGTGAGGAACATTAACCACTGGTCAACATTTGAGTAAAATGGCATTTATCTTGCACTTATGATTAAATAAATGTGGCATTTCTGCTCTGTTTTTACAACTGTGGATAGAAATGGCATATAAAGGCTGAAATCATTTTTACTTCCTCCAATCTCTGTGTGTATGTATGTTTGTGTTTCTTGGCGGTTCATGAGATTTTTGACTGGAACTGAAAATGCTTAACTTTTAGGGAAAAACTCAAGGAAATGAGCGTCGTGTGCGCATCGGAGGAAGCGGTTAAGACTGGAGGCGGTGAGCGTGTAGTGATACAAATACCCAGAAAACTCAATGTTAACCAGGTGCCAGGGGTGATTCTGCTCCATGAGTCACTGTTGACGAAGCACTGAGGTCAACAGGTTGCCATACTGACCTTGTTCCCACAGCGGCGAATTGAAATTCTCTTGACGCAAAGGAAAATCTGCCAGGTATAGCAGGTGCAGCCCAGCCGCGCATCACTGCTGTGCAACAACATTTACATCACGCAGCTACAGAATATTTCAATTATTGATTGATCCATAGATTAATACTTGATTAAGCAATTAACCATAGTCTGAAAAATTGCAGAGAAAATGAGCAAAATGTCCATCATAATTTCCCAGAACCCAGTGGTGCCTCTTAAAACTGGTAGTTAGTGTCACCAGATGTCTGAATCTTGTTCGGAAATTTGACCTTATAATACTATGAGGAAAAGTGTCACCAATGTAATCTGAATAAAACTCTGGGGGTTGTGAATCTCTGTACCAAACTTCATGGCAATCCAACAAACAGTTATGGAGAAATGTCTCTCCAAACCACAAATGTGGACTTCGTGGCAGCTCTATAAACTTAAGTCAGCAGAATATTCATCCTCTGTGGACCATAAATGCTTGTGGCACATTTGTTCTGGTCTATCCAACAGATGTTGAAATATTAAATATTCGCTCAAAAGCACAAATGTGAACCTTTTGGTAGCACTACAATCACCAGAGTGGGTTGGATTAATCCTCTGGAGACCATTAATGCCCACATCTATCTATTAGGTGTTGAGCTATTTCATAAGATTAGCAAAAACTTTGCCCGCAGTGCTTGATGAGAAGTCAAGGGATAACCAAAATCATTAGGTTTATCATCTGGGGATCAAGAATGTGTGTAATAATCCATCCATCCATCCATCCATTATCTGTACATTATATGTACGCCGCTTAATCCTCTGCAGGGTCGCGGGGGGGCTGGAGCCTATCCCAGCTGACTTAGGGCGAAGGCAGGGGACACCCTGGACAGGTCGCCAGTCTATCACAGGGCGTGTGTAATAATGTCCCAACAATCCATCTAATAGTAGAATAATAGAGAATGTAGTGAGCCTGCTGCCCAAATTACGCTACCCTTCGAGGCGAATGTACTCAAGAGATCTGCCGGGGACTGACGCTAAGGGAAAGCTCCCGCGGTCAAAAGATCATTGCCAGATCTCTCGGGACATGTTTCTACATACACTCATATTTGTCTACCTTTCCCCTCAGCTATGGTTAAAGAGGTCGTCGAGTCCTTGACTAAATCCTTGAACCCCTCCCACCTCCAGGATTGTTCTGTATCCCTGACCTCTTGAGTATTATTATTGTTCTGTGTTGACCGTGCTAAACACAAGTATTCTCCCAAACTGAAGCATTTACCTCTAACAGTTGGGGAAGGACAGTCCTCACAAGTGCAGTCCTACAAATGTGTGTCAGGCTGTGTGTTTGTCCTGTATGATGCTTCCCAGGCACCAGGTGCACGCTGGGATTTGCCACACTGGGTCGGCTGAGCTCCACTCACCTCATTATCCTCTTTGGACAAGGACGGACGTAATCTCCATCTCTGTTTCTCTCTCTCTCTCTCTCCTCCTCCTCCCCCCCTTTTTTTTACCTCCCTCTGTCTCACTCTTGCATCATCTATCTCTCCTCTCGTTTTCTACCTTTCCGTCTACCTGAATCTATTTTCGTCCTCGCGGTTCCTCACCCTTCGCCCTCTCTCTTTCCCCCTTTTTCCGCCCGCTGCCTCCCGTAGTCTCCCCGCCGGTGGATTGATTAGTCTAGTCTGCCGCCGGTGCTGTTGGGTGACAGAGCACGCTTGTCATGCTTGGTTTGGCAGGTTAGGGTAGCTCGCGGTTACATGGAGTAGATGGGGCAGGGCTGCGGGGGGGGGACGCGAACGGGGTGTTGAAAGGAAAACGTCGCCATCCGGCCATCCGTTAAACTGCGGTGCATGATTCTTGTTCTGTCACCCTTGGCGGTCCACCTCTCACCGGCTAATACGCCCCTGTCACGTCCCGGGGGAGCCGCCATGACTGAGTGAGCAATGCTTAAAACTGTGTGTGTTAAAAGAGAGAGGGAGAGCGTGGGGAGGAAACAAAAGGGAAGACGGGTTTTTGTTCTTTAAGAAACTTTCGAGGAAAAAAAGAAGGTGCCAATAAACCTGTCAATCCCCGGGAATCCCTGTCGGCCAATCATCAGCAAGTGTGTCATCTCTGATTGTCGGTATAATCAGTATAATTACAAATAAAAAAAACCCAAAAACGCTGGAATGCTTTAATGAGTCACGAGTCTCGGCATCATTTGCAAAAAGTATCATCAGAATCCACTTTGCACACGTGAATGCGGGTGCTTATAAGAAAATTAATGAAGCTTCTCAGTGTAAAATGTTGCTAATTTAAAAAAACAAAAAAAAGTAAATGGCCTTCAAAAACTGATTAAACTTTGAATGTTATTGTTATTTTACCTCGGTGGAGGTCGGTCAGTCTCGCCTGAGGAGTTGGACTTAACGCTGGGGTGATTTCAAAGAATGGGATGATTATTTTAAAGCGGCGTCATTGTAATTATGGAAGGCCGACGTCGTTTGGTGAGCAGGGACTCGCGGGCGGACTTTGGTCGTGAAGTACGGAAGCAGCTTCAGTGAAACACAATGAAACAATAAAACGTTTGTGGGGTGAATGAATAAAAAGGGCCATGGATTTCAAACTAAGAGCACTCAAAAGAAACACACAAAAGACTAAAAGTCCAATAAAAGTCCAAGGAAGTAAAAGGTGATCTTTAAAGGTTGATGTATAAAAGCACCAAAGCATCTCCTGCTTCCACTCCCAATTTGAAAATGAGTTGATTTTCTTCCAAGCTGGGAAATAAGATGTCTTTTTGGTTGGGCATGCAAGCAATTTAAGGAAGTTCAGCTTTTGGGGATTGTAATGGGCGTCCTGTCAGCAATTCATCTTTTAAATGAAGAACAAAAACAATCATTAATTAAAAGTACATGTTTGATACAGAGACACAAAGCACGGCAGGTGATGGGGGGGATGCCATCCTATCCGAACCCGGACCAACAGCTGATCACCGATAATTATTACATTTTGATGGAGCGTTTATATTTGATCTGCGCTTCTTTTCTAGCCTTTTACGCCAGTAGCAGCTCTGCAAACACACAGACCAGTTGTATGCATTGTAAATCGGTAGTCACATCCTAATCACAATCGTTAAATCAACGGATCATCAGCGGGATGCGTGCACGCTGTTTTTATTTGAGGAAACTGTGAAACAAGTGTCTTTTTTTTTTTTTGCGCGTGCGCACGCATCATTAACGCTCCCGGCCCCAGGTGATGTTCTGTTATTCCGCAGCGAGACTGAGCTTGACCGCACGTCATTGATCACGAAATGTACCGTTCATCGTCTTCTTCTTCTTTCATTTAAACCTCATAATTCTAATAAAAGTAGCTGAAAGAAACTGAAAGCGAGGGCCAACATTCCTTCAGTGTCAGGTGTTGTGTTGTGCAGCTGCTGGGGAAACGTGATTTGTGTGTGTGTGTGTGTGTGTGTGTGTTGTTGTGCTGCATCATCACAGTCATTGCCAGACTACACCAAATTGAAAAGGAAGAGCAATCCTTTATTGTGATAGTGTTACGGTGTGTTGTGTTTGTCAGCTGGCGTCTGTGCGGGCCAGTGTGTGTTTCTTTGCAAAGATGTTATCTGTGTGTGTGTGTGCGTGCGTGCGTGCGTGCGTGCGTGCGTGTGTGTGTGTGTGTGTGTGGAGATGTTGGATGATGAAGAAGGGCGAACAGAAAAGAAGTGAGAGCTTCCTACTCTTGTTTATTGTTGCTGGAATGTCCGACCAGCTGGCTGTGGAGCGATGAAAATCAGATGGATGGAAGTCTGCGTGTCTGTGTCTGTGTTTGTGTATGTGTGTGTGTGTCCAGCCAGGATAATAGAGCCATGAATAGCATAGCGGTTGTTTGTGTGTGTGTGTTTGTGTGTGTTTGTGCTGGGAGAATCTGTGATTGTATTGACAGCTCGCTTATTGTGGCAGCGCTGAGGCCCCTCGATAAATCACCCGGACCCTCATCCTGTGGCTGTTTATGTGACATCACATACTCATAATAACACCCCTCAGCCCTACGTGTGTGTGTGTGGGCAGACGGGTGGTGGCGATAGAGATGGATAATTAGAGGGAGTAAGGCGTGAGGTGGAGATATAAATCCCGGCGGGAGGGGGGAGAAGGGTGACGGAGAGAAACATCCCATAATTCAACTGCTTGATCACATTTTAAAGTAATAACCTGCGACAAACGCAATTTGGGCTCCTTCCTGTCGCGAGTAACGCGGCGCGATGTGATGTGAATTTAGTGCGGCGGCTGCTTTAAATATCAAATGTCTGCCAGGGAAAAAATAAAACCTGAAAGCAACCCTCTGGGTGCGCGGAGAGAGCGTCTGGTTTTTAGCTACCAAATACTTGTTTGTCTGGTTTATTTGTTCTTCATTTCAGGAACAATAAAGCATACACCAGTGCATTACTGCGCCCACTTTATTGTCTGAAATCATGTATAAAAAAGACAAACTCTCATCGGCATCATAACACAGTGAAGGTATAATCTTTAGTCATTTGGAAAATGTCTGTTTATAGCCAATGTTGAGATTGTAGCAATATGTAGAGACTGGCTCAAGGACAAGAGCTTCCTCTAGAGGGGAGGAGGGAGGATGGATTCAGGTCGACAACACTCATACGTTAAAGAGAAGTTGAATTGGGAATACACAGTATGGGAAGCATCCATTTAGGGGTCAGCCCTATGCTCCCACATTTCTAGGACATTTTCAAAATTAGGTCTTTTTAAAGGGATGTTCCAGTGTAAGTTTAACACACCGTGACACCGAGTAAGACCCCCCCTCGAGAGATCAAGTTTGCAGACCACAGCTTTAGCAACCTGAGAAATGACCACACGATAACAATACACTGCAGTATACGCCTCCAACAAAAAACCGCCATCAAAATGCCACAAATAATGCTCAGAACAAATAGGGTCGCAGCACATAGTTTGAGGCATCAAACCGCCGCTATCTTATCCGGATTGCTATTGTAAAGTGAACACAGCTCACCACTCTCCTGCAGCAGCTTCCTGCTGTGGGGAAGCCCTGACGAGTCGATTACCGAGTGCAGCAGAGTTCTGCAGCTCAAGGATGAATATGTATGATTATAACTCAATGGAAATGCAATCAAAGTTCATACGCGTCTTTCCTACCAGCTTATAACAGTTATTAACGAGAGCGGACAGGGACTGGAATTGAGCATTTCTAACCGCACTCGGCAATCGACTCGCAGCATATCACCAGGGCGACCGCTAACTGCTGCTAACTGTAGCTGCTGGGAGAGTGTTGTTGTTGTTTTCCATCAGACCAATTTCTTTTCTGGGATCAATAAAGTATTTCTGATTCTGATTCTGTTCTGTCCTCTAGGGGTACAAAGTGGCTCACGGCTAGCTGATTAGCATGCCCACAAAGTCCACGCATATGCATCTTGGGCAAAACTGTTTATTTCTTCGCATTCACCGTCGATACTTTTTAGTACATTTTTGAAAGTTTTAAACTACAATCCTGACAGGCTGCCGGCAAAGTGAAGCATGCAAGCTTGAAAACACGGTTGAAGGACGAAAAGTCTCGCAGTCATCGAGCTAAAAGAAATTGATTGCAGGCTGTGTTGCTGTGAAGTGTTTTGTTGGCTGTGGCTGAAAAGAGTTAAATAATAATTTAGACCTCGACTGCAATCTTTGCCAGCTGCCCCCGCTTTGATTTTTTAAAAAAGAATCCCGGGCGCGTCAAGGCTTTGCAGTCAATTCATCCGCCGTTTAATTTTCTAGATTAATTGCTTTGCACGAAAATGTGTTTCGGAAAGTTCGAAGCATCCTCAGATGTCCTCTTGTTTTGTGTCTGTATCACAAAGATATTAAGTTCACTCTCACGGGGATGTGAAGAGACCAGGAAATACTCACATTAAATCAGAGAATTTTGACCGACATTGGCGGCTGATTTGATAGTCGACAACTCATTGAATAGGTTCTTGCAGATTTACTAAAAATGTACAACGGGCAAAGATGCAAAAACGCCGCAGCGACGATCAGTTCAGACCATCTGGTTTCGCTTCTAACTGCGTTGGAAACACTGAACTTCAAATGTTAATTCTCATCATATAAAACTGCCAACCAAGTGAGACAGTTCTGGTGTTCCCGACCCGGGCGAGCACATTTCTCCCACTCCTCCATCTGCGATTCAACAGGTTAGATCGCTGGGCTCATTCCTTTTATCATTTGCGAGGATGATGAAGACTTAAGGGGAAGGTTTCCTAGATGGAAAATAAAAATTCCCCTCGCACTGTGCTGCATTCATAACTCCTATTGTATTTTGCTCTCTTTGGGATCTTAATCGATTTTTACAGCATATGAGTTCGTAATGTTTAGTCTATAATGCAGCGCTGTGGTCACAGGACACGCTTCGAGAGCCTTCATGGTGTAAACTCAATTGGCAATGGGGCGTAAACTTCAACCACATAAAAAAACCTACCTGTGCTGCCTGAACGTGAGGCTGGGCTGAAGCTTGATGGCATTCTGTGTCAGCATGTCTTTTCCTTTGGTTTTCTTCTCATCAAGGTCAGTGTCAGTAGAGACTGGGCCGCTAAAAGGAGCAGAGATGTCTCTGTGACTTGGCAGTACAAAGGAAACATGCCACAGTCACTGCGTGTCACAGAGGGACACGCAGAAAATGCCTTTTCATTTTGGCTGTTTTGACTTAAAGACTGCTTTAAAGCTGACATTATAATTACCATTCATTATGGAAATGGAGAACTACTTTGCCTGGCAAGCTAACAAACAAGGCGACAAGCTGGGAACATGCTAACGCAGGTCAGTCACAAATGGCTTTCACTACATCTTTCTGTTTTCCTCTGCTTCTCCGTATTTATCCACTAATTGACAGCAGCTAGTTATTATCTTTTCATTTGGCTGTTTTTTTTTTGCTTTAAAACTGGTTTAAAGTTGAAAATATAAATTCAGTTTCCATTTGTCCACTTTTAAAGGCCTGGTCACACCAGAAACAGGTGCTGCCAAAATATTTTTTGAAAAAGGACAGTTAGCTGGTGAACTGCTGTAGCTCGCAAGCTAACAAACAAGATGTTAGCAAGCTGGGAGTAAGCTAATGCTGGTCGGTCTCAATGGCTCTCTCAACATATTTCTATTTTCTCATTACCGCATGTCTTCCCCTGTGACTAAAATAGGAGCAGCAAAATGAATTAATGAAAATGGACGGGCTAGCTGGTGAACTACTTTGGCTGGCAAGCTAACAAACAAGACATTAGCAAGCTAGAAACTTACAGACGCAGGTCAGTCACATCGACTTTAACATCATCTTTCTGTTTTCTCTGTACTGTGTGATTTTCTTCTCTCTAGCTAACTGGCTACAGCAATTGACATGTGCTAGTAATTTCAATTAGATGTTACTTGCTTTAAAACTGGTTACAAGTAATATTAATTTATCAAAATGGTCTGGCTAGTTGGTGAGCTGCTGTAGCTGGCAAGCTAACAAACATGATGTTAGCAAGCTGAGAGTAAGCTAGCAGAGGTCAGTCTCAATATCTCTCAGAAAAGCTTTCAGCTGTTTTTGTCCTCTGACAGGTTTAAAGATGACAATGTGAAGTGAATCTTGATGTGTCCAGCACTTGGTAGTCACACCAGAAAGAGGGACAGCGAAATTAATTGATGAAAATGGACGGTGCTGGAGGCTTGACGACATAGGGGCTAGCCGGTGAACTACTGTGGCTGGGAAGGTAACGAACAAGACGCTAACACAAAAGCCAGTCACAATGGTTCTCTGAACATGTTTCTGTTTACTCTGTACTGTTTTTTTTATCACCCCCTGTGATTTTCTTCTTCATATCTACCTGCTAACAGGCAATAATTGTTGCCAACACCTTTAACAGTTTGACTGGCGGGGTAACGATAATCTATCTATCTATCTGATGAATTGAATAAATGTCTTAAATTAAAGGTCACGTTTAGGAAACTTTGCGATAGAGTGCATTTCAGTTCCCATATAAAATGTTAATACTCTAAGTCTCAGTGTCACCCTAGAGACACCATGCATCAAAAGTCTGTCGTTATTCCTCACCAGGAATTTATCGCCTGCTCTGGTGGGGTGGAAGGATAAAAAATTTCCATACCGCCCCTTTCTGTTACCCGAGGAGTGGAGGGCTTGATAACGATCCCAGTGGAAGTGCTAGCCGCGAGCTAACCGGTTGCAAAGTGTTGCCTCATTTTTTTATTCTTTATGTCGAGTGAAATTAAAAATTTCCCTCCCGCCGCCTTGGTGTATCTTCACGCTGTTGCAGCATGGAGGGACTGACTTAGCGTCTGTCACTGTGAACCTTGAAGTTGTCTTTATTTAATATCACACGGAGGCAGAGCCGCTGTCGGTGTAAATGCTAATTTTCGGCAAAATTCTGCCTTGAAATATGTGTGTGAAATGACTGAAACCCTTGCACAGTCACTCCGACATTGATTTTGTTTGCACAGCGACTTGGATCGGATTAGAGACATGGTAATCTGCCCAGCCGACAGGACAAATATGAACAAATCAATCGTGATGGTATAAATAGATAGAGAGATGATTGGATGGAAGGATGAAAAAGCAGATGAGATACAGATGTATGCACAGCCAATCAATGAACCGACTCAACAGATGGAGCCGTCTCTCGTCTGTTATGAGTTGCCATTGAATTGGCAGACATTTCTGTCGCCGGGAAAAAGCTCTTGTCCCAACTTTCCTGCCCAGGTTAGAGCAGAACAGAGAGGTAGACCCAGATGGGAGCAAAGACGGGGGCAAGAAGTAGAGTTGAAAGGCGGTCTGGCTCCTGTTTGTGGTTATTTTTTAAAGAGGCATCCCTTGTAGATCAAGGCGAAAGCTCCACAGAACAGATCTGAAACGGTATTTTACATTTCTCCCTTAGTTTTTTGCGGGGAGTGTTTCGCTCTGAGGGGTTTTGGTCTTATGATGTTGAATGCAGGCAACACAATTCTTGTTTCTTCTTCTTTTATGTCACTACAAAAAACGACAACCTTAATTTGTTGTTGACATTGAACAAGTCTTTTGAATGTTGAAAGCATTTGCACCGGCCGTGTGAACGCACTGGAATGCATTAGATTCTTTCATGGTTTAAACGTTGCTCTCGGTGTGGAATTTCTCAACCATCCCATCAATTTTATATTCATTTTTTTACGCTATTCAGTTTGAACTACAGTGAGTGCAGCAGCTACTGTGTGCGTCAGACAGTAAAGTTTAGAAGGAAAGATAAGAAAGTTAACGAACAATTAGAAAACGTGAGATTGTGCAGTTGAAGTCGAAGCAGAAGTAGTAGAAGTAGAAGTGTAAATATCAAAGGAGACATGCTAATTTTCTGGTCCATAATTTAATTCTCGGGCACTGCTACAATAGGTTTACATACTTTAATGCTCAAAAAACACCTTTTTACCTTCGAGACAAGTCAAAATCAAATTCCACGTTTCGAAATTTTCCTCCAAAACTACTTTGTCTGCCTTTTAAAATCACCATCAGAGTAGTTGAAGAATCAAGATCAGCTCAAGTGTCAACTGACGCGTAATGGGCTGTTGTGCCAAGTTAAAGTGCAGGTGAGGAAGCGTTGTTCCAATCCTCAGCACGTCTTTGTTCCTGAGCATTTGAGAATCCTGCCTGATTTCACTTTAGTCGATTTAGTCATTTTCTCTTGATTTTTACACTTCCATGGATTGGAAGGCTTTGCAGATAAATGGCTTCTTTTATTGTGTCTGTTTTATTTTGAAAAATGACTGGATACTCAGTACCATTCCTCAATCTGACTCCCTGCCTGGCTGATGAACTCTGGTAGAGGAAGTAGCAGCCAATTGTGGCGCCATCTTGCCAGGCAATCAGCCAGCGAGCCATGAAAGCAGTTGAAATGCCAGTTAAATGGTAAGGTAATAAGTTAGATCCATTAAAGTTGTTCTGGTGAAATGGAAGCACCGAAGATAGCTGGAAGTGTGCGCACTGTAAGCAGTTGTGTCAGCTGGTGTAAGGCAGTCAGAATGTAAGTTGAAGTGGAATCTGTGCAAGGGGTCAGTTAACCTGCGGGGACTGAAAGCGGTTGAGTTCCAGTATAAGTGAGCACAGCACTTGAAATGTCAGGTCAAGTCCATGAAGGATCAGGAGAAGTTAACATGTCGACCTTTGTTAGTCGTGCCTCTGGGCTCTAAAGGAAAATTGGTAATTTTGTGGTCAGCTGTGACTTTCTATTAAGAGCTGTTCGAACTTCAAAAATCAGTTTCCAACAGCTCTGTCTTTGTTTCTGTGATAATTGGGCAGGTTCAAACTGACCGCCCCAGGTTAGATCAGATGATATTTAACGAATTTGATGCTCAACGTTTGTTGAACGGAAAACACTGGAAGTTTTTAGGGAGTATTTTGTGGCCGCATGTGGCCAGCTGGAATCACTCAGTGTGACCCAGCCTCCTGCGTACTCCGTCCACTCTGTGATGTCCATTAATCCTTCGAGAGCACTTTTCAGTTAATATTAGCGGACATTTATGTGCGTGTGTGAATGTTTTTGTGTCTCTGCACCTGTGTGCATCAGTATGTCCATTTGTGCATTTAGAGATGTGTGTGTGTACGTGTGTGTAGCGCAAATGTAGCCGCGTCCGCATCACTCAGCACCTCCATATTGCTTTTCCTATCAAAGAGGACGCTTTTAGCCCCCCGGCCAGCGCTCGCAATGCTCCTTTGTGTCTGTAAGTGGTGGACCGTGGACAGAATTTCTAAGTGTCTGAGTGTGGACACGTGTGTGTGTGTGTGTGTGTGTGTACAGCAGAGTGAGTGATAGAGACGGGCCCTCGGAGGGACGGATGGAGATAAAAACAGTGGAAAGAGACAGAAAGCGGGGGGATGGATGGAGGGAGGGAGGAAATGTTGTGGTGAACGGAGAGAGGAGGGAAAGTCTGTGTCATGAACTCTGTGTTGGACAAAGTGCCTTGAAAGCAAAGTTTATCAAAGCGTGCCCAGATACATGGCGAGCAGTGGAAGAAGATGAGGAAGGGAGAGGAGAAGGAGTAGAAGAAGAGGAGGGATGTAAAGAGAGAGCAGCACAAAGAATGGAGGGTTGTGGGAGGGACGGGTATAAAACTTAAAATCTGTGCTGTCACAGCTTCCCAAATTGCCTTGTGTCCCCTGGAGACTACAGATAGGATGACTTACTTCCTTCCTGTCCTCTCTCTCACATGCACACACACACTTACACACACACACACACACACAGTGCAGTGACGCATGCACATACACACACAGACATCTTTCCTCATCACTTGAAATAGTCATCTGACGAAAGGATTGATGAATACTCCCCCGTGATCAGATTGTTCTTTATCAGTCTGAATGTCTAATGAAGCAGCCTGATTATCACCATAATGGCTCTGGGTAGAAGTAAAGAAAGATGGCTACAAAGCTTATGTTGTACAATGAAACCCTTTGAAATGCCCTATCTGTGTTTGATTTAGAGGCAGGCGTCTGTTTTAATCGGAAAATTCTCCTTAAAAGGACGGACGTCAGTTCTGCTATTCCTGCGAGCTTATTGCCTGATTAATAACAGCGCTCCCGACCAGTGAGTTCAATTTATTTTTCAGTTCACCGTCTTGCACAGGCGTAAAAAAAACTAAAGAGCAATATTACAAAGGCATCATGAAAAAATATCAGGATTGCTAGATTAAATCATCTCCCTGTTGTACATGCCGGATAGAAAATATGAATGTAGAAATTAAGTGGAGACAAAAGGAAAAACCGGCGGCAGCATTAAACTGCAGTGCTAACAGGCTACAGTACATCAGTGTACAGTACCAGCTGTGAATATTGAATATCAAGTGAGACATAATCACATGGATGAATGTAGACCAACTTTAACCAACTTCTTCTCATTCGTTTTATGAAATTCCAGATCTTTTTATTCAAATCTTATGTATCGTGAAACCTGGAAGAGCCTGGTCACCGTCTGTAATGATCTCTGATTCAACTTGAATTACTTTGCAGTCGTTAAAACAGAACACATGATTGTGAACAGTATGATGATGATACCACACTTTGTCTTTCTTGTCATCCTTTAATGCTGTAATCGCTGATGTTTTGGCCACCAGGGGGCAGTAGAAATGATCTGTAAACCATTCACATATGATCACCCACTAAAACATCTCTGGTTAGCATTCATTTGACCCATATTTGTTTCCACCTGATTAATCTCCAGTCCTCTGCTTTTGGTCTCCACCATCTTCTGAGAAAAATGTCCAGCTCTTAAGCTGCTAAATGCTCCGCTGTGTTCACCGGCTGGGTCTTTAACTTGTCTGTCTTGCTGATTGGTGCTGGGCAGGTGGTGTAAAATGGGTTAATCAGAGCTCTGCGTCTGTTAGCAGTGAGATTTAACCAACGTATTTGACCTTAAAACCGAAACTACTGGCTAAAAGACGAAAAAAAACCCTTCTAGAGAGTGGTGTTAATTTAGGCCCACGTTATATATGGATACCACCGTCATCTTCAATGCTACCTCCGCTTTTGCCTCTAGCTCAACATCGATCACAACCACCTCAACTGCCAGCATGTTGTCAGACACTCTTGACTCTGAGCCGCCCTCTAGTGGACATGAATGTGTGTAGTTACAGTTTCATCTTTTGATATGGACATAAAGGGGGGAATAAAGAGTGACCCCTTTCACATTATACCAGCTAATTTGACTTATTAGTCTTCATCTCTAAGTGTAAAGTAAAATTAAAAATGCACTTGTAATGAGCCCGGTTCATCCTCTGCTGTTGTGGCCGAGGTGTCGAATCAAGGACGCACCTGCGCCAACACAGATACAGACACGCAGTTTCTCCTCTGTGCAGGGGAGTGTAGCCACTTCTGAAGGCATTAAGGCTGCATCCTTGGTATTTTTTTCTGGGAATCCTGGGTTTTAGTT
Source organism: Acanthopagrus latus (assembly GCF_904848185.1). NCBI lineage: Eukaryota > Metazoa > Chordata > Actinopteri > Spariformes > Sparidae > Acanthopagrus > Acanthopagrus latus. The sequence continues at coordinate 8,874,612 of NC_051062.1, forward strand.
AAAATCCTTTACATTTCATGGACTAACTTTGAGGATTCGGTGTTTAGTTTTATTCTTGGCAGCGTGGGGAGGGATTTAAGAACGGCTTGGGAAATAAAACAGTGGTGATGTATTTTACAGGTCTGTAATTTTCTAGGTGCTTTCCAGGAAAGAAAAATGTCATCCTGGAGAAAATGGAGCCAAAGTTACGAGTCAGAGTTTACTTTATTGTGTTAACTGCTCCATTTTCATAAAACAAGTGAGGATATTCATTCAGCAGCTAAATAGATGTCACCTTTTTCTTGTTAAATTCAGTCACGCATTAAACTTGCATCTTTTTGCAGGTGACTTTTGTGTACTTCTCTGTAGTATCGCTCACATGGTTTGGATGACAACAACAAGCCTATAGTAAATACACTATAAATATGATGCCCTTCGCCCGCTGCTCAACAGAAACAGATGCAATCTAGAGATTACACCCGCCCACGCTTGCTCCTTCCTTATTTCATTCCCGCCCCGTGCTGTAGATTGAGCCGGACCGGGGCTTGTCGTGATTCAGCGGCTTGGAACGAAAACCTCATTGCAAACAGATGGCGTCCAGAGATTAGCCTGGGCCGCCCTCACTCACACATTTTGTTTGAGAATTTTCCAGACAGGATTTCCCTCAGTTTGTGGACGATAAAAAATAAAATGAAAATAAATAAATAAATTAATAAAAAAGAGCGCAATGTAAACGGATGAATTCTGAAGATTATTCACTCGCCTGTCACTCAGCTTATTCAGGTGCAGATATTACACCAAGCCCCCTACCCCCCCTCCCCTGGATTCAATCTGATTGCGTATTGATTTTGTGTCGAGCGGTCGATTGACAAGGGCAAAAGCGGTTCATTGTCATTTCGGTCGGGTTTGTACTTGTTGCTGTGGGTGTATGTGTTAGCGTGCGTGTGTGTGTGCATACTTTATGGAGGGGGAAGCAGGGCAGAGGACTGGAGAAAAGAGTGTGAGGGGAGTGGATGTTGTGTTGACAGGAGGACTGCTTTATGCGTGGTGTGCATGCGTTGTGATCATGTTTTTGTGCAGCCAGTTTATTGGCTGATGGACGAGCCTTATCATGCTGTGTCCCACTGGTCCTATCTGAGGAAGTCAGTGTGTAAATCTTGTGTCTGTATCACTTCATTTTATTTATTTTTTGCATTCATACCCCCTCTTGATTTTCCAACCCCTGCTTCTGCTCACATGCCTCCCCTCCTGTTGGGCGACAGGCAGCTGTACGCAGGGCACGTACTCTTCTGTTGGATACAAAATGGAGGGTCAGAGTCCTCTCCTCCTCAGATAATATTGCCAGGAATTCCAGTTGATTTACATTTATATGCAAAAAAATGGGCCGATAATATTCAGGTCCAAGAGTGGACTCCCACATATTTTTCTTTTTCCCGTTAGTGATTCAGTTTGACCGCCGCCTGTGATAGGCAATCCAGGTGGGTCGCATTGCCGACGGCGGTGACGGGATCTTGACGTTGTTATAAATTTAATAGAATGGTACCGTGGCCCCTTGACAAATTAATTAATCATCAGAAAAGACAATTGGTTACAGCGGCTGGTCGAGTCTCCCTCGATGGGTATTGCGAGACATTACGTCTTGACAATTTCCAGTGGTTCGGCTTGTCTGTGTGTCTGCAAGTGGAACATGCTAAAAATATCTGCTTCAGGCACTTCAGGTAGAAGCCTACGTCAGTGTGAACATACAAGGTGTCCATGTGTGGTTCCGCTCAAGGATTTTCAAGGGCAGAATCACTGTATTATAGAAACTAAGGCAGTTAGATCTTTTGGAGGGTTTTTTTTTTTTTTGAAAAAATACGACAGGTCATATTTTCTGTTTACCTTTTGGGTTCTGCTCCAAAAGAAGGAAAACCTCTCTCAGAATCCCACTGACATTTGTAACAATACAGAAGAACCCCACCTTAGAACAGCATGCTGTTTGATGCTGAACAGGTAGTGTACAGTGAGGTTTATCAGAGCTTTTCACTGAAAACAGCTGCCTGCCGCGGCTGTGAGAGAAGTCAAAGTGAATCGTAAACGGCTTAACAATGAGATTAAGTTCAGCTCTGTGGAGGGAAGATGGAGGTTCAGGTGGCCACTCTAATCTAAACATGTTATTTTCCTCATGAGACATTGAATTTTTTTCCGCTCACTGGGCAATTTTGAGATATTGGGCTATTTTGCTTCCATAACATGTCTTTTAGTTCATGTCACTGTTCAGGATATTTATGCAGATCAGTGCGTATTTGATAATATTACCTCATTTTCTCATTTGAATCATAAATATGTAATATTCATTGTGCGTAATCAGCTGGAGAAGTGTCATGGTGGTATTTAATATTTAAACTTATACTCTCCACTTTCGACTTTGGTAGCACTTATATACACGAAACTCTCCACCTGTATTCCTCTCTGTATTCTGAAAGTTTTCACAGAGATGTTCACTCATATATCATTCATAAGCAGATTTTTATAACGTTTTACTCCTAGAAAAACATCGCAAACATTGATTTCTTCGACGGCTGTTGGGAGCATTTTCTGATTTATGGTGAGATTAAAAAAGAGATCAAAATCTCCTTCTGTAAACACTTTTTTACTCTAATATGTCAACAAAATGTGACGAGAATTTTGAACCTGGTGTTCAGATTTCTGTCTTGGAAATGTATGCAAATTTTTTCTTGATCTGATGTTATATTTTTGGTTGGCTCAGTTTAAAGTTATTGTGTTAGCATGAAGTTATTTTGTGGTGAAATGATTCAAATGTCTCCTGTGCATTAGTGTTCAAAGCTTTCTTAACACAAAATGTCCATTCAGAATGAGCAGAATAACATTTTAAGAAAACAAATATCACTTTGTCAGTGTTGGCTTCTGGTAGGGATGTAAGTAAGATAAGAAGGTCAAAGGTCAGGAGAGAGTGAGGGCATTGAAGCTGCTTGTAAACTCATTCGTCTCTGATGATCTGCCAGGCTGGGTGTGACGTTATTAAGAAAATACTTCCTTCCTGTCGCAAGACTTTCCCGAGAGACACCGAGAGGCAGATATACACCCTCCTCTTTATCCCGTCGTCTCCTGAGGAGCTCGATAGGCCGAAAACTACGTCTTCATTTCCTGTCCTTTGAGCGCTGGGACCCTTCCTGTGACTGAGCGATCCGCTGCCAGATAACAATCTGCCAGAGAGAGAAGGGGGGAAGATGATGGGAAGGATGTGCATCTCTGTTTGTCGTCTCGTAATTATCTCGCGGTGTGGCTGATTTTAGACATGAAAGTAGCCATCAATCAGCCAGTCAATATCTCCGATTGCAATCATCCGCAGAGGAAGAGGGAAGGAGATGAGTAGAAAACTATACCATATTTACGCTCCTGTTCAACTCGATCCGGCGTTAAGTTAACTGCAGCGGCGGTTGTTTTCCTTGCGTGCAGATTGCTTGTTATGTGCTGCTGATAGTAGAGATACACTCCCTTTGTGTGTGTGTTTGAGCAACTCTGCCTTATTACAGTGTGTCTGTATCAGTAATAGGGGTCTTGCTGCCAGACTGTGGCTCTCAAAGAAAACCACTTAGAGACGTCCAGGGAATGCCCGGGCTTCAGAGTGGCTGCCTCAGCACGGCTCTAATGCATCTGAACACACACACACACACACACACACACACACACACACACACACACACACACACCCACACACACACCAGACATGATCAGCACATACAGGCGCCAGTGAAGCAGGAAACCAAGGTTATTATAGTTAACGCAAACTAAACTCCACAGGTCTCATCAATGTGTGTGCTTTGTGCATTTTACTGTAAATTCAATCCATAGCTACTGGTTATTATCCGTGTCAGGACTTATCATACCTAATAATTCAACTTAGCTTTATTTTCCCCAAAGGGAATTTGTCAATCAAGCCTGATAAAAGACAGAGCAATACAAGATCCATAAAACATCTAATGAAATTGTGGTAAAACAAATGCTAAAAAAACCTACCATGTACAGTAAAGTCACATAACTGAACACGAGGGGACAGTATAACTTAAAACCAGATGTCCCATTTTGTAAACGAGATATTTCAAGTATGGGTTGAGGGAATTTCTTCAAATATTGGCACAAAAGACATAGAACTTCTTTCATCCCAATCATTTTTGTGCCAGAGATGTTAAAAGATAAAGTAACATAAGAATAAAAGACAAGAACACAATAGACTAAAAGTAAAAAGTGGAGTGGAAAGATGTAATTGCTGCCATCAGTGCCTAATACGATATCATGAAAATAAAGTAAATAAAGGAAATGTAAGTAAACTACAATAAAAAAAACTTAATAAAAAAAATATACAATATATTGAGAAGTAATTAAAGGTAATGTTGGACATGGTATCAGGATTATTTCAGCAGATGGACAGTGAAAATGTTAACTGAACCTGATACTAAGAGTGATAATGCATGTGTAAATTACTGGACTCAAGGTTGAACTGATTACAGGCGGTAAGTCTAGTTTCCTAATTTCTGGACTAAGAAAGAATTATCTTATCTTGTGAATGCCATGTCTCTATTGCATCATATCTATCTATAATATATAAAGACATTTCTACGGCAACATTAGCGCTTACTGTATATTCATTTATGTTTTTTAGGATTTAAGGATAATTAGCGGAAGATAAGTGACTTACTCTGTATTGGCGTGTCTTGTTTGACATCACAAGCTTTTTCAGTCTAAAATGCAACTCTGAACACACATCATGACATGGCAGCAGAAGAGGGGCGTGAATTAGTGTGCACATATTGGCAGTATTAGTCATGACATGTATTTATATAAAGGTTATACAGAGATCTTACCATTGCTTTCAGTCCAACAGGTGGTTGTTTTTTCATAATCAACAGACTGGTCTTTGCTGGAGTTTTACTTACATATATCTAAAATGGGCCTCAGCTCATAAAGTAGCCACAGTTGTTCAGACTCTTCAGAGGGCCACTGCGATCTGTGTTGAATGCTAACTTTAAGGGACCTTGAAATTAATACTGAATACACAGAGGTGTAACTTCACCGCTCCCCTGTCGCGCTGCAGTGATTAAAAGCTTATTTGCCTCAGTGTGTGTGTGTGTGTGTGTGTGTGTGTGTGTGTGTGTGTTTGTATGTGTATGTGTTTGTGTGTGTTAGTTACGGAGAAGAGCCACACACCTCCTTTCCACTAATGAAAAAAAATGCAAAGTAGGCAAACAGGGCACGTAACAAACGCATATGACTTTAAGGAGAGAATCACACACAAAGTCAAGACAAGCATCCTACACGTGCACACACACACACACACACACACACACACGGATATAGGGTTCTCCATTGAGACTGAATGGAGGAGTGGACTGTTAAAAGATTCAGAGCATGGAGTGCCTGGCAGATCATTACAGACCTAGTGTGGGAATTTAGAGAGACAACTGTGTGTGTGTCTGTGTGTGTGTGTGCGCGCATGTGTTTGCCTGGCACAGTGTGGAAGATCATTATAAGGTCACGGCAGGGGTGTGAGAGAGAGGGAGAGGGCTGGAGGAGAGTTCAATCATAGGTTACCCAATGGAGATGGCCCCCGCAAAGTGTGTGTGTGTGTCTGTGTGTGTGTGTGAGAGGAAGAGATAGAAAAAGAGAGTGTTCAATACTCGGTTTCCGTTGGGAGACACCCCTGCAGTGTGTGTTTGTCTTTGTTTGTAAGACAGAACAAGTGGGAGGAGATGCAGGGGGAGAGGAAGTGGAAGGAAGTGACAGGGACGCTGTGTTGGGGTGTGTGTGTGTGTGTGTGTGTGTGTGTGTGTGTGTGTTTCTACACTTCATCAACACCTTCATATATCAAATCTCTCAGTATTCATCTCATGAAAGCTGTGATCGCTTTCAGACACTTTGGTTTTTGTCCAGGCTCGCTGACAGGCAGGTTCATCCCTCATCTCATCCCTGGAGAGAACTTCCAATTCCGTCTATCCCTAAAAATATTCAACACTTGCTGTAGAGTTTGTTCTCATTCAACAAAACTCCCTCGCAGCTTCCTGAGTTGTACAAAAAATTCCCCGCATGTAATTGCATTGGAGGGATCCTTCCATTCCGAGTGTTGTTTTTGCGCATGCGATGCTTTTTCATGGCTAAATGCACTAATTAGTACAACAGAACGTGGCCCGATGTAAACGTCTCCCACATAATCTACAGCCTCTTGTGAATTGCTGTGCAGAAGTTCAATATTGTGATTATGTTCCGTTCAGATGAATGCTGCAGCCGGGGAAATGCAGAGCTGCAGATTTCCCCCCGCTGTGTGTGTGTGTGCATACATTAGCCCACTGTTGTAAACCTGAAGCGGAAATAAGTACAAGGAAGTTTCTCAAATTGACTTGTTTCAGAGGGCTGATGCAGGACACTCACTGTTGAAAGGGAAGGTGAAGAAATAGCAGGAGGGCTGTGATTAACTTACTAATGGTAAAAGCTCTGAACTTGAGTGAGACCCAGCTTGCACCTGTCGCATATCACTGCGAGTGTATTTGCATCTGGAATTATTTGCATGAGGCAGCTATTATCTGGTCAGAGGTCTTCTGTGATCTTAAAGCTGCTGTAAGTCGTCGTTTTAGCTTACTTCCTGTCAGTTTTGCAGCTAGCAATCCCCTCCCTTCTCTCTGCATCACCTGATGAACACGCAGCAGACATGGCAGCAAACAGGAGCCTGGATTTTCACTGGCCGCCATGTACAAGACATTCCTAGTGCAGCCACAAAGCTGCCGTTACTTCCTCTGAATCAACTGCAAAAGTGTATTTAAGCTTGTCATACATGCAGACTGTGGGGAAAAAGAAGCAACTCTAAACTATATTATTAACGTGGCTGCTGAACAACAGACAGTCTGCTTCCTCTGTGAACTGAAATAATGCGGAGGCTTAGCATCATATCCAGGAGATAATGTCAGTTAAACTGTGGTAAAATACAGACGTGTGGCTGCACAAAAATGAAACACAGACATGGGAGAGGGGTGTAATTTCTGAATAATGTGAGGTTCTCAGGTAATTATATTCCTGTGTGAATAAGGCTGAAAATATCCTGAACTGTTTCTACTTTTTTATCCATATGCTTTTGTTGCTGGGAGGACTAAATGCATCCTTTGGGAACAATCTCTCTCATAGTTTTTCTCCAGTTACCCCACTAATAAAACTCAATAATTCACATTACATCCTCACGTTGAATTGAGCTTGTTGCCGCTTTATCCAGCTCTCTCTCTGGCTGCGTTGCATTCAGCTCCTAAAGCCAGTGTCAGTGGAGAAAATGGTATCTCTGCCTCTTAAATGATGGATTTCTCCCTGCGTGTCTGCGGAATATCAGTTCAAAATGATTAATCTAGAGAGGAGTCCTTGCTCTTTGATTCTGAGAGGCTTGACAGTGAAACCTGACGTTTACCATTGATGTCTTAGATTGCTGAAAGTGCTATCAAACCTCCTCGCTGTTTTGCTGTAAATATCTTGATGGGATGTGACGTTTTCTGCGTACGGCCCCAGAAATAAGAAAAATGGCCGAGCAAACAATAAAACTGGGGCCTGGATGGAGACTGAAGATGCATCATCATGAGTTTTATTTTTTTTTCTCCTCAGTGTAGTCCGTTTACAACAGTACAGCAGGAGAGCAGCAAGTGCACGATAAACAACTTCGGATAGTTCATCAAAGAGGATCGCGGTCGAACTGGATTCATTAGTGGGAAATTGACTTGACAAGCGTGACCAGGACTAGCAGGCTATTGATCAGCTGCTGTCATCAGTATAGGTGATTTGTGCTGGCAGCGACAACAATGAGGAGGAGGAGTGGGAAGAGGCAGAGTAGGAGGAAGAGGAGAAGGAGGAGGAGGAGGAGGAGAGCACTGTACAACATATCAGGAGAGCTCGGTCTTGTAATGAGGAGATTTTTAGGGACTCGCAGAGATCCTTAAGAGGAGGCCAGCTGAGTACACTTACTGCCACTTTACTGTTTTAGAGGCAAATATTGTACCTTTTACTCGCTGTGCTTAATCGACTGATTTAATTAGTTAGTACATTAAAGGGCAAGTTTGCCCTAAAAATTAAAATTAATTCACCTTCTTCTCACACTCATGTCGATAGAAAGCTGGGTGGAGTTTTGTAGACCGCCAAACATTTCTGGAGCTTCACAGCTAAACAGTGTTGCAGCATTCTGATGAAGTAGATGGGGACTTGTTTTAAAAAGATCATCAAATTGTTCAAATAATCTGTGAAGCTGTACTTGGATAAAGCACTGCTTTCGGCTAAATGCATCAGTCTGATTTTTTATCGATCACAGCCATTAGTCCAGAGTGAGTTTATTTTGGAATGCTATTTATTAGGATGGCTCAGAAGTTACCCAAGCATCCTCGTCTCTGTGGTCAGATCTCAGATACTGAACATATACATGGGGGACTGTGGCTGTGGCATGATCCTGTTCCCTTCACAGCCTCTGCCAAGCGTTTGTCAAATGCAGGTCCCAAGTTAGCCTTAGTGTTGAAGCAGGGTGTCACTGCGAAAAAACAGGAGAGCTCAGTCAGGAGAACATCCCTGGACGGGTACAGCGTGGTCACCAGGTCTAGACAGTATTGATCGTTTTTTTGGGAACACTTGGATGTCTGCATTGGGATTAAATTAAACAAGGGAAGACTCTGTGTAGATTAAGATGGATTTTAAACTTTATTTTGTCACCCTCCACTAGATTTAGAATCAGATTTCTGTCAGATTGTGGTTTGAAGTGCAGTTTGAAGGGGTCAAAGCGCCCGATTAACTGCCAGCTATCTGGCTTTAGGACGATCAGATTGGTTTTTAGTCATCTGTCTGGTGTTTAAGCAGTTCCACGGTCAGATTTCCCATATGGCTGCTGTCAAAAGATCCGTTATCAGCTGTAGCGAGCTTGTGTTCAACAAGACTAGAATAGGATTTTTGATAGTAGAATCCCTCGAATGAGTTCTGCCTTGTCTCTTTTTGTCAACACGGTGAGGATGTGGTTGTCTTGTCATTGGACTTGGTCACTGGGAGAAACTCCACCCAGGGACTGATGCAGGTCCCCCTGGGTTTTGTTGCTCACAGTGTCTATCTACCTTTTAGGTTTAGCTTTTGTCTCATATCTTCCTGTAGTGTTTTGTATGTTTTGATATGGTATTGTACATTTGTATTGAAGTCCAGTCATTTGTTCACACTTTGTCCAGTCATCTGCTGAGTTTCCTTAATCCTGCCATTGAGTTTCCCTGAACCTGCCGAAATATCCTCCTAACCTCTAGTGTAGGTCAACATCCAAAAACTTTGGATCCTACATTTCCCACAATGCAGCTTGATAGCTTCAATTCTAACACCCTCCCTGCCTGTTAAATGTCATCATTTACTCCACATCTCAACCCCTAATGCAGCGTTTGGGTTGTAAAATTACTGTATAGTCTCCATATCCAAGCTGTGATAACCTTAATGACATCACTATGGCATCATCAGGGCTATTTTCAGACTTGACAAAGCCCCTCAAGAGCCACATAACACTTTCAACAACAGCTTTAACAGGCCACCTCCACTGTGAGAACCCACTTCATCCCAGAATTTAATGGAGTTGCAACAATCCGAGGTCAAATCAAGGTGACATGCTGTCTGTTGGGGTATCAGTCATGAGAAACAACATGTTGGCTGATCCCTCTTTTTTTTCATCGTTCTGCTTGATAGAGAGGCCAGTGGGAAAGCGAAAAAGTTGGTGAGATTAAGTGTGAGAGAGATAAAGATGAAGGAAGAGAAATAAAACAAGAGATATCGAGAAGGGTTGAGGAAACTGGAGGGAGCAGCGTGGAGAGAGATGTGTTTCATAAGAGGCATGACTGAGCTGGATGTAGACAGCTGAAGTGGCGGAGATATTTCATGTTGAAGTAACTTGCAGCACTGTTTGTCTTCTCCCCTCTTGGCAGGAGCGCCGGTATTTTTAGGTCCTGTTACAGTATATCTCAGCTGAACACGAGACAAAGAGTATGAAAGAGAGACAGATGGGGAGAAAATCATAGGGAAAGATGAGGCGGGAGGCTGAAAGGTGGCTGAGAGGATGTTTGTGTGTGCATTTATAAGACGGGATGTGACGAAACAAGAGGGGAAAATGTGAGCAAAGTAGATGCAGGACAGTGGCAAAAGAGGAAAAGTGGCTTTGCGTTTTACTGAGTGTGCTTTTAAGACCAGCTGGAAATAAAATCACATATCTGAAGTGCTCATTTGTGCCGTGAAAAGAGATGACAGCTTTCCACTTACGCCCCAAAGCTTGGTAAGGAACAGGCTGGGTAGGTGGGAAAGACTTCAAGTTGAAAATCGTCATCCGTGCATTGAATGGTTGGAAACAGGTGTGCTGAAAACTGAAATGGACGGCTGTACTTGTGAAGAAGTTTGTTCACATTCTGACTGGAGAATTACATGCTATTTCATTTAATCCTTATTGCTCTGATAATATTTGCAGTACTAGATAATAAATCAATAATGTGTGTGGAAATCTGCATTTGGTTTTCGTAGTGATTAAGTGTTAAACCACATAGACTTGCTTGTCACAAATACCACAAAAAATCTCTTCAGCTTTGACACATTAACTTGAGTTGAATTTACTTGAGTTTGACATTATCTCTTTCGAGTTGGATGATAAGAAACCACTCTCTTGTTCCCATGCTTCACCATCAGTGTGGGCTTGTAAATACTGCTACTCCCCACGAAAGACAGATCACAGTGCCCTGGTTCTGCCCACCTCGCAGTCATTCAGCAAGTCTCTTAATGTAGCATTCTGCCCTGCAGGCCAGTCCGTCTCTCAGCCATTAGCCAAAAGAGAGAAAGTGCACACTGGCATTTCAGAGAATGGGAGGTAGGAAGCAAGATTGATTCGCGGTTCTACCTAAGCACAGTGCTGCTTGCAGAGTTAAATGGCATTGCACTGGTGTGATTTCCTGCCACTGCGAGAGCTTGCCTATCAGTCACCCACTGCCTTCTCAAACAGAATTCAGATCAACATTATGTGATTAGGAGAGTAACAAAATGTCAGCCTGGCCCCTTGACTTGACCACTGACAGAGCTGTTCGGTAGAGAAAGTGAAATATACAGATCTAAATCTACAGGAGGAGAGATGGAAATACAAAGTTGGAGGACAGATAGAAGGGTTCTTGTTTAACTCAACACTTTTAGAGTATACCACATTGCCCCAGGGCTGGTTCTGTTCCCGCTGGGGCCACTTAGACTAAAACAGCGTCTTCACTCGTAGTATGATTTGACAGGGATGGGACCATCTTCAAAAAAATCATCTAAATTAATAGACTTTACAAGGTTGGCAAGAAAAAAGGGGGAAAAAAGGAGGCTCACTGCTGGCAGAAGCATAATGGTGCATTAAAAATTTGATGGGAGTTAGTCAGGGTTGTTCATTTGAACTTCTGCTTTGCTTCGAAAGTTCATTTTTTGAACATATAATTGTTTTACGTTGTAAGTGAATAATTTAAGGTTCAGCAGCATTTCTGAGGTGAAATTTTTAGGAATCCTTAAGTTTAATCTTCCGTATAAGCCAGTGTCAGGTCAGGTCAGGTCATTCATTGCTGATACTAAGGCTGAAAAAGGGTTAAATCCAGTTAAGACCGCCAAATATCTCAGCCTTGAGAGAGATGAGTCTCAAAATAAAGATCTTTCTCCTCCAGTTTAGACTGTGTTTTCACCTGTGCCCATCTTTCAGTCCACTGCTACTTCTTCTGAATTGATAGCTCTCACATTGGCTCACAGATATTTGCATTGTTTTTGTCCGCTTTCTAGTCCCTGAAGACCAGACAACATTTCAAGCAACCTCACTGAATTCTGCAAAATCAAGATTAACTTTCAATGCTTGAGTTTTATATGGTTGTTTTTTATGGTTAAGGTGTAGTCAAAGATGAGGCCACCGGTTCAAGTGTTTATTTGTAACCCTTTAGCCAACTATTTTTAGACTTCAGCATTACTTTTTGACAAGTGTTTTCAAGCATTTATCCATTACATTTTTACGACAACATGGACTGTTTATTCATCACTTTCAACTAACCATTTCAACTGCTAGCTTGCTAATTAGTTTCCACACACTCTTAATTGCACCATGTGGTGTAACAGATGACTGATGACCAAATCCTTATTTCTAAAAAGGCAAATGCATTTCTGTGAAGCTCTGGTCTTCTGCTTAAAATGTCTAAACCAATTTGCCATCCTGACCTGACCCTAACTTTCCGCTTTGCAACATGGGGCATACTACTTTGTAAATGGACGCTGGATATTGGCAGTGGACGTAAATCGTGAGATGCAGACTCGCCCACTGTGGTCGTAATTTCTAGGAGGCTGGGCTGTCTCAAGACAGGGGGCAGGCTGGGCGAAAGGGGCCAAAAAATAATGAAATTAAAATGCTTGGACCCGGTGAGACAAGCCGTTTACTCCCACATGATTTGTCACGTGTCAAATTGAATGATTAGTCGTGTATTAAACTTTTGTGTTCGAGACAACTGACACATTATTGTGATGTCCTGTGCTCCCTGCAAGCACGGCTCACCAATGGAGCACTTAAGCTTTCGATGTTTTATTGTTCATGTTCCATTTATCCGTCTTGATTGCGTATTTTGTTCTCTATGACAGCCTGTGGATTGGTTTCTGTTTCACAGCTCAATGGCAGCTAATCAAGCATATATCTGGTGTTGTTCAATGAAGAAAGATAATTGTTTTCAGGAGAAATTAACAAACTGCTGTAATTTATCAATCTAAGGACTCTTGTTACTTCAGCTGGGAAACCTGAGAAAGGCTCATCAATCACACATGGCAATAGTTTCCTTTTTTTTACACCTACATGTGGGTACCACATGCCATTACATAATATTACAATCAGTGAAATTAAATTGCAGTAAGATCTAGCCTGTGCAATAATATCTAGGCCTATCGGGCATTGTGTTATTAAACCCACAGAGGAGATGCTGGCACCACCTCTCAAGCAGCGAATCCTCACAGCCGCAGCAAAGACTTTCTTCTTTTGTATTCTGGATTTCATAAAGCTGATGCACTGTATGGAAAGATACTTCTGAATAGTATCTATAGTGACAAATAGGATTAAGCGAACAGGAGATCTCGGTCTCACCCCGTGGTTACAAGACTTGGGCCAGTAATAACAGACACAGGCTTCTTCATGCTTTAAGGGACTTGTAAGCACAGTCAGACCGGATTGCACGTCAGATATATCCTGTTATATAATGTATTGTAAGACACACTGATTGTAAAAACTCTATAGGAAGAGGGTCATGTAAAATTCAGTGTCATTTATCATCTCACATGGGTATATATGTGGACTGTAAGTGAGAGATGCTGCAAAAGCCGTAGGGGAGGCGTAGATTAGTTCCTATTCGTCATTCATCTGTCTGCTTTATATTATCTCAGACACACATGAAATTTTGACGAAACACGGAGACACGCTGCCTCTCACTGTTGAGTTCCATCATGTCAGCCTTATTGATGCTTTGGACTTGAGTGTTAACAGTCATTTTAAATCCCCCCAAAATACTAAGCATATTAAATCATGCTGTCAGGAAGTGATACTCCTTCTATCAGCAAGAGCCCAGCTGCTCTCTGAGGTTGTATTTCAGCATAGCTTTGCTTTGAGCTAAATGTCAAATGCTAATGTTGGTGTGCTAACCTCAGAGGGTCACCAAAGTAATTGGGATTCATCCTCTGGGGACCTACACCTGCAATGACTTCATGTTTCTGTCTTTTCCATTATATCCTGCATATTGACTGCATGTTAAAGAGGTTTGTGGATGGATGCGTCAAACACACCCAGAATTTCATTAATTAAACTGCTGTTTGTGTCCCATGTGAAACCAAAAGTCACAATGACTTGTTTTAATTCATGGAGCCTACTAATTTTGACCTAAACTGCAATCTTTTCCATAACCTAACCAAGTAGTTTTGGTGCCTACACCTTACCAAACGGGCCATTTCATGATGTTAACTGTGTGACGACGAAAGTCCGGTTGGAAGCTGGTACTCTCCAGTGTTTTCAGAATTTTTAGTCATTAAGATATGCGGACATGTTGGTTGGCTAGTTTAAGACCAGAGAGTTAATTTGGGTTTAACTTCAGCATAGAACCAGTAGGTGGTGGGTCGTGTTTCAGGAAACATTAGTATACAACATGCCAGTGCTAGGGACAAAATGATCGATCCTAGAATTTGCAAAAGCCAGAGTGCTGATGAGAAAACTCTTTTGCAGCATTTGTGAAGTGGTTAGACATTGTTAGGGTACTTCTACCCTCCACTAAAATCCTGGAAGACAATCAGAGACAGCAATGATCAGTTCTACAACTTTCCAGTCACGCCCAAAGACGACGGTTGACATTGACTTGCATTCCAACCACTTCAATTTGAACCTAAATTGATTTCCTGACCCTGCATACATATTTGGGTTTAAATCCACCACCTAAATCTAATCAGTAGTTCCTTGGCCAAAGGCCTGGGCACCAGATTTCATAGAAGTGGGTTAAACACACAATTTCTTTGGGTTTTTATCTTCCCCTGAGGTCAAAAGTCTCAAATCCAATAATGCAAAGTGTAAACAAAGCCAGTAATGGGGTGACAGGGCGTCAGGCTGAAGTTACAGATTGGAGGGTTTATTAAGTCAGTTCTTTGCTATAATTTGTGTCCACTTTTAACTGGGAAGAGCGGGATGTCTGCTTTTTCTTGAGCTCCGCCCCACCGCAAATCCCCTCAGATCCCCTCAAGCCAATTAGGGACTAGAGAAGTGAAAATCAGGAAGCAAATTGGTCTTTTGGCTAATCTCTCCTGGGAATGGCTAGCAAGAGAAGGGGAGGGGAGGAGGACGGAAGAAAGGAAATGTTTGGACATAGATTGAAGAAAGGAGTTAAAGGAAGAAAAATTTAAAGAGGTGGTGCGAGCAAAGGAAGAAGAAGAGACCAATGTGAGAAGTGAAAGAAATGAAAAAATGGATAAGGGAAAGTATTGGCACAGCAGAAAAAAGAGAAGATGTATGTTCACGTGAGCGTGCATGTGTATATTTGTTTTCCCAGTTTACAAGCGTCTGCATCTGTGTGCTCACCCCCATGTTCCTCCCGTATGTTGGGTGATGTATCACCAGCAGCTGTACCTTCACGTCATCTGTTTTTGTGCCTCAAGCTACTGCACCCAACTACACGGACAAACACAGATGCTTCAAGTGGAATGAAAAAACAGAGCTGAATGTGATATAAGAGCTGTACCGAGATCACCACGGGGGAAAACCAGATTAGAACTGGAAATATACACACGTACACATGCACACCAACATAATATGTATTATATCCATGAGCCTCTCCCATTCCCCAAGGCCATTTCAGGCCTGATAAGTGTGCAGAGTGAATGTGTTCACCAGAAAGCATCTTAGAGAGACTTGTTTGCGGGAGCTTATGTCGTTAGAAAAGGTCCTCGTCAATGGTTGTATTCGCTATCATCAGATGAAAGACACGCTCCCTCTGCTTCAGCACGCTCTTATTTTCTCAAACATGTTTACTTGGAGCTTTCATGAACACCCAGTGGTCACCATTCAAATCAGTTTTTCTGCTTTTTTTGCTGTCACTTTATCAGCTTGGAGCACACGTTGTGAAGTCTAGCAAACATGCAATCACGGACCAGGGAATCAGATTGGAGGCTGCTAAAAAATCCCCTTTTATGAAGATTTCCTGGATTTAACATTCATTTTAACAGTTATTTATAGAATGTTGTACTTGAAAAACTAGAGCCACAGCTCTATTTCGGAGAGAACTGTACTCAAACATGAAAACGTACCATTGGCTAAAGCGGTCAGATTTACCAGAACTCATGTCAGATTTACCAGATTTACCAGTATGTTAGCGTTGGAAACTTTGGCTTCCTATTCTCTGTCATTCTTGTGCCACTGGCTTGCTAATAGCTTTCCATCCACCCAGCCATGTAGAAGACATCAGTCAAGCACAATGCAATTTTGTACATTTCAGATGGGCTTATTAGCCTGCACAGTTTCTGGATTTTTTTTTTCTTCCTCTTGTCAGAGTATTTGATTTATCGATTGCTGCCGCGATGTTAAGAGCTTTTCTATAAATATAACAACAAAAAAAGCTTTTGAAATAACTTACTCTAGCTTTAATGCAAACACAGCAGTGATGGCAATCTACAATGCAAACATACTTTATATTTGACAAAGTCGGCTTATTTTTGTGCTTATCTTTGTACACAGCCACAGAGCAGTCAGCGGGGAATTTAACAGTCAGTGGCAGCAATTATTAGGGACCCAATCCACAGTTCTGACAGAGTAGTAACTTTTGAGTTAATGTTGCCCTTCATCTTAAAGATTTTCTCCCCTTCACCACTCATTGCCAAACACTGCTGAAGTGTGCCCAGTGTTTAACTGTGTGGCTCTAACTGCAGCAAAGTAGAAAAACTGAACTCCTTCTAAAGTAACCAGCTTCTATTCACATGCATGGCAGTAAATATAGTGTCAGG
The DNA here is from genome assembly GCF_904848185.1 of Acanthopagrus latus. Lineage (NCBI taxonomy): Eukaryota > Metazoa > Chordata > Actinopteri > Spariformes > Sparidae > Acanthopagrus > Acanthopagrus latus. Next base: position 8,891,124 of record NC_051062.1, read on the forward strand.
CATTTTCTTGTATTTACCAGGAATTATCACCAGCATCCCCACAGGCAAACCCCTCCCACCACCCTCTGCTAACTAAATTTACACCCTCGCCTGGCCTTAACATACATTACATCCAGATTGGATGAGATCTCCCCCATATCGACCTGTCTACTTGTGATTTAACAGCTGTGCTTTAACACTTGGAAATAAATTGTGTCTCAAGTGTCCCCAGAAATCAAATTGCACCTGTCACAGCCTCATAAACACCATTTAAAGACAGCAATCGTTTTTTTGGAAATTGCGTTACAAATTGTCCCCAAACAAATAGCAGGTGGCATTTACTCTGTCAGAGTCAACAGGTGAGAAGTTTATGCAGCCACTGTTTATTCTGTGAAGCATGAACGGAATATATTGAGGCTTGTTTGTTGTGCATTTATAGCTCTTTACTGTGTCAAGCTCAGATTTAGAGCAATGCCGTATAACTTTTTAAAAACAAAATAACACATTTGTTCTCTTTAATACTTTCTGTCGTGTGACCATTAGGTATTGATGATAAACTGGCATCACTGAGGCGAACGTTATGACCCCCCTCTACCATACCATGTTTAAGATGGTCACAGATAGCATATTTTAAGTGTTTTAGTTTCTCCTGCCTTTGGCCCCCTTGCTCATGTTGTTTAATGATGGCAGAAAGGAAATGGTCGGCCTAATGGGCCATCATACTGTAAGCTAATTGACACTTGCAGCTATTGTGACTTGGTTAAGCTAAAGTCACATAACATAGCTTCACTTTAAAGCTTCAAGAAAAAGTTTGACAGTTTTGGAATTACACGTATTCATTTTTTCGCTCTGAGTTAGATAAAAAAAGATCGATCCAATCTGATCTAATCTGACTGTATAAAGCTAGAGCCAAGAGATGGTTAGCTTAGCATAAAGATAAGTACAGTTAACCTGGCTAAAAGTCTGCACCTTTAAAGATATTCATATGAAAAAAAAAAACAAAAACAAAAACTGACAAGTTGTTTCAGAGGGAGATACATATTGGGGCTATCTGGACTTTCAAGAGAGCCAGGCTAACTTTCTAGCCTAAATACTCAGCCCAGCTAATCAAGTCTTCTAGTGAAGGCACATTTTAAAAATTAAGCATATTTGCTTATTTTCCAGTTAGATAACAATCTGTTCGTATGAGGCTAGAGCCACAAGATGTTCAGCTTCACTTAGCATAACGCCTAGAACATTATTTACAGAATAAAACTACATCCTCAGCACATTGACTGGAGGTATTTCTTGAAGGCCATTAAAGATTTCTGGCAAGGCAGAGGATAAAAACTGGAAGTTGTTGAAGGTCAGCTGAAAGTTATTGGTACCCACTGGAGATGGACAAAAAAACTCAATTAGGCCAGTACTCTCCATTAAGCTTGAGGTTACGCCTGTGCATTTTGCATGTCTAAACAGGTCTGTGCAGAGCTGCACACTGGGGATTATGGGTATTCACACCACACGCAGGCTCTTGCGTGCACCTTAATTAAAGCTGTGCTTCCTGGAGAGTGCTTGTATAGCATGTGTGTATGGACAAACAACTCATTTTGCTCCACTGCTATCAGTTTTTGGATTTGTGCAATTTTCCGATATAATATCCTATTTTGTTCCCTGATACGGGCCTGAAATCTGATGCCCGTGCCACTAATCCTCATTCACAGCAGATCTGAACAATTTTCCAATTACAGGGTTGAGAATGTACAGAGCGCCACTCTAGGATGATGAAAATGACTCGACAGAGGAGAGAAATTTGAGCGATATTGAAACAGCCTACGGAGCGAGTAGACTGGCAGACGGACGGAGACAGCTGCAGTGAAACAGACCTTGGAGGTGCTGCGTCCGACTCCAGTTTTTTTTTTTTTCATATCTCGAATTTGAATTGAAAGCCGACATCGTCTCCGTGCAGGGGGAAGCCGCGTGACCCGGGGGCCTTCAAAAAGCATTCGCAGCCCGCCGGCGTAGACTCCAGCCTCACTCGGGAGTGGTGGTTATTTTTTCTCTTTGTGAGTGTGTGTGTGTGTGTGTGTGTGTGTGTGTGTGTGTGTGTGTGTGTGTGTGTGTGTGTGTGTGTGTGTGTAAATGTCTGAAAAGGTGACATTTATTCATCGACAACTGCAGAGTTTTTCTCTTTTTTTTTTTTTTTTTACCTTAATGCCTGATGCTTTTGTTTAGTGTTTGAAATGATTCAACGGAAAAAGAGATCGAGGGGAGGAAAAAGCCCTCCAAGGCTTCCTGTCTAATAAAACACAGCGGGAGGAAAGATTACTTTTCTTTTATAGGAGAGGTAATTACAAGAAAGTCTGCTTTTATGAAGACATAAATTGGTATGAGAAAGAGATGGGAGATGGAGGAGGGATGCAGTGGGGAGGTAGAAAATACACTTGTCAATAGGAATTATCATGACACTGTGTGCCGGAATAGAAGAGTGTATCTTTGTCTGTGTCTCTTTTTCTGTGTATCTTTCCGCTGCACCTTTTCTGTCCTGTGTCCCGCCGTACAATGTACAGTACGTGTGTGTTCTGCCTGAGCAATTCCTGCGTCCGTGTGTGTTCCTAATCTGCGTTTGTAGTGAGGTTAATCCTTACCTGGCAAAGGAGCACACTGGGTTAATCTGGAACAGGTGGGAGCTGCGTCATGTGGCACACACAAACACATGCGGTGGGTAAATGATGGGACGACTTAAATGGCTTTGCGCCCGGACAGGTGTTCCAAAGCGCTTCTCAACCTCGGTTTGACAACACGGCAGAATAAAACGTTTAGTCACACTGAACACGGTTTTTTTTAAATTCACATTTAACCTCAAAACAGAGTCGCACATTTTGGTCGCATCTTAACTGCCAAGAGTGGATTTTTCTTTGTTGTGATTCAGTTTAAATGGAAAATATTTCAATATTTAACACACCCGCCTACATAAAAAGAGTAAGAAATGGAAATGTATTCGTCTTTAGATTAGATTTTATTTTGATTTCCTGACAGTTTCTTTTTCCAGGACATTTTTGACCAAACACATTCACAGCTTGAAGCTGCCCAGTGCAACCCCAGTTTGAGCTGTAGCTCCGCTAGAGTATCTGGGGGTTAAGGGTCTTGCTCGAGGCCACCTCAGTAGATGAGCGTTCTACTTTCAACAGCCAGATTTATCCTGCTGCTCCTGGGATGGAACACAGGAAGACAATATGAGCTGAAATTTGATTTCCCTTCACTTTTCTGTGTAAGGACATAGAAACTATGACACTAACTCATAGAGTCCATACTTTTGGAAGCCTCATCCTCTGGTTTCTAATGATATCTGAGCTCTGAGTGCTGTGTAGTCATTAACAGATGCATTGCTCGTTAAGTGGGCTGGGAAACCGTCAGACCGTAAAGCCTGAAGACAGTTTTCATCTGGAGGACACCTACAGTGCAAAGTTTGAATCTCACATGGAAAGTCGAGCTAACGTGAGCAGTGTCCCCCTTATGTTAGATGTTGAAATATTATTTGACCACAGCCAAGTCACCAGAACAAAATGTTGTATTGTGCGATTATGCCAACCATGGATGTGTCAGGTTTGTAGGCTATGTCTCACGTCTTTGATAGAAACAGATAGAAGATAGATAGACAGATAGATAGAAACAAAATTTGGTATCTTAAGCCAAAACAGGATGTTTTGTTAAACCTACCTGAGTAGTTTTAGTGCCTGAACCTAACCAGACCTTAACCATAGTGTAGTTTCAACATCAGACCTCACACTTTGCATGTGCTAGCTTGAATACTATGCTCTTCAGTAATCATAATTTTAGTTTTTAGTTTCCTTGGTTTGGTTCACTCGTAGTAGGTAGCGCTTATGAATCAATGCGGTTGCCCAGATATGATGAGGATTATAGGTAGCAGTGTCCAGTGTTGACATTTAGTTGCTAAACTATTGTGAAAAGCACGAGACCATCCTCCAGCAACAATAAAAGCTTGAGAATGTGTGTTCACAGCCTCAGTCACCGTTTGCTGACATGATCTGAACCCATGCTATCTACTGCCAGCCAGCCGGTTTTCCTCTTTATGAGAATTTTATGTCAGGGAATGAACTTGAGCCCTCAACAAGCCGAGCGTTCTCTTAACAGTGCGAAATGTACAAATGTAAGTTATCTAACATGCCTGGTCTGCAGGAACATACAAGGCCAGCATTTATTCTGGTGATCGGTGATTGTTCATCACCTGCTGAGTCTTTAGCAGCTCCCACACACTCCACATGCCACATGCTCATTTTCTGAGCGTTCAACAGGGATCTGGAAGGAGGACAGACCACCGGGGATATCATCCACCCACAAGAAGATAGCTAATGGTGACACTACAAGAGCCAGAGCTTAAGATTTTGTCAGTTTTTAATGGATTCCCAAATGAGAAAAAAAAAAGTGCTGCACAAAATCGATTTGAGTTTGAAGAAAAGTGAAGTTCGTCTGTTTACTCCAAACTACTGATGAATAAACATGAGCAGAAATTAGTTTGTGTATTGCTCATTTGTTCTGCTGTGCTCAGTCTAATTGTTCTATAGGGAATTTGAGGCGGCTGTCTGTATGTACATGTGGATCCGCTGTCTTTTGTCGGTTAGAAACCAACTGATTTGGACCAGGGAAGAAAAGGCTTTTGAGTGAATAAACAGAGAGACGATGACAGAGCAGTTGGTTCAGCAGGTGTAATGGCTCCGCTTAGTTTTGTCCATCAGCAGCTTTTGATTCCTTTTCTGCTGCGCGTGTGTTTGTTGACGTCGACATTTCTTCAGAAGTGGCAGCGGAAATCAAATATTGCTGCTCTCGAGTCACATTTTCTTCCTCCCGAAAAAAGCCTGTTTTGGCCGCAGGTGTCACGCATACAGACGCGAGCGCACACACACACTTTTGTCACGCACCTCTTTTTGTGGTTTCACACAGACACAGTCAGACGTCACACCTTTTTCCCACACACTCTCACACAGCGCCATATGTTTCCATCAGTGGGGGTGTGGATGTACAGTATAACAGGGTTCTACCAGCCAGGGGAAATTAGTCCTCACTCATCCCTATTTCTCTCTCTCTCTCTCTCTCACACACACACTTTCTGTGTCACACTCATTTATTACTGTACTCTCTCTCTTTCTTACTCTCTGTTTTCTCTTCCTTTATTTCTCTCTTCTGTCCCTGAAGCGACGTACAGTCCCTCGTTCCGTTTTTCATTGCTCTTCTCTTCTCTTTTCATTCATCTTTCTGTCTTCTGCCCAAACCCCACCACAATGTTTTCTTTTGGGTTCTTTTTCGTCCTCCTTTTTTTTTTTTTTCATTTGGTTTATTCTCACTGGGTTAGAGTCTCTCATTAGTTTTTTTTTCATCTTCAGCATCTGTTTTCCTTCCCTCTCAGTCTCCAGGATCTCTTTTTCTGTCCAAACTGTATCTTAAGTCTTTATAACACAGCTGAATATGTGCAAACTGATCACGTCTCATCTCCACCGTTCATTCTTTTACATTTTTGTGTTTAATCTATGTTTCAAACCGAAGATTTGTAAGACGTGCATGTCTATGTTGCCCATAACATCCCTCTCTGACGTTTATTTGTATCTGTGGAGAAGTGTATTTGCAGTGTCGCTGGTTTGATGTGCGATTTTGCCAGGAGAAGTGACGTAATCGGAGAATGTAGCAGCATTTGAATCAGAATCTGTAGACAGCCGGCGGAATATGTTAAAGTGATCCAGGCACAGCAACACTTTAACTGAGTTATATTGTCACAATGTTGGAATTCAGCTTTATTGTTACCCGTTTTATTTTGTAAGGTTCTTGTGTCATGTTCTGTTACTTCCTATCTTTTACTTGTTTGCCAATTTTTCACATGCTTTTGGGTAAATCAACCCTACTTATGATGGTTTACATGTGAAATGGCACCACAATAATGTCAGCTTGTTTACTTCCACCTACAACCTGGATTTGTCTATATTCATAGCTTCTGGCCACCAGTGACAGAACTGAGTCGGCACACGAGGAAGGGAATTTTTTCAGCATGTTTGATTTGACATGACTTGCATCAGAGCTGCGACACTTTAGCAATTAACTGATGAGTTGTCAACAATGCAATTAGCTGCCAACTATTTTGAGAATTGATTAAATGGTTTGAAAGGAAGGAAAGCCCACTGAAAGCTAAAGTATTCAGGAGGAGGGCCTTTAAGAGATGAGAGCTAAAACAGAATGGGGACAGAATGAGAAAAAAATTAAGTGTTTTTTGAGCATTAAAGTGTGTAAACCTATTCTAATACTATAATAATGCTAAAGCAAGACATTTTTAGGACGTCATCTTGGACTTTGTAAAACACTGATCGTCACTTCTCACCATTTTCTGACACTAATCAATTAATCGAGAAAAATTTGACAGGTTAATTAAGAGTGAAAATAATCGTGGGTTAGCATCAACCTTAATGCGAGACCTGTCTCCGTTGGGGTAATAAGTGCTTTTTTGCTGCTTTCCTGGCATGTTTTTTCCCCACATAAGATTGATTTTGTATATTTAGGATTTCTGAGGTGAAAACAGAGTGCCGCATGGTGCTGTGACTGGCAGGTGTTGACAGATGTTTTAATAAAAAAGGGTAAAAGTCAAAAGTGTTTCTATTGTGAAGGGTTTCACCGCCTCCCTGCCGTCAGTCCCCTCCCTCTCCAATTTCCTTTTTCTTCTGTTCTCCTCCTCCCTCCAACTCCCAGGCTGCAGATGATGGGTATCAGCTCCACATTTTGGGGCTTGTAAATGTATTTTTTCCTGGACAGCTGCACGCACACACACACACACACACACACACACACACAGACTGACTGACACACACGGCTGTACAGCAGTGGTTTTGGCCCATCTGTGCCTCTCCAGCTGAAGAGAAAGGGCTGAAGTGCATCTGTGACAGTTTGAAATGTAACACACTCACACTGCTGTGCACTTCCAGTACGTGTGTGTGTGTGTGTGTGTGTGTGTGTGTGTGTGTGTGTGTGTGTGTCAGATTAGGTGAACATAACAGTGTGTGTGTGACTCTAACAGAAAATGAGACTGGCATTAGTTTGACTGTGAGTGTGTGTGTGTGTGTGTGTGTGTGTGCTAATTGACATTGAGGCTGACATAAGCTTGTCATCCATACCTCTCACTTTCCAGTCGTCTTTCCCTCCTTGACTGCCACTTCTCTCTCTGCTTCCCTCTCTTCCTCTTCCTCTTCCTCGTCATTCTGTCTGTCCCTGTTTCTCTTCCCTCTCTTCATCTGTTTCCCTCTCTTCCCACGTCTCTCTCTCTTTCTCTCTCTCTCTGCCACTTCTTCCTCTCCGACTCATCTCTCAGTAATGACCTGATCTGATTGGATTTGGTCTCAGATTCCTTCCGTGGCTAATGGCCGTGACCGTTGCTAGGCAGCCGGTGCCAAAACAGCGACAAACATGGCTGTTGCGCCGGGCCACGCCGACACGGGCGGAGACGGATCGCTTGTTTGCCCTCGCAGGGCTTCTTTGCTTACACTTTCACTGAGGCTCCATTAGGACGGTGACAGGCCTGTTGAGACCGGCCGCCGTGATGGATCGGACAGTTTGCATGAGTTTATCCATCTATCACATGCGGTCCCAGTCTATTAGAAACACATTTTAGGATGATAAGTACAGGTCCTGCATAATCTCCCGGCTGATATGTGACATATAAATGACATTTAGCGTCAGACTCCGTTAATTATCATTTCATTTGAATGGGATCCTGGCTCTTCTGCTTCCATAGCGCTGCGGCTAAACATAACTTAAAGCATATTACGATGGGGATTTAATAACACTGTGTCTTAGTGTAAAATTCCACAGGATGAGTTCACATAATTACAAAGATTTGTAGCTGTAGGATTATAAATCAAGTGTATCACAGCAGCCTGTGCAGGAGAGGAGATAAAGAAGCATCACCCCTTTGTGCGATATCGAAATTCATTTGCATAGCGCAGGAAGATTACTTTAACTGTGGGAGAAATTGCAGCTAATATACTGACTTTTATAGTTTAATTTTCAGTGAAACACAGCTTTCACCTCGCCTCTGCCTAATGATGATCAGATTTAGGAGTAGAAGTTTTCTGCAACTGCAGTAAAATTGGATCCCATGATGGGTAAAGTTTCCTCTTTAAAAACTTTATTTTGTGGCAAAAACCTGCCAGGAAATGGATTTAACTGAAGCCTCTTCCTAAAAAGCTTTTACTCCCAATGGAGTTTCTTGCTCTCACTGAACATAAACACAATAATTATCTCTCTAAATTAACCAATGTAGTTTAATGCATTACCCCTCGAGGCAACCAGCAAGCTAACCAAGCTAGTAGTTATGCTATTACTTAATTAATTAATTATAATTAATTATAACTATTAACTGTTAATCTGAAGACTTGCGTGATAGTTATAGGTCATAACGGGACATTTAACGCATGTTCTTGTTAACAGACGTTAACAGATGTTGCAAAAATGTCCTGAAATGATTGTATTGCTTTCTTGCAGTTGTCGTTGCTGTTGCTAATTAGCCGGCCCTTCTTTCTAATTGATTATGGGGTGGGTGTATTTTACATTTTGGAAAATCAAGTATGCTGAATTTGCTTTTAGCAATTCCTGCCTTCTGTGTACCATGAAGTATCGGTGAATTGCTTTGATATTGAAGAAAACTTAAAAACTTTGTGACTTTCAGGCAAGTTCTGGGGTTTAGGAGCATCTTTCTTGTGGGACGATGTGTCACATCTGTGTTTTACTACTTTTTCTAAACACACACTTCACCAGATAGACTGTATACATAAATATGCAGCTAGCTAGTTTAGTTATCTTATATCCTATATTTTTTTTTTACTTTTGTTTGACATTAGTTCTGTAAAACACTCAGAAAGCTTTAGGAGACTAGCGCTTCCTGACAAAGACTTTTTTCAGGAATCTGAACACAGCAGGAGTGGCAAGCGGAAACTTAGCATGACTCATAGTTGTCAGACTTATTAGCCTATAAGAACCTGGTTGATCTGGATGTCTTTTAAGGTGATTTTTGCTCTTAAAAATCATAGTTGTCTTTTTGGTAAGAACTTGCTTGTGAACACAGTTCCACAGTATTCTGAAAAGTTTAGAACAAGACATTAACAGTTTCATAAGCAGTCCTGTTTTGTACCACGGGAAAGCTTTGGTATAGGCAGTCTTTCAGTCTTTGATCGCTTTAAGCCAACAGGTGAACAGACCACACAATAACTAGGTCGTACCTTGATAGTTTCAGGGCTGCATTACAAACTGCACCGTCTGAAACGCTAGTATGGGTTGTGTGTGTCCCTCTCTGGGGATCTCATTTCTTAAATCCCTGCTGGAGTTCAACATGAAAGCTTTAAACGTGTTGCTGTGGCAGCTCGAACTGTAGTCACACTACCTGCAGCAGTCACACTTTGTTAACTGTGCGCTTGAGAAACCACCGCTGGCGTCCATGTCATGGTGTGAGGCCCTAAGATCCCCTCTATGGCTTTCTGTGAAATACCTCTCCAAGGCTAACGGTCTCATCTCTCTCCAAAGATATTTAGGAGACTATTACTTTTGCTGCGTCGCTGCTTTGGCTCAAGTTTCGATACTGCACTTATGCTTTGTTAATAATACATTTTTGTATTATTGGATTTTTGTCCTTCTGTTATGTCTTTTTCTTCCCCCTGAACTCATTATTTGGCTGTTTGCAAATTTGATGAAGCAAGACCTTCAGCTTATTTTACTGGCGCACTCTTTGGTAAGCCACCCTCCACACGAGCATCTGCTAAATGCCCTGAGATGTAAATGGAACATAATGACTCAAGTTGATAATGTATTTATAGATTTGTGTTCACTTCCTTGCAGAGAGTGCTCTCTTTGTCCTTTTTTCTACTTTGAAAGCAAGAAGCATTAAGGAAGACAAAAATGCTGCCTGTGTTGCTAAAGTGCTAAAACTTTAATCATTCTATCTGTTTTGAACTTTGTTCTCTGGCAACAAAGAACAGGGAAGATGTTGTGTGCGGTTTTAAGTGTCGGCTCTGTTTCTTCCTTACAGTCTGTGTCTGGTAATGGCCAGAGATGTTGTTTGAATTAACTTTGTATCTCACGTCTTTTTGTACCCTGAACACATCCATGTCATTGGCCTTTTCCACAGAAGACATATCGATATTTCAGTGCTGCAAAAGCAGTGGAAAGTGGCAAAAAATATCTGTCGAGGTTTACTTTAATGGTTAATTTTTGTGTTCTAAGTGATAGTAATGTAAATTTTCAATCTGTTTTTAAAGAACTAGCATAAATATTAGCCTCTTTAGCATTTTAACATTCACTAACTTATTGCAAACATTTAAAGTTAAAGTCTCATCAGCTAGTGAGCTGCAAAATCATAGCTTGTTGTATATGGGGATGTCTTTTAAAAAAGTAGGCTAACAGTAGCATAATGTGACCTTCAGTCAATAAACCCTGGATATATGTGTTCCAGTTTTGTTGTCTTATGTTATGTAACTATATATTTTGATGGCAGAAACACCTAGTTAACTAAAATCAAACACCAACACAAGAGTTTCATGATGTCAGTCTTTTCTCTCTTTATAGGGCTAGCATAAATGTTATCCACACCAACAAGACACCATTACCTACCTATTCACCTAGCATCATTTGATTATAGTATTCAGCAAGGCTAAATGTTCTTTTTCACTAACAAATCAACTTTTTGCTCTGCTCATGCTAACAGATCACAGTTAGCTCTGGTTGTGATGCACTGTGGTCAGTACAAGTTGGTCCTCTTGAGATGAAAATGTGAATTTGATCACACGCGTGATTCCATATTTGTACAATGCATCCCTAACTAGTGTAGTTGAGTGGTCTGATCTATGTGTAATAATAAACTGTGCATTTTTTTGGCCACTGTACTCACCCTTTGTAAATCGCTGAGTTATTTAAAGTGAGACAAAATCTGCATCCTTATTTCTTGACTATCAGCTCCACACTTTGTCGAGGTTAGACCTCCGATTTCTCTCCTCCTGGGCTTTGTTTCTCGAATCGTTTCCAGATCCTCTGTAGTTTCACTGCGCTCTGCTGACAGGCTCCAGCTGGCTCCCGCAATGGATCAAAACAACCTTCCAGTTTCTCGTGCCATCATTAGCTGAGAATCTGATGGGCTGAAAGCACGCCCCATGTTGGATCCAGCTCCCTCCTCCCACCTAGTTTCACCAGACTCCATTAGCCGGACAGCTGCTTTGATGCAGCTGCTCGATTTGTGGGTACACACTCCTCTTCCTTTCCCTTCCTTTCATTACTTCTTGTTGTTTGTCAAGTACGTGCGAGGTTTGGTGGACATTACGTGTGTCGCAGTGTTGGATGACTGTCTCCTGCTGTAGCTGTCTAGTTTAACTGCTAGTTCTGTTGCGAGCGCTGCTTCTTTCTCAGCAGGAGGTGTTCAAACGTTTTTTTCCTCCGGGGAATGCAGAACAGTATATTTGGAGATCAATTGAAGAGTTTTTTTCTGAAAAGTATGAAGCCCAGAAGAAGTCTTTTGAAAAAAAAAACAAAAAAAAAACAAAACCTCCCATCACATTGGTAATTTGTGTCTTTAAATTGAGGAATCTTCCTACAAAATACAGACCTGATGCTTGCATTAGTAAAGGTAGACAGATCAAGAGAAAAGGAAATCTGCTGCATCATCTGCTGTCGTAAATATTCTATTGTCTTAAGGCAGCAACAGAGGAAGACTCATAACCAAAAAGTTAGAATGGGTAGAGGCCTGTGGGGCGGACTCAAGACAAAAAGTCTCCAGGTGTGTAGTTACTCCGGGTGAGAGAACATTAAAGACAAACTTAATTGAAGTTGAGTCCTGAAAACAAACAGGAAGTTGGAGTAAAGATGTTCAAAAGAAGGACGAGGAGGCTTGGTTTGCCAGTTATGAAAGATGAATTGTAAAAGGCGTCCATCACGACTGTCAAAGAGCAGAAAAGGTGGACCCAAACACAGGAGAGACGGCTGGCAGGCCGATCGATAGGTGAACATAAATCCTAAATAAACAGCCAGAACAGGTAAACACAACAGAAGACTCGACAAAGACTGAACTAACAGGGCAGGGCTGATGAGGCTGATGCAGGGCAGGTGTCGAGAGGGAAAATCAGGACCGAAGGTGAGCAGGAGAGAGGGCTAGAAAACAGAGACAGACCTACAAAATGAAATGTGAAATAACTGATCAAAAAACACCAAATGTGACAATGACGCCTTCACATGTTCCTACTAATTAGTAATTGCAATTGACTAAAGATCGCTTAGTAGTGAAAAACACCTCATGTGAAAGCTGAAGAAAGTCAGCCTGTCTGTTTCTCTGAGCTTTACACCCTCAGATGTGCTGCTACAGTCTCTGACAGATCAGCTTCTATTTACTGTTCCTCCTCTGGCTGCCACAGGCGCTGTCCACAGTGCTGATCCTGGAGCTGTCCCAGGTACTCACCATCATTCAGTCAGCAGCTTACAGTCCTCCTGGAAAGGACTCCTGTTCACTTTAAACTATATACTTTTAGCATTGCCTCTTCACACTAAGATACTACTCGGGGCCATGGCATTAAGTCGATAAAACATCAGAAAATATTGAAAAATGGCCATCAAGATCCCCTAAACGGGAGTGAAACGTCTATAAATGTCTTATATCTTTCAACTAACAGTCCCAAAACCCCAAATATATCAACTTTACTGTATCATGAGACCAAAAACAAGCAGGAATGTTTTAGAAATGGTTGTCAAACTTGGTTGTTTGTTAATTTTAAAGCAACTCTACATGAACTTACTTTCATCAAAGTACTTTCCGTCAAAGAGTATAAAATGTTTTATTAATCAGTGGACATCAGGGTAAGGGAAACATCCAGCTTAGATCAGATCAATGTTGATTTGTGTCACAGATTCAATGCGTGAAACAAACATGTAAACCAGATCCTGTCTGACATCAAACGCCATCTGCAAGCTGTTGACCCTCAGTTTCACCCTTTTGTTCTCCAGATTGCACCAATTTTACCCAGTAATCCAACGAGGGCCATGAAATCAACTTCATTCAGTGTGAATTTATTGCAGTCGGAGGTTATTTAATAAGCACTTGAAGACATGTCGACATAGAGGAGTCTCTGAAAACTTTGTCAGAGAGTTTTCAGACCATCGTTTCATCGTGGATTGTTTCGATTTGTCCGTGAACTGATTGGATCCTTTTATAACACACTTGCCATGGAAATATGCCTCTTTAACTTGATATAGTGAGGCACATAGCTTGTTGAAGTGTTTTTCTTTTTGAAACTTCACAGAGCTCAGTGCTGTTTTAGCTTCATGAATCAATCTCAGACCAAAACTTGGGAGGCTTTTAAGAGAGAGTTGTACCAATTTGGCTTCACTGTTCAACAATTCTGGACTTACAATGAACAATATAAAAGGTTTTGTAAAGTATAAAAATCAATGCAGTGGAACCAGAGAAATCATCATGTCCAGGGCCACACTGAAGGACCGCCTACTCAATTGCACGAAACAAGAAGAGGCCACCACAATAACACACTTTCTGATTTTTATGTGATTCACTCGAACCTAAACCACAAGTTTGGGCTTTTTTAACCTGCTGATGTCAGCGGCAGATGTTTGTGAACGAAATCCCCAGACAAAATTGGCGTGATTTTAAGAGTTGCTTAGGTTGAAGAAACTTTATAAAACTTTGCAAAACTGCATGGGCGAATCCTGAATCGCTCATGTTGTTTTGTAAATTTGGCATCAAATACGACACATTTAGATGTTTCTCTTCTTGTGGAATCTTTCAGATTGTCGTGGCATTGCCGTACCAGCCTGTCATTTTCCATGTCCCTCACTTTGAAAAGACTTTCACTGACAATAAACATATCAAATTGTACAAACAGTTACTGATAAAGGTCATTTCCTTGTCAGCCATGGAGAAACTCCCTAGACTCCCTTAAGAAATACCTAAATTCAGGGAGTTCTCAAGTTAGGAGGAATTATATAAACTTTGTGAGATGCCGTGTACAACAAATTCTTAACTAGTTGGGCTTTCCTGTTAATTCGGCATATGTTAAACTCTTTCTTTTTTGTATTTAAAAGACATTGTGTCTGTCTCAGTGATGCACAGGATGTATTTACTTGCATACAGAGTGGGGGAGCGTGATTCTGTCCATTCACACATGCAGTCTTTATGTAGTCCAGGGTTAGGTTTAGTTAGCCAGATAGTTCCAGGGACTTCTTTGTTTTTTTCCCTCTCATTATACATTATTACACATGTCATCCTCCCAGCTAGTCTCTAAGGAAGCAGTTTGCCTATTGAAACCACTTACAGAGCATTGAAGTGAATGATTTTGTGATGTAAACATGAAAGGCAGGCAGGGCTGAGCCGTGTTGCTCTACATGAACTTAGCTGATTTTTTTCTCCCAGATACGCGGGGAGCACAATTCAAGAAGGCGTCTTTTGATGAGGTGGAGGATTGATTCTGAGCGCGGTAGTAAATGCGCTGCGGGCTTTTATTTACAAGCTGGTTTGGGTATTTTTTTTTGTGTGTGCCGCTCAGCACAAACAGTGAGGCTGATTAGTCGCCAGGAAGACTGTTTCATCTCAGGGAGAGAACAGCTGATATTACTGGACAGTTTATTATCAGAAGATATGATGCAAAGATGAATTGGCATCATGTGACCACATCCAGTTGAAAAATCTAACATTTAAAGGGGCACTGTGTAGTTTTAGAGCAGAAATTCAAACTCACAATTTTAATATTTACAATATTAAATTTACAATATAACTGAATAAATGAGCTGTTCTCAGAGGAAAATAAGATTCCCAGAACACTGTTTGAAGCCGGAAAGGTGGCAGGGTCTGCCACATATAAACAAAGTTAAACAGTATGAGACTGTGTTGTCCTTTCATATCAGTTTGTTTATTCAGTTTATTCAGTCATGAAAATGAAGAGAGTTTGCTTATTCAGGTTGTTTAAGCATAAAGAGTGATAAGATTTTTCTCGTCTGGGTAAAATTTCTTCCCCAAAACTACAAATTGTCCATTTCAAGGCTGTTTTTATGTTTGGGAAAATGATTCTCAGCTGTCACAGAGATTCTTTCTGTTGCTCAGCCTCCAGTCACAGAAACCTGTTTGGGATTAATCCTCCGTATTCTTCTTCTTCATCTCCCACTCCGTCTCCTCCAGGTTTCTCTCTCCATCTAAAACCATCGTCTTCTTTATCTATCTCCATCTGTCTTTACTTTCCTCTCTCTCTCTCTCTCTCTCTCTCTCGCTATCTGTTCTCTTCCTCTCGCGATTCATTTCTTCCTGTAGTCTCTCTTCCCTTTTCCTCTCAGGCCTTGTCCAATCACCATTCTCCTTTCTCTTCATTTTCTTTGTTCCCTCTCTTTACCTCCTCTCCACTTGATTTCCTCCCTTTCTCTTCTCCCCAATGCCTCTCTCGAAGTAAGATTAAGCTATTAACGCTGGAGTCTCTTTAATGAGATGCATGTGGCTGTGTGCGTACGCCACGAGTAGATCTGTGTGTGTCCATGCATAACTTTTTATGTGTGTGTGTGCCGTAGGTTTCAGTAGCAGAACAGAGGTTTAAATGGACTATTGATCGCGCCTCAATCTCTGACTGCTTCCTGCCCTCCCTGCTAATTCTCACACACTCGCTCACTACGCCTGACAGCACACACACATATATGCAGATGTGCCCACCAGCCTCAGACGTGTTCATATATACTGTAGAGAGAATACACATGCTGCAGGAAAACATGTACACACAGCGGCATTTTTTGTAAAAGGGACGCTTTATTCTCAGTTCAGTCTCGATATGGTAACGTCACCCGACGTAGAAGTATAGTGGTAATGAAAAACGATGATCCACACCCTGAGAAGAGAAGTAAGGATATCCCACACTGATCCACACGGTCAAGATGCCGGCTGTCAGAAACATCCAACTGTGCTGTGTTAAAAACAAACAGCCTCTGGAGCCAGTGGGGTGCTGAGCGTCAAAATAGATAAGCTTCAGCCAGCAGTTTCTGTTGATTATGTCAGCGCTCAGATTAAAGAAATCTGTCTGAATTTAAACTCATTTTATTCAACTTTATCCACATAATTGTCATTACTTGTGTCTTGCTCATGTCCCTTGGCTTTATTACTTCCACCAAGGAGGTTATGATTTCACCTGTGTCCATGGGTTGGTTAGTTGGTTGGTTGGCACTAAAAACCTATAGGAATGCCATTCCATTTGCAGGTATTCGGTTAGAAGTATTGGACAACTTGAAAATTTGGGTTACTAAATGAAATGTGAGAGGATAACCAACATTATTACAGTTAATCCTAATGGGAATGACAGGTCTGAACAACATTTCATGGCAATCAGAGAGCAGTTGTTGATATTTTAGTCGACCAGCCAACAGGCTGGCTGACACAGTTCTAAAAATACAATTAGAACAAATTTGGATCATGAAACAGGGTCAGGACATCCATACGTTAAAATCAGGTGCTTATAATTCCAACACCTAAATTCCAGTGGAAAAAGACTTGGTGATAAGAAGGCGTACGTACATGAAGAATGTTAATCAAACACAGCTTATGCCTCTACTGAGGAGACAAAAATAACAGATGCGTGTGCAGCGATGAGGAGACTGTAGCCTTCCTCACATAATACATGAAACAAAGATATTAGATTTCCAGCTGGTTTTCTGGAGCTCTTCTAATCACACATCCCAGTCCCTCTTTTCTCTGCACCTGACTGAAGAATTATCTTCACCAACTGATTATCTTTCTGAACCAACTCCTGATATTCACAGAACAGTCGTGGAAGGAAACATTCCTTTGATCGCTTGTTATTTTGGTGATTTTTTGGTTAAAATTTGCATTTGATTTGAAAGGAAACCTGAGATACTGCTGCTGAAAACAATCCGAAAATACATTCATTGCACCCAGAACGATGCTGCACTCTTACAGGCCTTAATGCATAGTGGAGTGAATTCTGCATCATGGGAATACGGTGACACACACACGCACACACACACGCACACACACTGTACTCAGATGGATCACCTGCTTTAGATGAGATTGTTTGCTACATGCTTCCGTTTCATTCACGCTTCAGTGCTCGGTCTGCCATTATCTCACATCGGATACAATGTGCGAATGTGTGTGGTAAGCTTAAAATTGCTTGCTTGTGTGTTTGTGTGTGTGTGTGTGTATACCTATGTGTGTGTGTGTCCAGCGTCTCACCAGAGTGCACTGCTCAACGCGGGACCTTTTAATTAAGGGAGAAGTTTCATTATCAGCTCCATTAGTCAATGCCTGGCTGGTGTCAACAGTCACACACACACACACACACACACACACACATGCTGAGAGAGTACTGTTAGCTGGGCTGGTATAATATTTAACCTGATGTTCTGTTTCAGGATGAGAGTGTAATTTATTATCCGTAATAATGGGAAGTGACCCCATTTCCAGTCAAATGAGCGAGGCGGGGGAGAGGTGTTATTATAAGTCATCATGTCGTCATTTTCTATTGTAATGCGTGTCACAGGTCATAGTACACCGCTCTGCTACAGGGGAAACCAGCCTGAGCGGTGGAGGATAACGTTCCCCTGCCGTATGGTCATATAATCTGATACACCACTGTGAAAATACTCAATGCTGCATTCAGAATCTGATTTAGAGATATAGGTATGCTGTATTGAAATGTCTAAAATCAGCTAGGTCTTTGTTATTTTGAGCTGTGTACTTCCATTATTCTAGATGTTTCCAGCAATGGTCAACCCAGACAAATCCTCAATTTAACTCAAGGCAACACTGCATTTGATTTGGTCGCCCAGCGCTGTTTTAGGCATAGGGAAGTCGGCGAATGAGACAAAACTTAACCTGAATAAATTCATCAACAGTGGTGTTTTTTTTTTTTTTTCCTTCCAGTTTGGTCATTAAACATTTCTCAGTCCCTCTGAAGACTGTGGTTGTTTTGTCTTCCTCAAGAGCGTAACATCAGAGGTTATTCAGAGAATGGAGAGTCTCTGCGTGATTCGCTTCTCTTTGATAGAAAGTTTCTGGTACAAATTGTGAACTTTTAAAAGCCTTATTAGATAATTATGCAATGCAGTAAACGCCTCAAAGAACGGGTTTCAATTCATAATGAGTCCTGAATACAAAATGACACCTACTCTCACCAGATGATTGACAGAGCAAAATTAAAAACACAAGAGAGAACTCAAATTCTGGGTCGATGAGTCACTTTTCTTCAGACAGGACCCGCCGTATCTACTCAATACAAAAATAATGATGGTGTTTTTTTCCACTCGCATCTGCTTTTGTGTTGATGAGCAGCAAGTGGCAAGCTGCCTCACAATGACTGTCATCGTTGCACAGTAATGATTTTTAAATAGAAGGGGGGGGGGGGGTCTTTCCACAAGGGCAACAAGTGGGAACTGTGCTGACTCACTTGCAGTCTCGGCGCGTGACGGCGGAGGCCTGGAAGTGGAACGCTGATTGATATGATGAGGATGCAATTAGCCCAGAGCAAGATTAGAGGAGCCTCTTATCATTCGAAGCACCACTTGCGTTTCGTGTGTGTGTGTGTGTGTGTGTGTGTGTGCACGCCTGTTATCCGAAGAGACACAGTCGAACATGTTTGGATTGTCAACCAGTCAGTCAGAGAGATTGGAGTGTGGTATGCGCTGGTATTCATCAAAGTGTGCGTGCGCCCCCTTTTCATGTTCTGTTTGAACTGCTGCCATACATCTGACATGACCTGTACTCTCGGATTGCCACATCTGAGCGCAAACACACACATATACGCACACACAGATATCTACAGATTCCCTTTTTTTTCCCTGACAATCTGTTTTTTTTTTTTTTCTGTTCTTTCCGACAGATGAAAGAGAAGACGTTCAGAAGAAGACTTTCACAAAATGGGTAAACTCACAGTTGGCTAAGGTAAGACAGCTTCCTGTTTCCTTTCTTATTGCTCGCCATGTCCTCTGTGCCCTGTCTAAGCTCGCCACCGTCTCCAACTGGACCCTCTGATCACATTCTGCAGTAGCTTCCTCTCGCTCTTAGTGTCTTGTTTTGCCAAAGCAAGTTTTCAGCTAGAGGTATTGTAAGCAGAGGTGGAGAGAGACAAAGAGACACAACCCTGTCTCCCTAAAAATTAAACTAATTTGCAGCAGCTAGTTCATTTTGTAGGGAGCATAATGCCGACCGGATTATGTTTTTCTATTTACAT
Organism: Acanthopagrus latus; assembly: GCF_904848185.1. Lineage (NCBI taxonomy): Eukaryota > Metazoa > Chordata > Actinopteri > Spariformes > Sparidae > Acanthopagrus > Acanthopagrus latus. The sequence continues at coordinate 8,910,335 of NC_051062.1, forward strand.
AATGAGAAAATGTTGTTAATTAACATATCTCGAAAGTTGCTTACATTTGTTTTCCTACATTTACAGCTTTTTCCGATGCACTATAATTCAACATTTGGATGGTTATATGTGGGCGCTAGCAGCACTTACATTAGAGAAAGGTCACATACTTGGTCTGGTATTATAAAAGGTCAACAGTGACCTGAAGAACAAGTAATGTGTTGTTTTTGTGAAATATGATCAAAACAACAATCTTTCCCTAAATGTAAAAGTGGACTCAAGATGTCTAGTGTCAAAGTCTGAGAAATGTCTTAAGCTTCGGTTAGCAAAGCATAAATGCCAAAGTTATACCTTTGAAAATATTTTCCTGTAATCACATTTTGGACCAGCACAAACTTTTAACAGTCTAGTGTGTAGGATTTAATGGCATCTAGTGGTGAGATTGCAGATTGCAACCAACAGAATGCTCGTTGACTCACACTCCTAAACTAAAAAACTGATGTTTGTTTGATTTGTCGAAGAAGTCGTTTTTATTTTTTTATTACCAAATGTCCAAGAAGATCCGTTACAGTAAAATATTTAGTCCAGAACGCAGTAATCTAGAGATTAATGATGTGGAAATAGTGGCAAACTGTGTTTACGGATGATTCCTCATGCTTCTATTTGTCAAAAAACGTACTATTTGAAAGTGAAATGCTATCAATCTGCAATACCGAGATACCTAAGATGGCTGCCAACCTCTGTACTCGTGATTGATGCCTAGTTTGACCAGTTAGGACCCTATATGCCCGCCCTGTACCCTGCGACAGCCGCTTGTTCCATCCCCTCACTTCTGTGCCACTTATAGGCCTTACAGATGATGTAGCTAATGAGATTTCAAATCCGTGGTATATAATTTAAGCCAGATGGGTTAATGCCGATGGTTCAGGTTATTGGAGCATTCAGGCGATAAGCTTAGAATCTTTTTTTTTTTTTTCTTTTTAAGTTTGATATCCACATTGGCTCTCAGGTATCTCTTCGTTGTCTGTCAGCCTAATATTTTCTCTGTGTCCTGAGTGCCTCCCCCGTTTTGTTGTCATCTATTCCCTCCTCTTATTTTTTTAAAGGAAACGAACAGGAAGAAAGGATTTGTTGTTGTTGTTGTTTTAGAACGCTGGCAGCGTCTTCCACCTCCTTTCATCTCGGGCTTTTTTCCCCATCGTCTCTGAGAGTCACGGACAATTTCGGAGGCATTCAGACACACAAACACACACAAACACACACACAAAGGTTATTCTCTGTAAAGGTAAAGCTGGGATAAAGAAACACTCTAAGCAGGAACATTTTCAGGTTTCCATTCTTATTGTGATATTCGTGCTGAATTTGGGATATCTTAAGAAAGATGTTCCTTAAAAGCAGTCGCCCATTGTCGTCTGGTGCACTTTGCTGTCCTGTAATTCAGTTATTCGCCCGCCCCACTGGGACTGAATCACTTGTTTTGAATTTAATTCTAATTACATTCCTGTGTTTACGTGTGTGTGTTTATTTTATGGTGTCTGTGTGTGTGAGTGTGTGTGTGTGTGTGTGTGTGTATTTGTGCGTGCCATCACATCACTTCTTTTCCCATTTTCAAAGTTGATTACCAGGGTGCTAGAGGTGTGCCGTTGCCATGGTGACAGAGACTTAGGTGAGTGTGTGAGTGTTTGTGTGTGTGTGTGTGTGTGCGTGCGTGCATACAGTGTTTGTGTGCATGTTGGTGCTCATTTGTGTGAATAAAGCCGTTGAAACAGAGTCTGATCCCAGCCGGCTGATTAAAGCCAGGAGCAGGACAGACGGGACGGAGAGAGAGACCTTCTCTTCTCTTCTCTTCTCTTCTCTTCTCTTCTCTTCTCTTCTCTTCTCTTCTCTTCTCTTCTCTTCTCTTCTCTTCTCTTCTCTCCCTAGACTTCTCTTTCTCCTCTCATATCCCCATCTTACTTTCTCTCTTCCTCCTTACATTCGATATTCTTCCACCTTGCTGTCCTCTCTCCCTTTCCTTTTCCCTTTTTTCCTCTCTTTGTCTGTCCACTTCCTTCCTTGCTTTCCTTGCTTATTTTTCCATTCCTTTTCCTTCCTTTTCTCCTTGTCCCCTCCTCTTAGGTCCTTTCCTTTCCATTCTTTTCCTTTTCACTTTTCTGTTTTCCATTTCTTTAGTTCTTCTTCCCTCCTTTTCTCTCCACCCCATTCCACTTATGTTACCTTGCTTTACCTTTACCTTTATTTTCCTTTCCATTCATGCATTTTCCCTCCCTCCCTCCCTCTCTCCTCTCCTTCACTGTTTCCTGTATTCCTCACCTATCTTATCCTTCCCTTTGCCTCTTTCCTCTCTCAACTCATCTCCTCCTTTCTTACATGCCCTTCTCTCCTCCCTTCCTGTTCCCTTTTCCATCCTGTCCTCCTTTTCTCGCCATTTTATAAATTCTATTTACCATCCCTCCCTCTTGTTTGTCTTACCTTCCCCTCCCGTATTCTCCCCTTCTCTCCTCTGCTCTCCTCTCCTGTCCAGCCGGCGAGCCTGATCCTCTCTAACCATGACTAAGAGAGTGAGGAAGGAGGGACAATATTTGGAGATTTGTGCTGAGGCGATATGTAGGAAGAGAGTGATAGAGATAGGCAGCAGAGGAAGAGAGAGATCCCCTCATCCATCCAGACTCACCGGAGCATAATGAGTACCCCATCCGAGATAGATGAGTCCGTCCCACACACACACACACATTTACACATATATACACAGGCCTCAGGAGAGTAGGGAGAAAGCAGATGGGAGATGGTGTAATAAAAATAAAAAGGAGAGAGGAGATGGGGAGAGAAGGAGACGAGGAAACAAGGAATGAACGAGAGGCGCGATAGAAAATGAGTGAGGGGGAAACAAAAGTTCAGACAGGGACCGGCGGCGGTAGCAAACGAGTCGCGGCGGGAGATGGACGACGCGGTGACGGCAGGCGTGAGAAATATGGAGAATAAAGCCGGAGAGATGCCTGGCAGTGAGGCGGCGTCGTGTCTGATTTCAGTGTGATTTGCTACTCAACAAACCATAAAAAGAGGCACTTCAGGAATATATGAGGATCTGTCACCGGGGCAGGAAGCTGAGCTGTTTTTTTTCTTGTTTACCAACCACAGCTGGTACTTTATTCACAAGGATCAACAGCTGATTCCATTCCAGTGTGGAGGCACTGCAATATGTGAGCTGTAATTAACTTTTCTGGCTCTTAGGTCTTTAATAAATGCTGTATCTTCTTATGTCTTAGTTAGGTGTTTCCTACATTTCCCAGAATGCCCTCCAGTAACCGGCAGGGTTTCTATTAACGTGTTTGAGAGTGGGAAGTTTAGAGGATTAGACTGGGTAATGTAGGCTCCATGTTTTGAAAAGGAGGAAGAATGCATTGACTTTTTTCCCCCCTTTTAAGTTGAGAATGGACAAATAAATCCACCTCAGACAGCCAGAAATGGAGGAAAATGGATGGAAAAAGCAGAGGGGAGGGCACAGGGGACGGTGTTAATTTCACACACTGGCTGTCACTGTTTGCTCAGGACCTCAAAAATAAGCAGAATAACTCTGATAGGAGAGGAGGGAAGAGAGCGCATGGGACAACAATGAGAAACAAAAAATGAAAAGGAGATGAGAGGATTAGAAGCGTGGATAAAACCTTGAAAAGGGAGGAGAGTATAATTTTCCTCTCTGAGCAGTGCTGGGTGCCTTGTTATGCTTATGATACAAGTTTAATGGATCAGTATCTGCATTAAGTGATGTGTCTGCACTGCATGGCTGTTGTTCGACATCATCTGTGCTAAGTTTTGGGCCTTGTAATAGGCAGAAAGAGTGAAGTCAAGGCCAGTTTTTGCTAAGCTACTGTTACATTCTCAAGAAAGACAAATCCAGCAAGATCTAACAGTAAAGTCTCCAGATATCAGAAGGTGTTTCAGCTTCTTATCCACTCAATAAGTTGAGGGAGAAAAAAAGACCACATCTGAGAAGTTTGGTCCCATTAAACTTGAATGGCTCCAGAGAAGTTAGTTCAATAAAACGCTGTGAATCTGATGAAAGTAACTCAGACACAGATGTCAGAAGGGGTGACGTGAATTGATGTGCAGGCTAATGAGCTACATGGATATGAGTGTTTGTGGCAAGATGGAGCTTTTGGTTTCATTTATGCCTTTGTCATTTCAAGTCCGTCATCATAATGAAGGCCAGCGTCAGTCTTTTGTGAGTGAACCCATGCAAGCGTTTCAGAGTGAAGTGTCCCGTGGGGATGTCATGGTGAGGAATTTCCCCAGGGGCTGATAAACCTGTGACAACACCGTTAGTAAGAGGGCTTATTTTGATCTTACATTACTTACTCTTGCATTATAGCAAATACTGTGTTAAAATAATCCTACTCTATCCAGGAAATTTAATAAACCATCAACCTAGCGCAGCATTTACTGTAAAGCAATATCATTCAGAGGGTTTCTCTCTGCTGGCCTTTCCTGACTGTGGAGGAATTTCTCCTAACCAGGACCGAATTAAGCTGTGAAAATTCGGAGCCGTCACACTGTTACAGCAGCTGAGTGATCCTTTCCCAAGTCAAAACTAATCTCGACCTGCTCGTGGAGCAGCGCGAGTGAAGTGAGGCTGAGTGGGCTGCTTGTTCTGCCGACTGAGAGGTTCATAACTTGCTAGGTGCTGTGAATTTAAAGGTCATTGTTGAGGTTTTTACAGAATGCCGAGCTTGCTGTGTGGAGTTCGGAAAGGTGAGTGTGCCTTTTTTCATAGAGGGATTTAGGGTTTCTGATTCTGGCTCATTGACCAACTTATGTGTGCCTGTTTTAAAGCTGGTTCACTGCCAGCTGTGTTTTTGATTGGCTTTTGGCAAACCGCAGTGAAAGAATTGCAGCATTTACTGCACAATAAAATCTGAAACCACGCACCTGTGAGCAGCTTTGTTAGTGAGTTGTTTCTGTGATTGATGCCGAAGAAACTTTAATTCATGAAACCCCCGCATGCAATAGTTAGGCTTATTGAGTGGTTGATTTGGGTTCTGTCACTGTCAGTGCCTTTTTCTTCTGAAGTGGAGCCCAGCTGATTAAATCTAACACATTGTCTGCAGAAAGAAAAGTAAACAGCTGGCCTGTTTGCATATATCACAGGAGGATTCAACTCATGTAAAATCCTAAAGGTCCTTAAAATGTTCTCTCTTAAACAACTTCTAACTCTGAGCGAGTCCTATGTTAGCACAAACATTCTGAGAAAGTTTCCATGTTAGTGATTTTCAGTTTATTTGTGTTTGCTCTTCTAATTGCTGCTTCGAGGTCGGCGTGGCTCATCTGGAAGAAGGTGATGTCACAGATGTAAATGTGCCAGTCATACCATAGTTAATCCTTGATTCAAAGTGTGGCAACAGTTGGTAGATTGTGTGTTTTTGCTGCTGTCAGTCAGATTGAATAAAACTACACCCACACAGTCCTGACAAAGTAGAAGAGCGTAGATTAGAAGAGTGTTTTTTTTCTCAGTACTTCACCAAAAAGAAAAAAAAAGTTTTCATGGTCTTGACTACATTATATCTTTTCTTTTCTCTAGTTTTACTCCATTTACAATTGGTAACACATTCAGATTGAATCAAGAAGTAAGTTTATGCAGGGACATCTGTTATCAAGTACTTCATACTTTTTTTAAAACCTGTTACTATTTATTGTATGAATTTTCCCGTTTGTGTTTGTGTGTGTGCATGTTTTTGCTATTTGATCGTCCCACTGCAGATGAAAGCTCTTTGAATTGAATTTGCTTTCACCTCTTTTGTGTCTTGTGATAATAATTTAATCAGGAAACACTCAATGTGTGTAAATTTAACAGTGTTTGAACCTGAAACATGATCAATTATGAGCCGAGGTTTGATTTAAATGCAGCACAAATGTGGAACACAATTCCGATTTTCCTGCACTGCTCGGATGTGAATATTTAGGAGCTCTGCTGGTGCATCAAGACAACAGTTAGCGGAGAGTTATTCCACAGCTCAACCACTGCACAGGAGGAGGTTGCAGCAAGATGGTGGATTTAAAAGCTCAGACAATGGAGAAAACACTGTGGAAATGCAATATTTATGTTGCTTTTCTGCATTTATCTGAGGCAGGTTACAGTTTCCTCATCACTCCACACAGATCTGATGCCTTTTTCGTAAATGTGCAAACATTTGAGTGGAATACACACCGTGGGGCACGAAAACGGCAAAGGCAGGGAAAGCTTTATTTAGCCGGACAAAAACACATCAGCAAAGGCAAAAGTATCAATAAATTAGTACCTAATCTGGACCCTTTGACCTCAATGAGGTCAACTAAACAGTAACGGAACAGATGTATGATCTAATCTACTAATCTAGAACTAAACTACTTGTCAAATCAATTCTCACAGAATTGGGGAAACAGGGGAAAAACAAGCCCTGACTGGACAGATTCATTACATTACATTTATTTTGAAAAAGTCTAACTGTAACACACAGTTGTTTTCTGTATATACAGCCACCCGCTCAATAGAAATGTGTCCACACAAAAATTCAGTGAGCCATGTGATGGTGCATTGCAGGGTTTGATTACCATCAAGGGGAGGTGCGTTCTGACGTAGGTATGAGCCACCAGGGTGAAATCAAAGTAAACTACACTAACACTCTGGTGTTTTTCAGCTTATCTGACCAGAGTTCACTTTCACAGTCACCGCCCCATTCCTCCTTATATTAATGATCATACAGCATATAAATACACATGTTAAGGCATCGGTCAGAATCATATCGCCCTCGGTCCTCAGATTAGCTCCGACTTTACATAAATTCACATTCTGTTGGTCAGCTTACCTGTGCTGAACAATGGAGGCCCCTAAAGTCAACCGTGTGTCTGGAGTTGACATCATCATTTGCTCTGCTGATCCATGTCTACACTTCAGCCCGCGAACTTTAAATCTAAATGCTAATTGAGGTTGTACTGCATGTAATGGTTTGAGTTTTCGTAGTGGAAGTAAGTGCTGCGGACCAGCACTGCCATCAGATTTTGCTTTGTTTTTTTATACAACATGAGCTCAGAAACCACGATTCAGCTGCCACGCTGAAATAGTGTGCAGACGGGTTGTCCTTTATTTTAACTCACATTTTTATCCTTGCTAATGGCTTATCTCAACAATTATTGAATTCATTTGCACAATATTTGGTACAGCTTGTTCCCCTTAGGAAGAATTATATTACTTTAAATTGTATTAGCATTTAATTTAACACCATTATCATGATAACACTTTTCCTGTGTTTACCAATATGCAAATATTATCATGCTAACACGCTAAACCAACATGGTAAACATTGTCGTCCTACCCTTAACCTGGGGATGGACGGTTGGATTAAACAAGTAGGACATTCATTCAGGGGATTGCTGTTCTAGTACAGTGTAAAACCAGAGGTTGGTGAGTTCTTTTAACTTAGTAATGTCTAATATACATCAGATACAGAAGAATACATAAGTTACTTACATAAAACCTGTTGTAAATTAAATTACAGAAGTAATAAAGTGATTTTAACTCAAACAATGGTGAAACTAAACCTTAACAAATAGTTGGGACTGTAGGACGAAGGTCTCGTCATTTGGGAGAGGCTGGTTATTGACCAATGATATTAATTATCGATTAATTTGCTGATTATTTTTCACAATTTCCTTGTTTAGTGACATCTTCAAATAGCTGTTTTCATCCAGCCTACAGTCCAAAACTCAAAGATTCTTCATTTACTGTCAGAAATTGACAAGAAAGCAGAAGTTCTGACATTAAAGGAGCTGGACCCAGAAAGCATTTGACATTTATGCTTGATAAGTGACTCATCTGAAGCCTGAATCCTGAACTGAAAACAGCTGAGTTTCAGTCATCACACACTTAAAGAATACCTTGAATTGTTCAAAAAATAAACCATTATAATGATAATAGCACATTAAACTCCATCAACACTCCAGTGATGTCAACTCACAGCCTTAGATGTAAACCGTTCCCTCGGGTCTGTGATACAGCGTCCCTGACAGCAACTTTCAACGCTGTAGTAATCGAACAATCTTTGTCTTTTTAGTGGAAAAAAAACAATCAAATAACCAAAAAACAACTTGTGGAAATAACCGTGACTGAAAGACAATTTTTATGATCGCCTCTGTGGCTAAGTGGAATCCCACATAGAATCCCATGTAAGGATGACTACTTATGAAACATTATCTTTCCATTGAGGTTGTTATTCACACTGTTGAACACCGATCAAATGAGACCCACTTATATCTTACTGGTTTAATTCTACTTTCTAGTTTTTTTGTATTTATAAGCTAAGCAGAGTTGATACAAAACATGCCCTCCAGCAAAATTCTCTAATGGTAATTTAAACAATCCTATATTAGACATCTTCTTGCTTTTGTACGAGGACAATATATATGATAATGTAAATATATTCTTATTGTTTATTTCACCTTGAGGTGTTTCTTTTGGACAGTCATGCACGCATGCACATTTTTCTTCCTGTTGGAAGCAGTTTTTTTCCCCTCATCGGTGGCACAAATCAATTAGCTTCACTTCTTTAGTTTCACCTTCTATTTGTTCTAATTGTCTCAGAACTGAAGAGAGTCTAACCACCTCAAGGTAAGATTTTAAAGGCTTCATATTATGGATGACATGTTCCTTTTAGTTGCACAACAAAAGCAAGAAAACGATGCTTGAAATCTTGCGATTTAGCCGTGAGTCACCTAATCTGGAAAATATGCAATTGGAGGCGACAAGAGCATCTGAAACCTGTTGAACTGTGATCTGAGGGACGCACAGAAAACGCTGTGATAAATGTTGCTGCTTAAAGTCATGTAGAAATGTGCCTGGAGACAACAATTAGCAATATCCTTGACTGGAAAATCCCTGTGTATGTGTGTGTTTTCCTCGGCGTGAGTGCGAGTCTGTCTGCACTTGTGGCTCACTGAGAGAGACTGTGAAACGCTCAGAGATGTGAATTAAATAGATATGTTTCACAGCTTCCTGCCTGTGAAATCGCTGATAGCATTCTGCAGTGCAGCTGACCTCTGTAGATCATCTCAGTTTACATCTTGTCAGAAGGAACTTTAAAGTTGTCTCATTTGTTTTCTTTGGGGGTTTTTTTATGGTTAGAAAGCTGTTGTGTAAAGATTCTGTGGTACTAGATAAACAGCCCTCCATCCCATTTGCCTGCTTGTTCATACGTCCCAGAGGTAGATGAAAGCTAGGGTGCAGAAAATAACCACCTCTTGTTTTTCGATATTTTTTCCGTTGGAAGAATACATTTAGCTTGCCTCCAGTCTACGCTTACATATACACTTCTGTGTTCTTGGCCGGAAACGAGGTTGTCTCAAAACAATGTGAGTGTGCTGATGTTTTCTGCAGGAGATTTAACGACCTCAAGGTAGTCGAGTTTTTCAAAAGGCTGAGGTCAGGCTGCCAAAAGAGGAAAACAAGATGTACAAGAAAGAAATGTCTTTGTTTGCGGTACCATCAAAATGTCAAATTGATTAGTATTTATTTTAAAATACATCATCTCCCTCTTCTCAACATTGAAGAGCCACAATTTATCAAAATGCTGACATTGTTCGAAGTTTAAGTCAACAAACAGTTGCAGCATAAATATATGGGTTGACACTACTAGGCACTAAAACTACTTGGCTTGGTTCAGACACTATACACAGTGATGTTTAGGGACAACTACTTGGTTAAGATAAGGCTCTAAACTACTTGGTTAGGTTTAGGCCTTAAAACACTTGCTTAGGTTAGAAAATGATCATGTTATTGCTAACCATGCTCTGTCACCACAAACACAGGTGTAAAATTTTAATTATCCAGCTGATGATAGGCAGCTGTCTTGGCTAGCTGTGACACCACCACCATCACCTTCTAGTCCTGAAAGTCAGCTCATATCCATGTACTGTGAATGTGATATGACGTTGTATTAACATTGTACTGCAGAACCCTCAATTACCAGCATTTTCTTCCGGCGACTGTCCCATTGCACACTATGGATTAAGGCACAGATGTGATGGCATACAGTTGATTGCTTTGAATTAGTAGTGACTTAAGCCAGTATATCAATCAGCATTTAAGATGAAGATTCTGATTGGTGTAAATTAACAAATTACCTTTCAAATGAAATTCTTTGACATTCACTTAAAACCTTACAAAGATCATATCCATCACAGTCGATGGGTTGGTGAGCCATTTGTTATACACAATCCGTCAAGTAGGCTACAGTACACGGCGCCCAATAGAATACGCCAGTGTCTTAATTATATTTTCCTCAGAGGCCGGCTAATTCTCCTATCCTGGAATACTGCCTGGCCTTGGGTTAGCTGTTGTTTCAATTAGCTTGTGACAATTTAATTAAATGTTATTTTAATTTGATTAAATACAGACCCTGGGGGCTTTTTAGGGCCCAAGTGCCTGGACTTAAACTTTGCAATGTCTATAACGCTGTAATTCGTCTCTGTTATGCTAATACATATTAATTCAGTGAGACAGCTGATGTTTTTCTGTCACTAGCGTGAGTCACAGCACTCATCCATTCATATGCCACTGGCTCCTGCCAGCAAAAACAAGACAGTACAATGAATGTGTCACGTCGCCTGTTATCTCAGACACTTCCAGAGTGAAAATACGTGGTCGGTAGTAAAGCTTAAAAGAGATGCAATTCGCTGTTGGCTGTTTACCAAATCACCAAAATGCAAGGTTGTCTTTCTTTAAACTGTCTGCTGTCCTCAGATCAGACCGTGCAGCTGGCGTGCCATCTTTTGTGGCATCTATCCTCTTTGTAATGAAGTCCCCCAGTTGAGGAATTTAATTGGGGAAATTCAATTACAGAAGCTGACACATCTAGTTCTGATTTGTTTTCATAGCTGATGGTGGGTTTGTGTCTGACATGGTGGCATTTTACATTTTTGTAGAAGCAATAACGATAAAATAAATGTTGATGAATTAAAATGAACTAATAATGAGGACAGGAGTCTCTCAATTTTTGACACACAGACATGAGACATCAGCAGAACAATCTTAACAGTGATGGCAGAAGGATGTTCATCCGTAAATCTGTTCAGAAATCACAGAGAGGTTGAGTTTCTTGTAACAAAATCGTATTTTTTCTTCTATTTTAAAGTAATCCTCTTGATTGTTGCCACTGCAATGCAAACAGGAGCTACTGGTGTCCAAAGCAGCATGGCTTCCCGGGATGTGATGTCTCACCTCTGTGTGATAAATGCTGATCAGCTGAAGACACTCTTTCACATTGTTACACACTCTACCCCATGCTGCCGCTACTCTTCTGGATAGTTGTTTTTCAGTGCAATATCACAATATCAGCTTGTATAACCAGAACAAATTTTTGTAATATCGTGAGTTGAATTTCATCAAAGCTTTATCTCTTATGGATTATGGTTTGAGGGGAGGAGAGTTTTTCTTTATTATTCTTGATGTTCTGTCATGCTTGCTTTGCGTTTTATATATCTTGATGATTCTTATAATGGCTAGGTGTCCCATATGTGTTGCTTTACATCTGCACTATGATAAAATTATGCAGACTTTTCATCCAGTGAGTAGATTTTAGGGAAAGAGACCAAAACTTTTCATAAACTTTCAGTGTTGTGTGGTACAGTAAAAGTAAAGTAAACCAACAAATCTCACAGTATTGTTTTATTAATTTAGGTTCATAGTTTTGTGTTTATTTTTCATATTTTGTAACAACTTCCAGTTTAGATCCTATCCACTTCCAGTATAAATCTGAATCCCCATATTGTGAAGTAAACAGATACAGATGGTAGCTTATTGTCACACCCCTTCTAAACCCAACAGCCTGTCCAAAAGCATCTCTAGATGCACTTTGGACAGCCTACACATTTTTTAGTAGGTCTCTTGATTGTTATTTTCATGTTTTTGTTTTTAAAGCTGCCATATGTGATAACAAACAGAATCTCTTTAGGGGTTTAGTCTTTTGGTAAAAATAAAAAGAACAATTTGAAAATCATTTTGGGCTCCAGGACATTTTTTATGAGTGTGTTTCACTCTTCTCTGCCACCTCATAAGATAGAATTATAAAGAAAAAAAAAAGTGGCATATTCATAAATAATGAATAACTGTTAGTCACAGACCTATATTGTATATTTGAATATGTTATGCTATCTCGTGAGATAGATGTGTCAGGAGAGAAGGACAGGAAGCCATCAGACAGCAGATTTCCCCTAAAAAAACAAGAAAACTATAAAAATGTACGTAACATTATTTAGGAAAATTTATTGTACAATAAAAAAATAGACTGTTTGACTCTGTGAAAGCAAGAGTCTAGTTTCAAAGAAGTAAAACCTGCTGGTCCCCACCAGTGGCGCCCCCTAAAGGCTGTGGTCCTCACTGATGAAGTTGTTGGCATCCCACACCAGCAACACTCCTACAGATCTTTGCTAGCAGCCCACATAAAACGAGGAACTGTGCCTTGAGTGGTGTGGATACTTTTAGTTTAATTATATAGGATGACAAACAAGAATTTGCTGCACAAGTGTTTTGCAGTAGCTCGCGGCTGGTACATGTGGGTGATGATTGTCAGGACGCTACAAAAAGCAGCTATACTTACTTGGCCTAAACTGTAATCTACTGCAGAGTTGATAGTCAAGTGCAGGCTACCCTCGCTTACACAAGCAGTGGAATAAATGAATAAACTTTATCCCCCCACGTCTGTCTGTCACATTCCAGACTACATGTCCTTATCACAGATGTAATATTTTATTTTCTTCATTCATAGAAATTTAAATGGTAACCTTGCAGTGACACAATCCTTTAAAGGTGAAAAAAGACCAACTGTCCTTGGCTTGAAGGGCACAAAAGGATTCATCTGTGTGTCTGAAGAGAGGTTGTGGAAATATTATGATACTAACACATACACACACGCAGAAATGAGTCAGAGGTGTAAGTTTGGCATTCTGGTCACATGCTGGTGGAGGTGATTGTACTCGTAGCCATCACTGTTTGCTGAAAATGAAAAGGAGCTTGTGTGTGTGAGGGTTTATACCGATCAGTTCTGCCCTAGACACACCATAGTCAGTCAATGGAGTAGTGGTGGTGTGTGTTTGTATTTATGTGTGGATGTAAATCCCAGTTTGTGTTGGAAGGAGATGAAAAGATACATTTGTGCTAAAACAAATCAGGGCTGAGTGCGCTTCAGGAGCAGCCTGTGATTTCACACTTATTTGTTGGCAGATGAAGGGAACAGGCTGCCCTTCATGTTACCCCAAATACTACAGTCTCAGTGTTTCGGTACATCAAGAAGGGTTTATTTTTATTGTTTATTCATTTCAGGAACAATCAGCACTCACAGCAACAGACTGTAAGGTGAGCTACAGTGGCTTGAACACGTCAGCGTCACTAATCTCATGTGTTATTTGCAAATAGCATGTGACGATAAGGTTGGTTATCAAACTAGCACGTGGCAGAACAGATAGCAAAACATCATAGTAATAAAATCTGGATGAAACAAAGGCACGAATTAGGATCTCTGCACCAGCCATGGACAGGACACTTTGTGGCATAAGTAAAGGAAAAAAAAGGGCTGGGACCACTCAAGTAACTTCTATGTGTGTGTATGCGATAGCCAGGCCAGAAGCCAACAAAATTGTGCTTTTCAAAATAATGGTAGAACAGCTCAACATTAAGAACAGTATGTAAATAACTAACACACACTGTGCAGTTGGTAAAGTGTCCAATGTTTTGTCCTATCTTGTTCCAGGAGGAAATTATGGAAGTTTTTTTGTTTGTTTTGTTTTGTTTTGTTTTTTTTAACAAAAAGCAATATTTGTTAAAAGGATTTATTGCCAGAGGGGGTGCTCCAGCATCTACAATTTAAATTTTTAATCAACTGTGAATAATTCCTCCATTTGCATTAGATATTTAATTGTGTGAAATATCAAGCAATTTCAGTATTCATGCTGGTAAAGCAGACTTCATTTTGTCATTTTCACTGGAGACGCACGACACAATCCCAGCATGGCCACAGTTTAATAGAGGCATTCCTTATTTTATAGGATTGAATGTGTTTCAGGGGTTTGCAGCAGCAGCAGCTGTGGTTTGTTCTCAACAAAGAAAAGAAAACCTTGGTATAAATCAGTCAATCCCTCATGTGTACTGCGTAGAACACATTTTCAACTGTAGATCCAAAGAAATAGATGTCACAGTTCAGCCTAAGGACATAAAATGGATATAAAAACATTATTCAGATATGAACCGCTTCTGGATTTTTTTTTTTTGGTGGTAAAACTTGATTTACCCAATGTCAGACAAACGTCACGCCACTTCTTCTAAGAGCCATAACTCTGGCTGATAAGAACAGACAAGATCAGAACTGTGCAAGGTTAAACATGTTAAAAAATAATACAAAACGGAGCTTTCTATTACTGAAGATCTGGCTCCGGGTCGTCATCAGAATCAGACTTTTTTGTTATTTACGTGATTGTTTTATGTAGAGTGACAAGGACAGGCTTTAGGCTTTCACTTTCCACTAGAAGCTATGAACATTTTAGGAGCACCTAAATCATCATGCAAGACTTAATACTACTTTTGCCAAGTTCATTCTTAATCACTTCTGAATAAGACTATGGGTTTTAACAGATTTGTTGGGATGCTTACAAATGTTTCTTTTTTTTTACCAGTGATTCAACATGACATGACCCTGATGAATTAAAGTTAGGGACTGTCTCAAAAGTAACAATTAAAGTAGAAAGGGCACCAGCTGCATGCGGTTGGGCACCAGCATGGAAACTTGTGATAAATGTATACCCAAGAGTGCACTCAACCATGTTTTGTCTGCTGGAAGGGCACCCTCGAGGGCACTTTACCACATTTCATCCATTATAGGGACTGCGTTTTCCAAATCCATCCATCACAATCAATCGCAATTGCTACACCACACTTGATCATTTTCCTGCTCAGACCAAACCACACACAGTCCTACAAAGCAGAAATTGGTGCCAAACATGGGTCTTTGGATTGGTGTAATGTAGCAGTCTCGTGTCAGAGGGCTGCGACTTCACTGATGTCAATGCCACTGAGTTATATTGTTCACATAGCAGGTCATATGTCAAGGTCCTCCTGTGCAACTCCCCGGTCCAGCTCATCGTGTTTAATAGTATTTGAGAGTCTTTGGATCGAAGGACACCAGAAAATGCTGCCGTCTGCTCTGTTCAAAGATCCATGAAATCAGCGTGACCAAAAAGAAAACATTTGGATTTGATTAGCTGTGAAATCAATAAAACAACTACTCTCGATCAAGTCTTTTCTGAGCCAGCGGCAACCTCGTCTCAGTGTGCGCACGCTCCTGACGATTGTTCAGCCATAAGTACAGACCGGTTTCTGAGGGTTCAAGTGGTTCCTCTGAGAGCTGCAATTAAGGGAACATCAATTCTGCCCAGAGAACTGTTTTTTTATTGTTGGAGTGTGCTAGAAAAATGAAGGAGGGCGTCGCTGAACGGACAAGAGAGAGATTTTTTTGTAACAGGTGTGAGTGGGCAGGAAGGAGAAAGAGCCTGTGTTTGTTTACGAGTGTGTTCTGTTTTCCCAGCGTGGCGATATTAAAATGTGCATATGCTTCTTATTTGGCCGCGTTTCCCCCGTTCTTTTATCTGCGATCATCTGTGGTTTCTTCGCTTATCACCTACGCCCACGCGCAGTCAACCAGCCATTCAAGTAATACGTCTTCTCCCAACACACACGCACACGGTGTGGAGAATGACTCAATAACAGTGGGTCTCAGGATGATGCCGAGAGGCGTAGGTCGAGGGCAGAGAGGGATGGAAAAAAAGAGGCAGAGGGAGAAAAATACGAGACGAGAGTGTGTGTGGGAGAGAGAGAGAGAGAGAGAGAGAGAGAGCAGAGGAAGACGAGGAAAATGTGAGAAAATGAGACGCTGATAGGAAGAGGTCGTTTCTCAGAAGATTGATAACTGAATTTCTTTATTGTAGAAAAGTGATTTTTTACACTTTTCTCTCCTATATTGTGTTTATTTCTTCAGTTCTGGCTCATTTTCTACTATTTTCTTTTTCCGCTTCTTTTCTGTCTCACTGCCAGGCGTTAATGCATTTTAGATGCAGGAGTGGGGGACATGGCAGGATTGTTGTAATAATGCATGATCGATGCAAGTGGAGATATTTCTGCCACAGTAACGAGGACGGTAATAATGCGGGAAAGATTCATGATGTCATTTGTACATGATGCTTCAGGAAAAAACACACAAAGAAGAGCTTTTGGTTAAAGAAGCCTGTCTCCACTTGCTTAGTTGGTGTCTGTGTCCTTGCCCCTCTCCTGTCTTCACCAATTCCTCTCATACTTTCTCATAATTATGTACCTCAGTGGGCTTTTTACCCATTTTTCAAATAATATCATTGCGCTGCTTACCATGCTAAATCAAGTGTTGCTTTAAAATTACACCAGATTAGCTGATCTTAAATCTGTTATGACACCTCTAATAAGCTGTGTGCATGTGAAGGTCATTTGCAATATCCACGTTAAATTGAGGTAATTGATCAGATTCAAGTTAAGAGCCGCGGCCCTGCGGAGGCTGCTGAGGTGAAAATGTGTGTGTGAGAGAATAATGGGAGAATAAAAGTTTTGCATAGAGTGATTCTTCAGCAACATTTGTTTAAATCTGTCATCTCGGGCAGTGATGCCAGATTGGCCGGGTTAGGCTACTTTTTATGTAATTGTGTGGGTAGAAAATGATTTGGGCGGATAATTGTGGCGGTTTCAGCTACTTTTTGTACCGTTTTGGCGTCTTCCACCAGCAAAAAGTCAGGCTATATTAGTTGACTAGGCTCAGTTTGACACATTAGTAACGGATAACCTATTCATGACTGATTCCTCTGAACTTACTGTCATACTAAAGCCCTGTAATAAAAGTCTTGCGAAAGCTTACATCTGAAATAAAAAAAACACTATACATTTTACTGAAGCTCCCTGCCATTTTGGGTGTAAAATCAACCTAAAATGTATATTTTACGCGCTGAAGAAGAACCACAATTCCACCTTCCTGGCTGCCGTGAAGGCTCAGAGAAGACTGTCACTGTATTCAGCCCGTAGCATTTTCCATGTGAAGTAACTGCGAGCTTGTAATCCCAGACTTATCGGCACTGATAAAGAGCAACCTCTTGGGTATTAGCTGCTATCTTCACATTTAACGCAGGGCTGGTTTTGTGATTACTCAAGAGATGTCTCACTATACTCCCAGAAACTCTGATGTGGGCGTTGGCAAATGAAGAGCCGAGTCTCCCGTGCGAGGCCTGCACCTTTGACATTTACACGGAACAATTAAATTGACCTGATATCACCTCCTGCAGTTGTTGCTCTCATTCGAGGCTTGGCTGTTTCTTTGCAGAAAAATGATCCGACACGCTCGCAGACTGCAGAAATCTGTTCATCGCAGAACGTTCCACATTATATATTTCATTTTGATATCCTTGGTTAAATTGATCGCGCGCGTATCTTTGTTTTAGACTGGGAAACCGCCCGTGGAGGATCTGTTCTCAGACCTGTGTGATGGACGACGCCTGCTGGAGCTGCTGGAGGGGCTGTCAGGACACGAGCTGGTATGAATGCACACACACACATATGCACAAACACGGGGGCATGCTGTATAAACAGGCACAAACACACACATATCCGCATACAGAGAGGACAAACCTGATGCCAGAGTCATGCCAGACTTTAAACTCTCTGTCATCAGAAGACAGTTTGGAGACAAAGATCGGGTGCAGATGGTCCGATGTCTGGACAGTTTTCTTTAAAGGAAACAGTGGTCCACTAGGCATGGTTTGACCTGATAGATTGTTATTTTACATTTGCAGCTAGGCAGGCAGGCAGTATGAATAATGGAACCACTTGGAAACCAACGTTGCCAAAGTGCTACCCCAAAAGGGCCTTTTACCTGAGGCGTGAATCACAAAAACTCATGAAATGGTATTAAAACAACACAAATTTTCTAAATAATTGGTTAATAATGAGTTCTATCTGCCGTTAAATCCCATATTCAGCACCTTGAACGGCTGCTGCTAAAGGCTGATTAACCTTTATTGTAACTGAACACGTAATTATTTCAAATTAGCTTCAGTTATCAGCCTCGTTAACCAGAATCATGCAGTCAGGTCGAGTCCCATTTACCTGAGCAGAGGGTGGAAAGTAAAAAGCACAGTACAGATGTATTTGAGATCGGCTCTGTTTTAGAGATTGTGGGTTCTGGGTATACAGAGATATCTTGCATGTGACCGGTGGTAGAAGGGGTGGTTGAGTTATCTAAAACAATGGTATAGGGGTACATGAGACAGCAATATAGTTGGAAACAAATAACATAAGGTGTACACAATGTTTTGCCCCACAGCCCCGTTTTGCATCACTGCTTTATGTCCCATATCCCGCACTGTAAATGCTGCATTAACCTCAGCTTAACCTTAAACTAACCGTTTTCCCAACCTTAATGCTGAAATCATTATTTGAGGAAAGAATAACGGGAGACTGAAGTGCCAAAGTGCCGAGATTAAAAAAAAAAACCTAAACATATCCGTCCGTCCCCACACACACACCAAACACCAAACACCGGCACATCCCACAGTCTTAATCAAACTTCCACTCCCACCTTGTTTTCTTGTCTCCCCTCCAGCTCTTCTTCACCTCCTCCACTCTGTCTGTTTCGCTGGAACCTCTCCCTCTCTCTTCCTTTTCTGCCGTTCTGTTTTTTTCACTCTTTTTCCTCTCTCTCCGTCTTTCCACCACCTGTCTCTCCCCACTTTGTACCTTGTGGAGAGACATTATCATCTGTGTCCTTTGTTTGATTCTATCGCCTACTTGTAATGGCACACACACACACACAAATGCCCACTTTTATTGTAATGTGGCTGTTTGTAGCGCTCATGGATGCCCCTGAGCAAGGTCTGTTTATGCCTCAGTAATCTCCTCTGTCTGGTTTTATGTGTGTGTGTAGGTGAGGTTGGAGAGAGGATTCACGCGTGTTCACTCGCTCAACAATGTCAACCGCGCTCTGCAGATCTTGCAGAAGAACAATGTGAGTACGTGTGCACGCCGATGCACATTTTCCCTTTTGTCCTGATGTGATTATGTGTGTGAGTTAAATATATGGATTCATTAATAAACATTAAACAAAGCGCCGGTCGGGCAACACAAGTGCTTGAATTAAACTGCCTTCCAGGTTTCCCTACATCTCCTCTCAAACTTTGTTCCCGTGTACCTCGTCTCTTTCACAGTGTGTTTACTTTCCTGTCTAAGAAAAACATATATCTTTTATGTTATTGTCTCACTTCTGTGTACATGTTTGTTTGGCTGGTTCTTTTACTACAGTTCTTCTTTTATCTTGCTTCTCCTCTGACTGGTTCTGCATTTTTTCTCCATCCTCTAATGTATCACCTCCATTCCATACATAGGAAGAAGTTACTTTAGTCCAGATAAGTATTTAAATATGGTTTTTAAAACTGTGTTGAAGAGGATGCCAAGATATGTTAGTCATGTGCCTCCATAAGGTTTAGCAAATGATAGTCAGGGCAGTGGTTTCTAGCCCGGGTTTCAGGACCTGCCAAAGGACCTGAATATAAGGAGGTCACAAGAAGATGAAAGAAATGTGACACAAAAACGTATTCATTATCACGTTGATATCTTGACTAAAAGGAATGCTTTAGGCCTATCCAACTCCCTTTTGCTGGTTAAAGTGTGCAACATGTTTGCAAAGCAAGGCACAAGGTACAAAGGAGTTGTATTCAGACTCTTGATTACTCATTGGTGTGTTTAACATGAATTAAACCAGTCACAGTGTCTCCCATCCCCTTTAAGAAACAGGTGGGCCAGGACCTGGCACACTGCTATTTAAGCAGTGACTATCGTCTTTGTTGAGGGACAGGTACTCTGTTTGACTGCTAATGAGCATATGCACAAACATATAACTGAGTTGAAGGTTTGCTGATGCTTGTCCCTATATATATAAAGAATATGCAGTCTGTGGATCTGGTGGGCCTGATCATGAAAATGGTGATTGTTACACAAATTAAGAAGCCATCCTCCTGAAAAATCATATTCTCCATCAGAGATTATTTCTGATGCTTAACATTTAATTCTGTTCCCTCTAGAAAGTTTCCTCTGTCCTATCAACTTTATAGATATTGCTTTTAGTTTTGCTGCTTAATTGTGCCAAAATATTTGCTGCAGTGATGCATGAAAATGTAAAAAAAAAAAAAAAAAAGATTATATGTGCATTGTGGACCCACCAATGTAGGCGCGTCTCGCTATCTGAATGTATCAAAAGTGGTTTTGGTAAAAGAGAAGAAAGAGAAACTCATCATTACATTTATCACTTTTACTATCAGGCCTGTGCACATAGCATCAACATGTAGAGGGATCTAAATATCAACAGGCCTGGCGTACAGTTGCTAAGGTCCACATGAAGTGTAAAACC
Organism: Acanthopagrus latus; assembly: GCF_904848185.1. Taxonomy (NCBI): domain Eukaryota; kingdom Metazoa; phylum Chordata; class Actinopteri; order Spariformes; family Sparidae; genus Acanthopagrus; species Acanthopagrus latus. The sequence continues at coordinate 8,930,800 of NC_051062.1, forward strand.
TGTAAAACAAGTAACAAGACACTGCTTCATTTCAAGGGTAGGATCCACGGAGTATGAGAACGTGGAGGCACTGGCTTGTATGTTGTAAAATAAACCATTATTAAGATGTGCCTGTCTGTTGTCTCCTCCTCCAGGTTGAATTGGTGAATATCGGAGCGGCAGACATCGTTGATGGGAATCACAAACTGATTCTCGGGCTCATCTGGAGCATCATTCTCCACTGGCAGGTGTGTGTGTGTCTGTGTGTGTGTCCGTGTGTGTGTGTGTGTGTGTGCGTGCGTGCACATGCGTGCGTTTGGCTTTGTTGGTGTTTGTGGGCAATACAAATTATATATTATATCAAGTTCTGCTATTCTTTTCAGCAAATCCTCACTGTGCTCTGGAGAAAGTGGTTTCTGTTCTGACTGAATGCTTTTCTATCAACTTTGACCTTAATGAGTATTCACTGGGTAACACAAAACCCCGGTAAAACAGGAAAATAGAGGTGTGCAGCGTCCCTGAACTAGAAATTGTATGTTTCCATCTTACTATGTAATTACACTGTATTCGGTGGAACCCATTTAGAGTGCCACACAAAGTTTTATAGTGAGGCTAAACAAGCTGCAATGAGTAAAACTACAGCGCTTGTGATGATGAGGTGATCAAATACACAGCTTTCTCACCGGGAAGCATCACTTTAACAGCTGAAATTGCCTTTTGTCTTTGACGCACAAACTGAATCTGCCACAACATAGGCGGCTTATATACAGCTTGCTGGATGTTGGTATTGCTTCCTGCAATACTCAATTTCATTTCAGGTCACAGGAACAAAATGCTGCACATTATTCTTCTGTGTCCGTCTGAATCTTTTTCTCTGTGATATTTGGAATGTGCACTGTTTCCTGGATTGTAGCTGTCAAGGTGAAGGTGGTGGTTGGATTGCACGGAACTCAAAAGGAAAAATAATTATAGAATGCTGCAAGACAAGAAAAGAAAAGTTTCCCTGTGAGGCAGGAAAACACATTGGTGCCTCAAGGTAACAAAAATGTTCTATAGGGGGGAAAAAAATCAAGTTTTCTCATTCACTGACACATCAGTAACTTTCCAATCACCTCCAAAGCATCTATCTATCTATCCTAATAATAAATACCACTTTATTATTTGACTGTGGGTTTCATATTCAATTGATTCACTAAAACACCTGGAATATTTTCTTATTAGTTTCTTATTTGTTTAAAATGCATGTTTTAAGCTCTCATAACTCATTGATAACGACTCTTTTCGATTGGGGATCCAATTTTCAGGTTTGATCACAGATGGCAGGTTGTATTTACCTCAAACAAGCAACTAGTATGAGATGTTGCTTGAGTTATTAGAGTTGACCAAGTAGAGCTGATGGCAGAGGAATCAAAAGGGAACCTTGATAACGTTAATGTGGGAAAAAGCCTTGGTCACCACACTGAGAAGCTGGAGGTGTGCAACCTGTCGCCTGCTGCTTTTCACCTAACAGCCCCTTTCTTGTTTAATTCACTCCCACAGACTGTATGAAATGACTTGCTGGCATTTCCTGGGATTGACCTACTTCAAAATAAGTGTTTCGCAAGTTAAATGCTTTTAACGTGAAGCAGCAGCAGGAGTGGGAAATATTTGTTTTTTGTTGAATACAGGACCCTACAGATCGTCTTATTAGTCATTGGGGAAATATTGAGACTGTAGTTACATTTGTTGGAACATCATGTTTTATATTTAAATTTTTTTTTCATCTTTTAATATTACATTTGCAGCTTAAGTGACAACAGTAATAAACAGCTTTGGTGATTTCGTGTGTCTGTAATGCCTCCAGTTATCTAACAGGAAGTGACTGTCACAGCAAGTCTGTAGGTGTTTGTTGATTAGGCCCAGATAGTGATATACCTAAAATATTACATTTTGGATCAAACATCTTTTAAATCTGAAATAAATGTTGATCTCCAGCCATATCATTTAATCAATATTGTAAATTTTGATCGCATTTTTAGTGTGATAAAGAATCTTGTATTCTCCTGATCTTATTTATTTATAACCAGAAAACCTAAGCGAGCACAGGTGAGATACCCGACATCGTAACTCTGGAGAGAAAGTACATCCAGCAGCCGCATTAATGCGAGTGCAAAAACAGTGCAAGGTGCTCCAAAGTTTTCCTTTAATGTTCTTTTTTTTTTTTTTTCTTGATGTCTCGTTCCCTCCCGGTCTTTTTTTTCCTCTTCCCGCCGCCTTTCATCTTTCTGCCAATTTATAGAAAAACATTCTTCCTCCGCCCTCCTCTGTTGGCTACCTCTCCCCCTTAATCTGTACTTAAAGTTCAAAATCTGTGTCATGATGGACTCCAGCTTCACGTGGAGCCAAGTTTTAATGGCTTAAATTAAAATATGGTTTAATTGTATTTCATTCCTCATTAAGTTGGATGGAGGCTAATGTCTCAATCACACTAGTTTCGGCATAGACTTAATGACGCGATTAATAGCAAAACACAATTTTATAATGAGGTGTTTGTGTGTGTGTGTGTGTGTGTGTGTGTGTGTGTGGCATGATCGTGGATAGCATATGTGTGCGTGTATGTGTTGCGTATGTAGCGCGTGTGAATGAGACAAAAGTGTCAAAGGCTGCTACGCCCTGGAGGTTACCGTTTGCTTGTGTGTGGGCACGTATGCCAGTCTGTGAGTACTTCTGTGTGTGTGTGTGTGTGTCATTGTGAGTTTGAGTGTGTGTCTACAGCAGTCTTTGTCAAAGCGCCCCTCCAATTAAAGTGGAAATGCATGCAGTGACCTACTCCCAAATGAGTCCCTTTTTACCCGGCAGGCCACATTCTATGAGGAATCGCTAACAAACCTGTGTGCGTGTGTGGGTGTGTGCGTGTGTGTGCGTGCGTGTGTGTGTGTGTGTGTTTGTGTGTGTGTGTGTGTGTCCTTGCTGGGAATTCACCTCAGCACCAAATTACAGCGAACTCTATTAATAGGTTTAGTTGCAGATCTTGTGTTAGTGTGTACCTTTGAGTGTGCAACAGCACAAATGATTCTTTCAACTGTGTGTGTGTGTGCGTGTGTGTAAATGGCTGTTTTAACAATTTTTTTTTACTACATTGAGGTTTACAAGTCTTTTTTTAGGCACCTTGTCTTTCACTCCTATGTCCAGCTTTTGCTCAGAGTTCTTCTAACCCTCATTGCACTGCCTTGTTGCGTGAGAGTGCGTGTGTGTGTGTGTGTGTGTGTGTGTGTGTGCGTGTGTGTGTGTGTGTGTGTGTGTGTGTGTGTGTGTGTGTGTGTGTGTGTGTGTGTGTGTGTATAGGAGTGCAGAAAGTATGGAGAAGGAAGCAGAAGAGGAAAGTCGAGTGGTATAAGAAAGTAAGACCACGGATTCTCATGGAAAAGAGAAAGAGAAGGGAAACAAAAACTCGCCCTTTTCGTGTGCACACATACTTTATGTATGTGTGTGTGTGAGTGCATATGTGACAGATAGAGAGGTGAGGGTAAGATATGCATAAGCAATGCACAACCGGGCAGTGAAAAGTGTAACGTCTCCCTCTCTTCTCCCTCTCTCCCTCTCCCCCCGAGCCCTGAACAAGTGCTCCAAAACTGTCACTCACAACTGCCAAAAACTCCAGCCTGTGAGGATGCAACCACATCCACACACCGGCTTATGCATGGATATGTGTGTGTACACAAGTGTCCTTTGACTGAGTGCATGCTGCCATGTGGAGGTACCTTCGTGTGTGTGTGTGTGTGGAGATGCAAAGTATCCTCTGACAAGCCATGTCGAAAGTTTGCTAGAAAGCAGCAGATTTTTTTTTCAAAAAGGTCTCTTTATGGTAATTTTACATCGCCTGGCTTCGTATTAGCATGGATTTCAATATCTGTTATTCCGTCCGTCAGGGTAGCTCTTTGAAAAGAGGTTTTGTGTGTGTGTGTGTGTGTGTGTGTGTGTGCGTGTGTGTGCGTGCGCGCTGTGAAAGAGAGTGGTTATGGGTGTGTTTGATGGTAACTGCTAACAGTAGCCAGTAGGTAGCTGTGAATTAAATAGCAGTCCAACTGTCCCTTAGCAGTTCACTACAAATCTGCAGAAAGACAAACAAATTGTGCACACACACTGCGTAGTTCCAAACATTGGCAAGACAGGCCAATAGTCCAGTTTTCAGTCACTATGTAGGACCATCTGTCCATCAGTATTTGGTCATGAGCAGAATGTTGTGACAATTACTGTCATGATTGTCATTAAATGTACTATTGCTAACGATATTCCCCACAAGATGATTCTTAATGAGGTTAATAACCCCCTGACTTAACTCATCTAGTGCCTCCACTGGTCTAGTGTCCTCTTTGTCAGGATGTTTGCAAAAAGAACCCAAATGCAAGACACCGAACTGAAAAAAACCCAAAAAGTGAGCTTTAATAAGATAAAGCTGAAATCCAAAGAACAATAACTGGCAGGCAATCAAAAGCAGAAGAAGCAGATGGGGCAAATCCAGGAAAAAAAAAACCCTGATGAGACACAACAAGGATAAAAACAGAATTGGGGAACAGATGTTGAAAATGCAGAAGAACAGAGCAAAACAACGGTCTTTTTTAGCATTTGTTGACAGCAGATCAGTCTGAAAGATGTCTGGGAGTAGTTTGATTCAGTCTGTGGGAGTGATGACAAAGACGTTTAGCTGAAGGATGAGAAGACGTAGGCAACAGACTGCACACCGCCATCTTCTCATTGAGGTACCCAACTCCAGCTCCCTCGTTAATATTATGAGGTTTTCTATTAAATACTGGGTTTCAATCTGAAGGATTGCCAATTAGGCACTTTTGCAACAATCCTTTCATTACACTGGTGTGACATTTACACTTAACAAGGTCTATCCCGACAAGGTAGCTCCAATTACTAGTGTCCTGTCATGGTAATCCATTCCATGGTTGCGGAGACATTTCATTTTGAACCAAAACATAGTAATTTGAATTCATCCACTGGTGGCTGTGAATACCTGCAGCAAATCTCTCACTCTCTTTCACTCAAAAACAATATTGCAATCTCCCAGTAGAGCGAAATTTAACAGCATCATGATTCATCCTCAGGGGACCAGGATCGAATAGTTTCTCAGATATTTTAGTTTTGCATCCACAGACCAGAATTAAATCTGAAATTGTCAGTTTTCATGAAAGAAATTGAACATGGCCTTGTTCTTCAGAGGTGAAGCCCTTCACGTTATTAATGAGGTTTCCTGTCACCGCAATCTCAAGACAAACTTTGAGCTTTGTTCATAGGACATCAATAACTCGATTTCCATCAAATTCGTCATAGATAAAAATGTTTTGTAGATGATAGAGGGATGATTAAAAAAATGCCCCTACAGTCTTCCCTCTGAACAAAATGTCAACTTTGCACACTAGATATGCAACTGATAAAACTTGTTTTTGTGTACTGGCGGATGAAACCTTTTTCTTTCTAATGATCCCAATTTACTTTCCTCCTGAGAGCTCCAGGGGACGCACTTCAAAGTTTATAGTCCTGGTAAATTGGAATCATATTATTTGCTTCCATCCAAATACTTTTTTCTTTCTGTGCGCAGGTAAAGGATGTGATGAAGGATGTGATGGCGGGCCTACAGCAGACCAACAGTGAGAAGATTCTGCTGAGTTGGGTTCGTCAGAACACACGCCAGTACCCTCAGGTCTGTACCTTTTACATCTTCCTTTTACAAAGAGTTCTTTTCTCGAGTTGTTTCTTCTGTGTTTTCTGGAAATTCTAGCCCTGTGACACCATAGACAACCATTGTCTCATGAGTGTTAATGTAGTGTCGTTTCTCTTTAAAGCAGAGGGTTCGAATCTAGTGAGCACAAGAGTGAAATGATGCCTTTCTTCATTTTATTTTTAGTGGTAGAAAATACTTTTACCTCTGCCAAAAACCGTCTGTTTTTTTATGTTGTCTGACTGCCTGTCTGACTGGATATCTCAAAACTCCTCATGAACAGATTTTCATGAAATTTGGTGGACAGATAGGCAGTGAGCCAGGGAATAATGGATTGGGATTTGGTGGTGATCCAGAACTGGGATTACTGCCATCAGATGATTATCATTTTATAGCCCTGAGCACGATACTAAAAAGACAGAGAGGCTTGAGCCTTACTCTGTAAAAAATATGTTGTCAGGGTGAAAAAGAAAAAAAAATCAGTTGACCTTAAAATTTCAGCAGTTGGGATGAGTTTTTTAATTTGGTTTCTTTTGGCTTGAATTCATCTCTATTGTACTGACGTCTCCAGGCTCAGTTGGTTGGAGTGCTCTCAACAATTTTGGATAACATTTTATAGCTTCTTTTGCCCAAATTGCTTGGAATGTCTCCCTGTACACAACTTTCAAGTAAGGTCTTTATTTTTTAATTAGGAATAACTGATCTTGACTTACAAATTACTCATGAGTACATGACAATAAGACGTTGACGGTGTCTAAAGAGTTCAGAGGGTGGTGTCCTTTTTTACCACCTTTCCAAAACCAACAAAAGCAGAAGCAAAGGTAGTTTAAAAGTGCATTAAAGCATGTAAACCTTTTCTAGTAGGAACCAAAAAAACAATTATGAACCTGAACATTTGCAAAATATATGTCCTTTACTACTTATATTTAACATTAAAAAAACATTTTTATGAAACTGACTTCACGCTGCAATAAATGAACATGTAGATCATTAATACCTACTTTAAGCTTTAGCTTTGTGCCTCTGTCCTCTAGCATGTCAAACAGGTTCACATTGTGTCCACATTCAAGACCTTTTACAGGGTCAGTTGACTGAAAAAGTTAAAAGGGAGGTTTTCAGTCAATTTTCATGGAAATCACAGAGTTTGTTAACTATTTTGCAATTTAGCAATCAACAGTCTTTTTATAGAAAGCCTTCTTTTTCTTTTGGTTACTTCAGTTTAAAATAGAAAACTCACTGTATAAGCGTTGACTGCCAGTGTTGCCCGTGTAAACTTTCTGTTTTTCCACAAATTGGAAAGCTTGACAGGTGTAGCGGAAGGGGGGTGAGGTTAAGTGAGCAGTCAGTCGACTCTGCAGTACTTCCCAAGCTCTATACTTCTTCATATTACATTAGAAACCCATTTTTAGCCTTGGTAGTCTGTCATTCCATGTATTAAAAGCTCCGACTGGCAATTTGAGAGAGAAAAGATGTCTTCAATCTAATATCTACCTATGGAAATGGAAACCAGTGCTCGGGCGATGGTCTTTCAATAGTGGGTGTCACGCTGCATTCAAAGGTTGGCCCTTTAATATCCATTATCTCTGTCCTCAGGTCAACGTGGTTAACTTCTCCAGTAGCTGGAATGATGGATTGGCCTTCAATGCCCTCATCCACAGCCACAGGTACTGTAAAATGTCTAGTGTGTGTGTGTGTGTGTGTGTGTGTGTGTGTGTGTGTGTCTGCAGTGACATAGAAAGAACATAAAGCAGTAGACACAGGGGAGGACTGAGCAGACAAGGGAATGTCAATGGTGCACAGAGGGAGACACAGTCAGGGATTTATTTAGCTGCCTAAATTGTGCTCTTGTTCACACATTTTATTAAATAGAGATACTTTGAGTTGGAAAATGAGCCCATTACTACAACGTACTTAGAAAAAGAACAGAGAGGAAATGGAAAGACAAAGGCAAAGAGACTATGAATATGTCAGGTGCTGCCAGCTAGCACCCAGCTGGCTATTAGCGATGCACTGTGAGAGGAAGCCAACTAGATGAATGACATAGTCTTCATTTAAAGCTAATGAGTTAATGCGTGGACATGGAGGAAGCTGCCAATGAGCTGAGCTGTGAGTGTTGCTGCCAGTAATGTGTCCGATCCTTTTCAGTTCTTTATTTTCGGGTTGCAATCCTCTTACTGTGATAAAATCTCTCTGGAGTCATTTGCACAGAGTACGTTTCAGTTATCACCCCTCGTATTTTTTAAAACTATTGACCAACCTCATCGTAGACAACATTGTAGAGGTTCACTTATTTCAAACGCACAAGGTACCTCTCCAATTCAGTTGATTCAGCATCCTCTAAAACTTCTAAATTGACTAAAACTTCACCAAAATCTGTCCAATCGAAGTTTAAATATGGCAGTTTCTTTTCGCCCATCTGGCAGGTTCATAATGCTGGGACCATGTTTAACATAACACCTTTAGTTACTTGATAATGGCAAATAGATGAAAATGGCTGTATGGAGAGCCAAAGTGGAACCACAAAGTCCTGGTTTGGTAACAGAAGTAAAAGACCCTCACTCGAAATCACATTGACATTTGTAGTGATGCTAATAACTAAAAATCAAGCCCTGGAACCGAGCCTTGAGCTGACAGACATTGTGATGTTGATGATACAACACCGTTAAGGTTTAGGAAAAGTAAATTGAACCAAAATATTCCGCTCTATACTTAAGATCTTGAATTATTACAATCATGTGTAGTTGAAAAAGTAAATGAACAGATAAGTAAACTACTCAGTAAATGGGTAATGAAGAAAAGGAGGGTGAGTAGATGGATGTGTGGCTCATACCGTGATAATCTGCCTTTATGAATCCCCACAAGAGTTTGGGTCTCAGCACTGGACTCGTGTAATTATGAATTAAATCAGGGTAAGCTAGCATGAACATCTGTCAGCAGTGTCCTTACATGAATACAAAGTGGGAGATCACACACAACCGAAGCCATCGTCCTGCAGATCAGTTCTCTTTTGCTCCGTGCCGACGACGTCGTTGTTTACCAGCAGACATCGCAGATTAAATGTTTAAATCCAATAACATGCAAAAATCAACATAGGATTTTGAATGAATATGGTCTGCGTTCACTGTTTACTGAGATGGTGCTTAACCGGAGAGCATGCACAGCTGTCACGGCACGGCAGACGAATACATGGCTGCTGACTTGAAGCAGTTCCAAAAATAAACTTGACTGCATCAGCTGAAGTGAGTTAATTACAGTGTATTTCATTTTTAGACAATTAATCTATAGGCTATATAATAAAAAAACTTTTTTATTACTACAGTGTCAGCCCTTTTACTTTCGAGAAGCTCATTGTCGGCTTTTACTCAACATATGCTCAAGAATTTGCCCACAACAACAGAGAAAATGATCACCCAGGGACATGATCTAATAAATACTTGGGCTATTCCTCTATATTTGTATCAATTAAGATATAGATACAGCGAGTGGATGATCCTCGTTGCCTTCTCTTTTGCCTCCGCAGACCTGAGCTTTTTGATTGGAGCTCAGTGGAGAAGAAGACGTCTGCGATCGACAGACTGGAACACGCCTTTAATAAGGCAGAACAACACCTGGGGATAGAGAGACTGCTGGACCCTGAGGGTAACACACACACACACGCACACACACACACACACACACACACACACACACACACGCACATGCACACACACCAGTAATTCCAGAGAAGAATATTGGAGGTGAGTTACAGCTCCCATCGTATTTCACGCCTTCCAATCATGCACCCTAATTGGCCCAGTTGAACACAATGTGTCATGCTGCGAATGGGTGTTGCCATGGCGATAACTGTGGTCACCTTGGTGGAAGGACTTGATCGCTGATGCACAAACTGACCGACTGGTTGGCAAAAAAAATCCTCTGAATTTGTGCAAAATAGGACCGGAGAGGCCTCCTGACAAGTGTGTTCCCCCAGAAGTTGTTGACATGTGTTGCTGCTGACCTCAGACCAGTTTACAGACTCTTAATCAAAACTGTCAGGCGGGGAAAAAGTGAGTACAGCTGACAGGGGTCAAAGTTTATTGCAACACTGTCTTTGGTGGGCAGCTGTCTGTGACAATAGTAGTGGTGGTTTTTTTTGGTGCAACCAAGTCTTTAGGGTATTTGTGATGCAGCATTTTAACTTTAAAAATAATGAAGTTAATAGTAGTTCGTAAAGCAAAAGTGTGTTGGATTGACTTGTTCTGAAAATGTGTCAATGGGGCTGAGTACAGACATCAGGTACATGAATACACATGTACTAAACAAATCAAACACAGAAATGTAGTTAAATAGAATACACATTCCTTTTTATATGTAGGTTCATAATTAAATGAAAAATGTATATTTTAAGATGATAAGCTCTTTTGGGTGGCTTATTCTGATGTGTTTTTATTCAAGCATTCTAAATCTTCCATACAATAACACCAGGGACTTAACTTGGTTGTTGTACTCTTTATTTATTACTTTTTTATTTCATCCAGTTTTCCAAAATCTCTTCTAAGGGTCTATTGATTGTATGTGAAAACAGTGATCGAGTTATTCGGCGGCATTCCTCTTTAATCCCCGCCGTTATGAATGCTGTGTTCAGGCTTTGAGCCAACACGGTGGGGAGCGTTGTAATCCCTCGCAGCTCGCTTAAGCCTTGAAACGACACATCACGGCAGATGAATTTTCATTGATCTTACAATAAACAATAACTAGTTGGGAGCAAGTGGGGTGAATGCGTTTCATTATTATGCTGCGCATCAATGCTTATAACACCATTAACCTCCCACCTGGGCCTTTTGAGCATTTTCTTGTGCTATGAAAGGATTTCACGTCATGTTTGTCTGAGGTTTTTGTGGCTCATATCTCAGTGAAGAAGAGCTGTCAGGAACGGGGAAGTTGGACACTCGTTTGATGTTTACCCCTTTGAAACAGCTAATTGTCTGTGATGCAGCATTTTTAACGCAAGATACTTCTACATTTGGGGATAATGATAGACTGCGACCGTTTTCCCTTGCACTCCTTTCCTCTCATTATTTTGTAGTTTCGTCTCTTTCTTCTTTCAGTCAAATCACTTCTTTGCATGAATGTGTAAAAGAGGGATTATCACCAAAGCTGTGAACAAATTGTGTGTTTTTTCATGTTCAAAGCATATGAAGTCACAAATATATTTGAATTGAAAATGTGTTTGTGACCAGGGTAAAACACTCTCTGTATCAGGATGAAACGTCCACTGCAGGTGCACAGAAGATGAGTAATAACCACATATTGGATATACAGAAGGGTGTCTAGATTGTACTAGCCTTCAAACCAATCAGTAAGATCATACATTCGTATGGACCATAGAACAGGCGTGATCATGCCTCTTGGTTCTGGCTGAAAGTCTGGCAGCTGAGTTCTGTAAACTCTGTAGGTTAGTTGAGTGCTATATTATAGGCACTACTCTGTAGGGACGCTCCCACACAGGGTTTAAAAGCCTGCAACCACCCTCCAGTTGGTTAGAACTGAAGAAGCCTCTTGGATGAGAGGTTAAGTATCATCAAGAAATGAGTCCAGGTGCCTACGATATAGCACTTAACCTGACTAAGTCATTTCAGTGCATAAACCTAACCAGACCACAGCCAGGTGACCACGTTAATAACACTGTAAAAGTTAAACCACTTGTCAGTAGCTGTATTTTCAGACTCCAGCAGGACATTGCGTATTATGTATTCATTCTGACTTTAATGCTGACTCTAGAGGGGTAGTTAAAGCAGCATAGTTGGAAGCTTAAGGCCACTGAGCAAGCTGCTGAATTTGACAAGCGAGGAGTGAGAACATGATGGATCGCCACATGGCGTGCAGAGGATACACACCGAACCTGCCGCGGTGCTCTCACGAACCCACATGCACAGCTGTTGTGTCCGTGTTGCTCTTCAATATTAACACCAACCTTCAGCGGGACAAGTTCAGCGAGCAGTGTAGTCATTTTAATACTGAGTTCTGTGCTTTCGAGGGATTTGATGACGTGGCTGGTCTTATTATTTGCGATCTGTCTAAGTGTACAGTCTGTAATGTAATGTAATAACTTCCCTGTTGGGATATCTCTACGCATAATCTATGTTTTACAAAATCACTTTCTTCCTGTCATTAGTACTCTTTCTCTTCCCCGTATCCTTTCCCACTGTTAATCCTGTCTTTGTGTATTTCTCCCACCAGCGTCTCTCCCCCTAATTCCTCTTTCACTCCTCTTTCTTGTCTTTGCTTTGTTTCTCTGTGCTCTCGAGCCTTTGTTCACTTCTTTAGCGTGGAATCAAAGCCGACATCCAGCTGCCGCGTCGAAGCTCGAGTCTCAAACTTTATCTCTTGGAAGCCATATTTTTTTCACGTCGTCTTTGAACACATCAGCAAACGATGGAATATTGGTTAGACATGTTCACCACAACTGAGCTGCGATTCTGAAGTTTTATCTGACCTAGCGTGGGTCGCAGCAACTCTGAGAAGTCGTGGATGGAATAACAGAATTTGTTGTTTTGTGTGAGAATAGCATGACTCAGTCATATGTTAAATATCACCGTTCAAAGCCAAATATTTTCTAGGGAATAATTTGAGGAGCTATTTTGATCCAAACTAATGACAGTTCCACGGTGTGTGTTTACAGAGACATGTAATCACTGAAAAGCAGACACACACACACACTCACACACACACAGGCAGAGGCATACAGATATCTGCGAAAGAACACACACGTCAATACACATAAATATGGACATTATGCACACAGTGACTTGCCTATGAATGGACGTATATTGACAAAATATTTGAGAGAGCATAAACAAATTTGAGCACTACTCAAGTCAGCAAGTCAACATTCGATGGCTCACAGACATGGGTTTTTTAAGAGCCGAATCTGATTTGTGGGCCGAGTCGTGAGGGAGGAAATCGTGTTGCTACATTTGAACCCTGAAATGAAAAGTGGTAGCGGAGAGTGTTCATATTCAGTTTGACCCTGAAGTGAAGAGTCACCTGTTAGAATCTTCCTTAATGTCAAACTTAAAGCTGAGACGGT